>NC_031998.1:20489966-20633728 GCF_001879085.1 Nicotiana attenuata
TGGAGCTGGGACAAGGGGGACTGATGGGAAACCCCCTCGCTGCAGATGAACCCTGGGCTGAGAAGCAGGAGCAGAGCTCTGAGCTGGAAGGGCACCCAATGCAGGCTGGCTCTGCTGATGACCCTGATGACCACGGCCTGACGAAGCCCCACTGGACTCTGAACGACCTGACTGAGGAGGTCTGAAGGAACGACCTCTGCTGCGCTGGAACTGGCCCCTAGACGGAGCACCACTGAAACTACCTGAACCTCGAGGCCTCTTAGCCTCCCTCTCCTCACGCTCCCGATGACGATCTGTCTCAATCTGATGAGCCGCATCAACTACCTCCTCAAATGTAACTGCTGTAGCCCTTTCTCTAGTCATCAATATGCGGATCGGATAGTTGAGGCCATCCACAAACCTTCTGATCCTCTCGCGATCTGTCGGGATCATCCACGTAGCATGCCGAGCTAGCTGTGTAAACCTCAACTCATACTGAGTCACTATCATATCTCCCTGAGTCAACCACTCGAACTGACGACGCAGCTCTTCCCTGTGAGACTGGGGTACATATTTTTCCAAGAATACCGTAGAGAACTGCTGCCACGTGAGGGGTGCTGCTCAAATAGGCCTACGCCCCTCGAACTCCGCCCACCAATTAAATGCAGGCCCTGTGAACTGGAAGGTAGTAAAAGCCACTCCACTAGACTCCAGAATACCCACAGTACGAAGCATACGCTGGCACTTATCCAGAAAACCCTGGGCATCCTCGCCCTCAACACCACTGAATGTCGGAGGCTGAAGCCTACCGAACCTCTCCAACCGACGCTGCTCGTCATTTGGCATAGCTGGAACCACATGAGCTGGAGCTGGTGCGACTGGCGCAACTGGAACAACTGGTGCAATTGGTGCAGCTGGCTGAACTGGCTGAGCTGGAGCTACCCAGGTGTCTGTAAGCCCTGAACAACCTGCTCGGGTGTGCGAGCATCGGGGATCTGATGACCACCCCCAGTCTGAGAAGTAGCCGCCGCTGTAGTGGCTGAAACCGCTTGAGCCAGGCCAGTGCAAACGGACAAGATCTGAGCCAAAGCCTCCTGGAGACCAGGAATCACGATGGGCACTGCCGGTGCCTGAACAGGTGCTGCTGGAGCATCTACAGCTGGAATTTGACCCTGAGCCTGGTCAACTGGTGCTGGAATCTGACCCTGAGTCTGGTCAACTGGTGGGTCAGCAGGTGCTGTCCCTGCTGCCCTACCTCTACCGCGTCCACGGCCTCTAGGTGGCCTGGTGGTCGTCCGCCACGTCCGTTAGCACGGGTTCTCGCCATCTGCGAGAGAATAGAATACGGAAATTTAGTTTTCTCATAATAACAAGCCGCACGATTTGAATTTCAAGAAAGTGAAGTGTTTCCTAAAGGTTCTGTAGCCTCCCGAGGATAGATACGGACGTTTATGTACCGATCCGCGAGACTCTACTAAACCGGCTCATGACTCGCGAGGCCTAGTAACCTAGGCTCTGATACCAACTTGTCACGACCCCAAACCCGGTTGTGATGGCGCCCAACAATATTGCTAGGCAAGCCTGACCACAATCGTTCCCAAATCAACCGTAAACCTCAAACCGACAATCTAAAGAGAATATAATAGTCATAGAATAATAATCCAATATTCAAGGAAGAATAATACTGAGAAAGATACGAAGTCTGATAAAAACACTCCCAAAAGATCGGGGGTCACGAGTCTAGAGCCTCTAAAACAATCTGAATAACAATATCTGAACGAAAATACTCAAGTCTGGAAATGTATATATAAATAAAACTAAAATAGGAAGAGTAGTCAGGTCCTGCGAACGTCAAGCAGCTACCTCAACAACTCTGATAAGCTCTGGGAAACAAAGACTGCTCAGCTAAGCCTCCGGTGTACCTGAATCTGCACACAAGGTGCAGGGAGTAGGGGTGAGTACTACCGACTCAGTGAGTAATAAGCATATAAAATGTCTGAAGATAAGAAATCCACGAAATACCACAAAACAAAGCTAACACTAAGTCCTACACCTTACTATGAACCAACATCAAAACAACTTCAAATATAACAGTCAAGTAAAATGTAATGATGCAATGCAATGCACATGAACACGCTGTGGCGTACAACCCGATCCATTTAACGTCGACGGCGCTCACTGGGGGTGTGTACAGACTCCGGAGGGGCTTCTTCAGCCCAAGCGCAATATAATCATATCATTCGCTGCGGCGTGCAGCCCGATCCATACTCAGTCCACAATATGCATATGAGTCACGTAACAAATTTAATTAATTTCCCAATTTCCAATTTATTAAGAAGAATATACTTTAGATATTTAACTTCAGGATAAGTGACTTAGCGTTTCATAACAGTGATTAAACACAGGACTGAGATCAATGATTATACAAAGCATGCTATCACAATGACATTCATCCTCTAAGGATGCTACAGATCGGCACAAGGCCCCAAACACGGCAATAAGCCCAGATATATTCAATACAGGGTGCGTATCAGTCGCCAATATAGAAATATTCTTGTTCGGGATGGACTAAGTCTCAATCCCCAGTCATAACCAATCCCGCACCTGCCATGGGGTGCGAGTCACGCCCTACCATAGCGTCACAATGTGATAAGCCGGGGTTTCAAACCCTCAGGCCATCATATACACCAACTACTCACCTCTAACCGGCCGTAGAATGGTCCGCAATGCCTTTTCCTTTCGTATCGACCTCCTCGCGCGTCGAATCTAGTCAAAATCACAACGAATACATAAATATGGGTTAAAGAAACATAACCCAATCAAAAATACTCGAAAAGTACTAAAATTCACGAAGTTGGTAAAACCCGAGCCCCGGGCCCACTTCTCGAAAAATTCCGAAAATCACACCAACGGATTCCTCGTCTCGCCACGAGTCCGTACATATAAAGTTTACCGAAAACGGAGCTCAAATGGCCTTTCAAATCCTAAAAATTCGTTTTCAAAAACCAAGCCCTAGTTCTTCACAATTTCTACCCACTTTCATGAATTTGAGTGTTGATTCTTCCATAAAATGGTGTTTTCTAGTCAAGAGACTTACCTCAAATCAATACCCGTTGAAAACCCTCTTCAAATCGCTCAAAAAGCTCTCTTGGCGGAGTAAAAATGGTGGAAAAATAATGTGGGTCGCGGACCAAAGGGTTTTAAAACATTCTGTCCGACTACTGTAGCGACCCCTATGCGATCGCATCACTACCCCTGCGATCGCATAGGCCAAAAATCCAGGCCCTCGAATTCCTCTTACGCGATCGCAGAAGACTCCTTGCGATCGCAAAGCACTGCGTCCTCCTACTACGCGATCGCATACGCACCCACGCGACCGCACTGAACCATCCCCCATATCTATGCGATCACAGACCACCTCATGCGATCGCATAGAGCAAGTCTGAGCACCTCCTCCAGGCCTTCTACACGATCGCATCCAGACCTACGCGATCGCATAGAGTAAAATTTCTCTGCAAATTTTCTGCTGCACTTTTCATGTTCAAAATTACCCGTTAGCCATCCGAAATCACCCCGAGGTCCTCGGGACCTCAACCAAATGCACAGATATGTTCTACTACTTCATTCAAACTTGCTCGTAACATAAAAACACTATCATAAACATCAAAATCATCGAATTACCACGGATTCAAGCCTAAGTTAAACTAAAACTTCCGAAACTTGCATTTGATCTAAAACCCGACCTAAGCACCTCCGAATGATCTGAAACTTTGCACGCATATCCAAAATCACCTAACGGAGCTACTGCAACTCTCGGAATTCCATTCCGACCCTCGGGTCAAAATCTCACCTACCATCCGAAATCCGCCAAAAATCCAACCTTAGCCAATTCAAGCCTAATTCTACACCGGACCTCCAAATTCAATTCAGATTGCGCTCCTAAGTCACAAATCATCCCCCGAAACTAGTCGAATCATCGGAAATCCATTCCGAGCCTTCTAACTCATAGGTCAACATTCGGTTGACTTTTCCAAACTAACCTTCTCATAAAGAGACTTATTGTCTCATTTCTAACCGAACTCTATCCGAATTACTTCAAATTCTCCAAACACATATAATGAAACATATAGAAGCATAAAACGGGGAAAACGGGGCGGTAACTCCCGTAACGACGGGTTGGGTCGTTAGAAAAAACAACCTGTGCAGATATATATATATACAAAGGCAACAAAAATAACAACAGAGAATATCAATAAAAAAAAGGGAAGGGGGCATGCTCGGAAAAAAAAATACAGCGAATACAGATCAACGGATATAACGACGAAACTATCTTAATACCATAGCTCATATATAGGTGGTCGGCGCGCCACACGATCCCATTTCTTAATTCATAAGTGGACGGCGTGCCACACGATCCCATTTCATAATATATAAGTGGTCGGCGTGCCACATTATCCCATTTCACAATATATACATATAAGTGGACGGCGTGCCACACGATCCCATATTATAGAATATAAGTGGACGGCGTGCCACACGATCCTATATCATAGTATATAAGTGGACGGTGTGCCACACGATCCCATATCATAGTATATAAGTGGACGGCGTGCCACACGATCCCATATTATAGTTCAAAATATCTGACTTTGTAAAGAAGGCCCCATTAGGGGAATTCGACAACATAACACTTTAACCCGGCAAGGGTACAACTAACAACCCAAATATCCCGGCAAGGGAGAGTACATAATAATAGTCTACACGTCCCGGCAAGGGAATAATCACAACACATCCTCTTTTAAATCACTTCTTTCTCGACTATCACATTCTTGTTCGAGCCAACGCTCCAAAATATACCAATCACAATTCTTCCTCAACCGTTCACATTATATGAAATTTATCAATTAAACAAGGAAATTGTGTCATGTCATTCGAATTAAAAGCAGTTAAGACTCACGGTCATGCTAGACTCCGGTGCATAGATAACCGCCACCATGCCTATACACCGTACTCCACATTTAGCAAGTAGCAAATAACATCCTAATCCTATTCCCTCAAGCCAAAGTTAGAACAAACACTTACCTCAAATGCTCCAAACTCAACTCAATCCTCTAGTATTCGAATTCACCACCAAACCGCTCGAATCTAGTCACAAATTACTTGAGTGTATCAACAAAGGCTAATCTAATAAATTTGAATGCATGAAAACTGAATTTCCCAAAGTTTGTCCAAAAATCCCCAAAATGCCCCCGGGCCCACGTGGTCAAAACCCGAGGTTCGAACCAAAACCCGACTACCCATTCCCCCATGAACTCAGATATATAAGTTATTTTGGAATCGGACCTCAAATTGAGGTCCAAAACCCTCAAATTTTGGAAACCCTAGTTCTACCCTAAATTCCCAAATTCCCCCATTAAAATCTTTGTTTTGAAGTTGAAATTATGTTTAAAGATGTTAAGAAGCAAAGAAAATAAGTTAGAAATCACTTACCAATCGTTTTGAAGGAGAAGAATCGTTTGGAAAATCGCTCTTATGTTTTGGGTTTTGAAAAAAGTCAAAATGACTGAAAATCTTAGATTTATATACTTTGCTGAAGGACTGGTGCGGACCACGCAAAAATGCCCCGCGGCCGCTCCGAGGAAGGGAGGGAAAACAACTCTCTGAACCTACCCAGCGCGGACCGCACGATTTTGGTGCGCAGCTGCGCTGGTGTCTTGCACCTGGGGCCTTCTCTGAATCTCCCAGCGCGGACCGCACGAACTTGGTGCGCGGCCGCGCTGGTCAAACCAAGGCTGAGGACCCCTCTGAATCTGGCCACGCGGGCTGCACCGCGGCCGCGTGGCTTCCAGCGCGGACCGCGCGGGAATGACCGCGGCCGCGCTGGGGCCTGCAACGCTGCAACATCTGTTACTTTAAGCCTAAGGCCTCCCGGGACCTACTCAAAACTCACCCGAGCCCTCGGGGCTCCAAACCAAGCATACACACTAACTCAATAACATCCTACGAACTCATCCGTGCGATCCAATCGCCAAAACAACATCGTAATCATCAAATTAGGCCTCAAGACCCATGATTTCCTTCCAATTTTCATAAGACATCAAGTTTAGAGTTTTTTTTTTGTCCAAAACACGTCAAACGACGTCCAAATCTAACCAAACTTTACAGTAATTGCTTAAATCACATTTAAGACTTGTGCCGGGCGTCGGAACCAAAATACGAGCCCAACAGCACAGTCTTCTAAACAAATAACACTTTCAAATTCTTTAATTATTTTCATAAAATAATTTCACACAATAATTCATTTCTCGGACTTGGGACCTCGGAATTTGATTCCGGGCACACACCCAAGTCCCAAAGTTTCCTATGGACCCTCTTAGACTGTCGAACCATGAGTCCGGGTCCATTTGTCCAAAACGTTGAGCAAAGTCAAACTCGATCAATTTAAAACATCAAATTTATTATTTTTCTCACAAATTCACATTTAAATTTTTCGGTTACGCGCCCGGACTGCGCACACAAGTCGAGGCAACCCCCAAGTGAGGTTTCCTGGGCCTCAGAAGTACAGAGGGAGTAGGAATACAGGTGATGACCCCTTTGGGTCGTCACACCAGACCCTTAGTCAATATGTCTGCTATTTGCTCCTTAGTATTCACATGTGTTGTCTTGATGATACTAGCTTTTATCTTCTCTCTAATAAAGTGGCAATCGATATCAATATGTTTCGTACGTTCATGAAAGATAGGATTTGCTGTGATTTGGATTGCTGCCTTGCTATCAATGTATAGAGCCATAGGCAATTGTAACTTCACATCCAATTCACCAAGTAAACCAATGAGCCACACAATTTCTGCTGCAGTAGAAGCCGTGCTTCTAAACTCAGCTTCAGCTGAACTTCTTGCCACTGTGTCTTGCTTCTTTGATTTCCAAGAAATCAAGGCATTGCCAAAGAATACACATTAGCCAGTGACTGATCTTCTAGTTTGGAGGCATGCTCCCCAATCAGCATCACAGTATGCCTTTAGTGTCCCATCTCCTGAAGATGGTAACAAAAGTCCCTGACCTGGTGCATCTTTAATATATTTGACAACTCTCATTGCTGCATCTAAATGAGATTGTTTGGGAGAATGCATGTGCTGACTCAACATTTGTACAACAAATGATATATCCGGCCTAGTCATTGTCAAGTACAATAGTCTTCCCACCAGTCTTTGATATTCACCAGCATCCTTCAAGAGAGGGTCTTGCATATTGGCATCAGAAGAAGTTAACTTGTCAAAATCTACAGAGGTCAATTTCTGGTTTACTTCTAATGGTGTGCTAGAAGGTTTGGTTCCAGCTAATCCAAGTTCTGAGATCAGCTCTAATGCATATTTACACTGGCTCATGTATATCCCCCTTTCAGATCGAGCAAATTCAATCCCAAGGAAGAATTTCAATTCTCCAAGGTCCTTCATTTTAAAGCACTGCTGCAGCTCGACTCTTGTCCTGCTAATTTCTGTAATGCTGTTCCCAGTCACTATCAAATCATCCACATAAATGAGCACTAGAACAAGAGATGTGTCAGTTTTCTTAGTAAATAGAGAATGATCATAGTGGCTTTGAGAGAACCCCATGGTCTGTAGTGCCTCAGACAGCTTGATATTCCACTGTCGAGATGCTTGTTTAAGCCCATATAAGGACTTATGCAGCCTGCATACATACTCCCCCTGCTTGTCAATACCCTTAGAGAAACCAGGAGGGACAATCATATAAACTTCTTCAACTAAGTCACCTTGCAAGAAGGCATTATGAACATCCATCTGATAGAGGGGCCAACTAGAGGAAGCTCCTATTGCCACAACTGATCTGACTGTCACCATTTTAGCAACAGGTGAGAAAGTATCAGTGTAGTCAAGGCCCTCCTTCTGTGTGTAGCCCTTTGCCACAAGTCGAGCTTTGTATCTCTCAATCTCTCCTGAAGCATGATACTTAATTTTAAACACCCATTTGCACCCTATAGGTTGCTTCCCAGATGGTAATGGCACTAAGCTCCAGGTTTGATTGTCTTCCAAGGCTTGGATTTCTTGTTGCATGGCTTCAACACACTTAGGGTCCCTAGCAGCTTCAGCAAAAGTTTTTGGTTCTGTTTCCGAAGAGTAGGTGGCTAAGCATTTTGAGTAGTGAGGTTTCAAATGGAGATAACTGACAGAGTTGGAAATAGGATAGGCAGTTGTTTGGTGACCTACATAATCCTGCATCCAAATAGGAGGTCTAGAAGTTCTGGAGCTTCTCCGAGGTTCAAAATTGTTTTCNCAGAGAACTTGTCTGGCCGCGGTTCTACCGCGTTTTGGCCGCGGTCGCGCCGCTCCAGGTGTCAAAAAGAAGTCCTATTTCGCCCGGGACAAGTTTATTTCGGCCCTACACTATTCCAACTTGTATAAAAGGGGTCCTAAACCTATTATGAAGAGGAGGGGACATATTTTGGACATAGATTCGACCTAAGGAGGCAAGAACACATTGGGAGCAAGGCGGAGAATTCTTCTACGAGTTTTTCCTTCCTCTTCCTATTTTTCATTGTTGGTTATGACTTTTAGTATTGTAGTTTTACATACTATTATGAATAGTTAATTTGTTATCTAGAGTTTTGATAGAACCTTTTGTAGGATAAATTCTTGTTATGTTTTTATATAATTGAGCCATAGCTTTTCTCTATTTCTTCAACTACGTTTATATTCTGGTTGATTGAAGAGCTCTCAATTAGCTGTGCCTATTTAGTATGCATAACTCGGGAGAGAGTGCATATTTAGGTAATTGTTAAACAACACCACTCCCAGAGTATATGAGGGATCAATAATCGAGGGTTTAAAGGTGGGATTAGGGATAACGAAGCCTTGGGTGCGATCTGAAGTGAGCTGTATTAAAAGCCAGCTAGCGTAGCTCGGGAGAGTGCGTCTATTAAACTGTCATAATTACTCGGGAGAGATTTATGATATTAAGAGTGCTCATGATCGGTAGAGAATACTTAGGCGAAATTATAGAAGACATAGCGGGAAGGATTCCGACAATTGGGGAAATCATAACTCTAGACCTCCTTAATCTTTTCTCTAACCCTCAGTATCGTTAGTTGTTAATTTACTATTTTAACTTGTTAGTTAATTAGTTAAACAGAAGAATCTTAATATCTATAAGTTAGGAATTGTTCAAGCTTGTCTTCTTGGTGATAGTGAACAGTTGTAGCTAAACCTTAGTTCTCTGTGGGATTCGACTCCGGACTTATAAACCGGATTATATTTGCAACAACCGCATTGTCCTTTTTATAAGGCATAGTTGGGCGTGATCAAATTTTGGCGCCGTTGCCGGGGAACTAACGGTGTAGTTGTTGGTGTACATATTGCTAGGTTTCAAGTTTGAACTTTTATTTTATTATTTGATTTTTTTTTTATTTTAGTTTTATTTTTTTTTATTTGAGAAACATGACATCATGGAGTTATGAGAATTTAGATGTTGGTAATTCTACTTTTAATCCTCCTTATGCATGTTGTGAAGAAAACCACTCAGGGCAAAATTATCAAAATCTTCCCGAGAGCGAGTTTCGTGCACCAACTCAATCTTATGTGTGGAATGTGTGTGATATGTGTGGTGGTCAAGATGGTCACTTTCACGGTTGTGCTTATATTTCTTACCTTCCCCCAACCCCTTACTTTGATGGTTCCTCTTTTTCTGGTGAAGTTAATAGGAGCAAAGAACCCAGGTATGAGGACCTGAAAGAGATCGAGGATATGCTAAAGTGCCTTACGAAACAATATGATGAGATACAACTGCGGGTACAAAGGCAAGGGGCAACTATTCACAACTTGGAGGCTCAAGCGAATAAATTAATTGAACCTGGTAAAGCGCAACAAGTTGACATTGTGGATAGTAGCCTATATGAGCAAGAAAGGGCTGTAGAAATTGCCATATTACTGGAGGATTTAAAAAAATACGAGGATGAGCTAGAGGAGGAGGCTAGAGTAGAACACCAACAATCAATCGCTTTAGATTTTGAGGATGTCGATGTTGTAGAAGAGATACTAGAGTCAACCAAGGATATTGAGGATACATATTTTGTTGACTCTATTGTCATTAGTGTTGAGAATGCAGACAGTCCCAATGTTCATGTAGTTGAGCGCATTGGTCCTCACTCCAAGCATTTTTCCACATTGTGTTTAGATGATGATATGGAAATAGAGTCGTCCGAGCCATTTGAGGAGTCGAGGAATGAGGAACAAAGTGCTTACATTCTGAAATTCTTCTTGCCAGAAAATCGGGATTACACACCTCATCTAAAGGCCAAGAAGTGCAGAATATTATATTATTTTATTGGGCCAGTCAGATTCGTTCCACCACCCCAGGAGCATGATCATAGAGTAGAATCAAAACTTGGGGTCCGATTCATAAGTTCAAAGTGGAGGCAGAAAGTGATTCACGTCGTGCCGCGACGTTAAATCAAGCGCTTGTTGGGAGGAAACCCAACTTTATTGCTTTCTTTTATTTATTTTTTCTATTTTTATTTTTTTAATTGTATTATTTTTGTAGTGTCAATTTTTTTATTTTCTAGGAGCATAGAAAGAAAAGGTATTGGAAGAATGCAACAGCAAACCAAATGGTTGGAACTAAGTGTGAGGTACCCGCACGAAGGACCAAGCTGGGGAGAAGTCTGAGTACCCCATGAGCTGTAGTGCTTCGGCCTTTGGCCTACCAGGGAGTCTCTTTTACCCTTTTTATTAGTTATGGTGTGCATTGGGGACAATGCAAAATTTTAAGTGTGGGGTGAGGAGATCGTCTGGGTGACTTTCTATGCTATTTTAGTTGTGTTAGTTTAATAATTTTTTTTTAAAAAAAGATTGGACTTTTCCCGACGATGGATCTATTTGACAATTTTCTTGAGGGATTAAGTCTAAAAAAAAAGATTTTCTTTTGTTAGGTAGTGTAATAATTCCCCCTTGGTTTTTCTTTGTGCCGCGGTTCTTTTCCAAGGGTTTTGTTTGAACCGGGTGTAGTTAATTTTTTTTTTTGGAAAAGGAGCCATTGTGTTGAGTTTTGAATTGAAGCAACATCTCTTGACTTTGTTATGCCTTAAGAACAGTGAGTACTTTGGTTGTGACGCTTAGGCTCAGTTTTTGACTCTTGTATAAGTACCTTAAATTGTATGATCTTAAATTTGCTTAACTGCTCTGACTAGGGTGTCTTGATGAATCCAATCTTGAGTGAGTTATGTGCCATGTGTGTGTAAGGTTTTGTGATATTCTGTGCATTGCATTTGATGCCTAGAACTTGCCCCGTGTGTTTGCAAAGCGAAATAGTAGTGTTGTTCAATTTTGGAAGTGATATAGGCGTTTTCTTGTTGAGCCAGATATGTATATTTTACCCACCTAATTGTTATGTATCTTAGTTAACCTCTTTGAGCCTATAATCCTGTTTCTTGGCAACCACATTACAAGCCTTACCCATTTGTTGGAATTAACCATCTATTTAAACCATTGTAACCTCTCACGAGCACTTGAATTGTTTATGAACTTTGTAAAAGTTAAAGTGTGGGGTGGTTGGTTTGGCTTTTGAGTGGAACTAATGAAATAAGGAGAAAGGTGCACTGTTTTGAAAAAGGAAGAGCCACTTGAATTGGAAAAAAAAATATATAGTTGGATTGTTGAAAAAAAAAATTTCTTGATAAGTGGTGGCTCTTGACGTAAGTGTGCTTAAAGAAGTATGGGGTAATATAAATTGATGTGAAGGTGAAGTTTTGGTTTGACATAAGTATGGGGTTTAAATGTTAAAATATATGTATTAAAGTGCTTAGGGAGGTGTAGTCACTCTTATATCTAAATGTATCCTACCCGTCCCGTAGCCTACATTACAACCAAATAAAGTCCTAATTGATCCAAGATTGAATGAGCGCGATTAGTGGAGTAGTACACTACAGGCAAGCTTATGGTGCATCTTTTGTGGCATATGAATGTTATTTCTGAGAGTGAGTGAATTCTTTCTATCTTGAGTTCCTAAGTGTTCTAAAATTTTATTGTGTGGAACTACTCTCTTGTTGTGTGAGGGCACTTGATTCATGAAGGAAAGGTAATGTCAGTGACCTCTATATTAGAGTAAGTGGGTGAGTTGTGAATAACGTGTGGTACTTGTGAGTCAAATCTTGAGGTGAAGATGTTACGCTTTTGTGCTTAGTCTATTTTAAATACTCTTGGTGTGATGAGTTAGGAGAATTGTTTAAAAATGTCGTGTCTATAAAAAAAGTGTAGTTTGATTGCTCGAGGACGAGCAATGGTNAAAGGCACCCAAACGCCCTAAGATGATCCAATGATGGGACCTTGTTGAACACTAGCTCAAATGGACATTTTCCACCTAATATCCTAGAGGGAATTCTATTTATCAGATACACTGCAGTCATAACACACTCTCCCCAAAACCTTAAAGGTACATTAGCTTGAAACCTTAAGGATCTGGCAGTGTCTAGTATGTATCTATGTCTTCTCTCCACTACCCCATTTTGTTGAGGGGTATAGGGACATGTACTTTGATGAGTAATACCCTCTGCACCAAGTAACTCCTTGAGCCGGCTGTTGAAAAATTCTCCTCCATTATCTGTTCTGAGAATTTTGACAGTAGAAGAAAACTTTGTTTTAATCAAAGCAATGAAGAATTTCAGTACCACAATTGATTCATCCTTAGAGTTCATAAGGCACACCCATGTGAATCTGCTGAAATCATCTACAAGAGTTAAGAAATATTGTTTGCCATCATAAGTAGGAACTCTAAAGGGTCCCCACACATCTGCATGTATAAGATCACCCAATGCATAACTCTTTGTAGTGCTATCTGGGAAAGGTAAGCGAGTTTGTTTTGCCAAAGGGCATACAGAACATGGATCATTACAGTCAACAAGCTTTGTGTTTCCAAACATATGCATTCTTTTCATAGTTTCCATAGGCACATGTCCTAATCGTTTATGCCATAAAGCAGCATTTATTCTATTAATAGGTAATATAGAAGAAATGAGACCAACAGGCAATCCTTCATGTGTGTTGATTTTGATACTTTGATCCAGCACATATAATCCATGCTCCACTCTACCAATCCCCTTCACCTTGCCACTGCAAATGTCCTGGAATATACAGCAGGCAGGAAAGAAGGCAAGAAATAAGCCCAAGTCCTTGGTCAGTTTAGATACTGATAACAGATTATACCTAAACCTAGGTATAAAGAGCACATTCTTGATCACTATGTTGTCTAATATGCTGGAAGTCCCTAAGTGTGTGATTACACTTGTCTCTCCAGTAGGTAACTGTACCTTTCTTGAATTACTCTCAGACAACTCCATATAATCAATGTACAGATGTAGGCTAGACACCATGTGATTTGTAGCTCCCGAGTCTATAATCCATCTGTTTTCTTTGATCATACTCAGAAGTGACAATGGTATACCTGTGACCTTGGCATGGGCAGCTGTATCAGTTGGAGTGTTGGTGTTGATGTTGGCCTGGTTGAGCATTTTCAGCAACTGAAGGTACTGCTCTTCTGTAAAGAAATGTCTTGCAGGTTCAGGTTTTGTCCTTTCCATCTGTTCATTGGAAGCTGTACAATTGTCCATCTGCACATGTGCTGCAGTTGCATTCCTTCCAAAATTCTTCCTCCTTGGTTTGAAATCTGCAGGATAGCCTACCAATTTGTAACAGACATCCCTAGTGTGTCCCTTGTGCTTGCAATAATCACAATACAGCTGATTCTTCTGCTTGTAACCTCCAGTGTATGCTTGTCCTGTGTTATAGCCCACAACATTAGCTCCATAACCTGCATTGGAAGCCGATGAGTTAGCTACATGACCTGTGTTGTAAGTCATTGCTTGTGCTCCTATTTCAAAATTGCTGATATTGGCTCTTTGACTCTCATCCTGCACAGCCATTGCATAAGCTTCATTGATGTTTGGAGTTGGAATCATCAACATAATCTGACCTTTTGCTTGGGCAAATGATTCATTTAGACCACTTAAAAACTGCACTAGACGCTGTTGCTGAATATGTTCCACAAATATCCTTGACTCAGGACATAGACATGAAGGAGTAGGTGTCATGGCATCATATTCATCCCATAGGTCCTTCAGTTTAGAATAATAAACAAAGACTGGTGCCAAACCTTGCTTGAGATCTATAATTTCCTGCGACAAATTGTAGATCCTAGAGATGTTCCTCTTATCAAAGCGTTCCTTCAGATCTCTCCACACATTATACGTAGAAGATCCATAGACCACAGTGCTATAGAGCTCTTTGGTAACAACATTCATTATCCAGGACAGCACAAATGCGTTACATCTCTCCCACTGATCATGCAAATTTTGCCCGAAATTCTCCTTCTTACAGGTTCCGTCAACGAATCCAATTTTGTTCTTCGTAAACAGTCCAATTCTCATAGATCTAGACCACAAATTGTAGTTCTCTGTCCCTATCAGCTTGAATTCAATCAGATGCTCTCCCAGCGTATCTGATGGTCGTAAGTACAAAGGATGAGTGTGTCCTAGTACCGCCTCAACGGGATGAGTGTTTCCCTGTCCAGTCTCAGCATTTAATCCATCATTCGCCATTTTTGCTCTGAATGAAGAACCCTAGCTCTGGGACGGCGACCTCCGACGAGAATGAAAAATTGAGAGAACAAATTAAATTGTGAGATTGATAGAAAGAAGAGAGAGACAGCGGAATTAGATCGTCCGCTCTGATACCATATCAGATTTCAAGGAAGGTAGCCATGCATGAGTGATTGAGAGAGAAGAATAATTGCAGAACCTCCATTGTTATTCATGATAGGAGAAGAAAGACAATCACTTACAGAACTAACCTCTACTCATTTACTATATATAGATATTAACTAACTCTAATAGTTAAGTTAGGTACTAACTTCTAACTTGCACACTTTAACCCCTAAAGTTTCTTCCTATACAAAGTACTACCCTGGCTCAATAAAAATCAAAACTCACTGAAAAATAGTTAGTTTTAGGAATTCATAAAAGCGTTATAGATTTCGAACTTAAAAAAGATTTCCATCTGGTCAAATACAAACAAATATATACTATTACGAGTATTATTTTTAATCAAATATGAGTTTGAGAATACTTGCTACCTTTTTGCTTCCTCTTTTATTTTTATTTTTTATTTTTTTACCAATATTGTCTCTAGGGATGAAAAGCCATCCACTGCAATTAACAGCCATTTCCAGCAGATAGTAGCTCTCCTCTTCACGGAAGACTATTAGTATCTAAAATTTTGAATGATGTTGATTTAATGACACAATAGCCCTCCTCATTTTTGATTGTCTTCTTTTAGATTTAGCCGTTAATTGCTAATCTGATATCGAACCACCCGATATCATATTAAGCAACTAGCGGATTAGTACATTTAAAAGTCGATAATCGATAAATCGAACCATTAACCGTAAATATCTGTCCGATTCCCCTAATAAGCAGCCCTAATGGCCAAAGGAGTTGTTGACTAGATAACATGTTTTCTTTCAATTTTTCTATTTGATGATAGGCTATAATTGCATATTTTAGTTGCTTATTACACTCGAATTTACTGTACTTTAATTGAGTTTGCGCTTTAATCTCTAGTATTTTGCACTAATTGTGTGTTTTATGCCTTGTAAGTGTGATTCCGAGCTATATAGATATTACGAAATGAATTTAAGTGATTTGAATCTTTGAAGTCTGAGTAAAAGCTCAAGGAATTAAGCCGGGATCGTGTTCGCGGGTCAAATTTGATAATTAAGTACGAACGAAGACTCGAGGAGGTATATTGCGCACTGTCTAGTAAAATAGACATAACTTTTTGGTCAGAACTTCATTTGGGCTTCACAATATATGGTTGGAAAGTTAATTCAAAGGGCTACAACTTTCATGTTTTACATTTTTCCAAATTCCAAACGGAACAGGGTGAAAAACGCGGTCGAAACCGTGACCGCGGAACTGACCGCGGCAGAAATCAGAGAGCTTGTCTGGCCGCGGTCCTACCGCGTTTTGACCGCGGCCGCGCCCCTCCAGGCGTCAAAAAGAAGTCCTATTTCGCCCGGGACAAGTTTATTTCGGCCCTACACTATTCCAACTTGTATAAAAGGGGTCCTAAACCTATTTTGAAGAGGAGGGGACATATTTTGAGACATAGATTCGATCTAAGGAGGCAAGAACACATTGGGAGCAAGGTGGAGAATTCTTCTACGAGTTTTTCCTTCCTCTTCCTATTTTTTTCATTGTTGGTTATGACTTTTAGTATTGTAGTTTTACATACTATTATGAATAGTTAATTTGTTATCTAGAGTTTTGATAGAACCTTTTGTAGGATAAATTCTTGTTATGTTTTTATATAATTGAGCCATAGCTTTTCTCTATTTGTTCAATTACGTTTATATTGTGTTTGGTTGAAGAGCTCTCAATTAGCTGTGCCTATTTAGTATGCATAACTCGGGAGAGAGTGCATATTTAGGTAATTGTTAAACAACACCACTCCCAGAGTATATGAGGGATCAATAATCGAGGGTTTAAAGGTGGGATTAGGGATAACGAAGCCTTGGGTGCGATCTGAAGTGAGCTGTATTAAAAGCCAGCTAGCGTAGCTCGGGAGAGTGCGTCTATTAAATTGTCGTAATTACTCGGGAGAGATTTACGGTATTAAGAGTGATCATGATCGATAGAGAATACTTAGGCGAAATTATAGAAGACATAGCGGGAAGGATTTCGACAATTGGGGAAATCATAACTCTAGACCTCCTTAATCTTTTCTCTAACCCTCAGTATCGTTAGTTGTTAATTTACTATTTTAATTTGTTAGTTAATTAGTTAAACAGAAGAATCTTAATATCTATAAGTTAGGAATTGTTTAAGCTTGTCTTCTTGGTGATAGTGAACAGTTGTAGCTGAACCTTAGTTCTCTGTGGGATTCGACTCCGGACTTATAAACCGGATTATATTTGCAACGACCGCATTATCCTTTTTATATGGCATAGTTGGGCGTGATCACTATTCTTTCTGTTCTTTTAGTAGTTAAAGAGTTGGGAATATGTACATTGTTGACAGTGTAAGTTTTTTTTTATAAATATCAAGTTACCTATAAGAAAATTACAAGTAAGAAATCATAATAAGTTGAATTAATGACCTCAAAATAAAAAAGGTAACTCAACATATTAAAGTAGATTGATAGTGTAAAAATTTCATACATGTTGTAAATAGAATTGTATTTAAGGTGAATGTCTATATTTTAAAGAGATTTTAGGAATTTTACTTGGTGGCTAAGTCACTATTTCCCTATAAATTGAGGGGTCCTATTCCATTGTAATTCATCTCAAAGCAATAAGAATTCTCTCTCTCTTTCTTTGCAATATTCTTCTTTATTTTTTTATTACACGTTATCAGCACGAGACTCCACCGTCTCAAGAAACTCTTTGAGAAGACTAATGTATAATTTTTCTCTTCTTTTAGTTATGACCAATATTATGAAAAGAAAGTTCGTTGCCCTTTAAATTTCGAGCAAGAACTATATGACATGGGTGTTGTATGCTGAAATCCATTTAGATGCAATGGGTCTTAGAGACGCCATTAATGATAAAAATAAAGCATCTACCCAAGACTGTGCTAAGGCCTTGACTTTCTTGCGCCATCACCTTGATTAAGGGTTGAAAATAGAATATCTCACAGTCAAAGATCCACTTGTTTTGTAGAATGGCTTAAAGGAAAGATATGAAAACTTAAAGTTGGTTACACTTCCACAAGCACGATATGATTGGGCTCATATGAGGCTCCAAGACTTTAAGTTTGTTTCTGAATACAATTCTGTGATGTTCAGAATTACTTCTAAATTGATACTCTGTGGAGATAGTATCGCTGCCTATGATATGCTTGAAAAAACGTTCACAATGTTTCATGCCTCCAATATGGTCCTGCAATAACATTACCGAGAGAAAGGTTTCAAGAAGTACTCTTAGTTGATTTCTCTTCTCCTTGTGGCTAAACGAAACAATGACTTGCTCATGAAAAATCACGATAATCGACCCGCTGGGTCTACACCATTGTCTGAAGTGGATGAGGTGTATTCCCACTGTGCTACGCATGGAAAAGGCCGTGGTCCTATTCGTGGTCGTGGCCGTGGCGAAGGAAGAAATTTTCCTGGTGTTAATCATGCCCCAAAAAATAACCACTAAAAGTGGAAAGGAAAAGATGAGAAGCCAAATGCAAAAGGTTCAGAAACTGAATGCTATCGTTGCGGTGGAAAAGGGCATTGGGCAAATATTTATCGTACACCAAGACATTTTGTTGAGCTTTATCAAGCATCTCTAAAGAATAAAGGCCCTAAAGCTAATTATGTCTTTGACAATGAATTTGACATCACCCACTTGGATGTGGCAGACTTCTTTGAGCACCCCGATGAAAAACTAGACCACTTGATCGGTGATGGATCTGTAATTAAAGATGATTGAGTAATTTGATTTTTATTTTCGTCTATTTATAGTAGCTAGTTAATAAACATCATGTAATCAGAGTTCTTTACAAGTAATAATTATTAGTGTAATCAAGTTCACTTAGTCCAGTTATTAAACTGGACCACGTGAACAACTGCACCATCGGCCAACATCATTTACGGCAAATGTCCCATACGCTTGATCACTAGAAATCATACGTATGCTTTCTGGTGAATTTCCTTGCATCCAATGATATTTCTTATGAACTTAAAGTATAGTAACACATAGACGAACCTAACACGCACACAATATCTTTGTCCAACAAAGCTAATGCTAAATGTATGGCAATAGAAGCACACAACAGTTGCACATGCTAATTTCCAGGGAAATAAGTCGTACTACAATCCGATGTTTAGACTATGTAATTGTTTGTATCATAATCAGAGTTGCTCGAAATTGCATTAAAAGGTCATTATTGAATCATTAATTTAACTTTGTTTTTTCCCTTTTCTCTGAAAATACTAATGTTTATTCGTACATTTCTTTTGTATGTCAAATCATGGGAAACTGTAACGACCCGGCCGGTTGTTTCATGAGTTACCGCTCCGTTTCTCCCATTTCTGCTTCTTATTGCTTTGTTATCGATTCTATGTGTGATCGGGTTGGTTGGCTCGGGTTCGTAAAGGTTTTGGTAAGGTTTAAGACCCTTAGTCTCTTTTTAAGGAAGCTTAAGTTGGAAAAGTCAAGCGGACATTGACTTATGTGTTAGAGGGCTCGGATGTGAATTCTGATGGTTCGGATAGCTTCGGGAGGTGATTTGAGACTTAAAAGCATGATCGGAATGTATTTTGGAGGTCCGTAGTAGATTTAGGCTTGAATTGGCGAAAGTGAAATTTTGGCGTTTTCCGGTTGATAGGTGAGATTTTGATATAGGGGTCAGAATGGAATTTCGGAAGCTGCAGTAGCTCCGTTGTGTCATTGGGATGTGTGTGCAAACTTTCAGGTCATTCGGACGTTGTTTGGTATACTTTTTGATCAAAAGCGGAACTCGATAAATTTTAAAACCTTAGGCTTGAATCCGATGTGTTTTGGTTGATTTGACGTTGTTTGAGGTGTTTTGAAGGTTGGTATAAGTTTGAATGGTAGTATAAGACTTGTTGCTGCTTTTGGTTGAGGTCCCGGGGGCCTCGGGGTGATTTCGGATAGTTGACGGAAGGTTTGGAGTTGAGTTTGAGAGCTGAAGCCATTTTGTTGCTGTCATAACCGCATCTGCGGTTGAAGGATCGCAGGTGCGACCCCACAGATGCGGGAGGCCAGTCGCAGAAACGGAAGGAGCCAGGGTGAGCAGGAACCGCAGGAGCGGTTAAGTAACCGCACCTGCGATGGCGCAGGTGCGGGCTGGGCATCGCAGATGCGGAAAGCGGAGTTTAAGTGAGGACCACAGATGCGGGGGATTGACCGCAGGTACGAAAAGCCTGGGTCAGAATGTATATATTTCTTCCTTCGCGATTTTCAGAGGGTTTCACCATTTTTAAACGCAAATCCTGGAGTTTTGGGCGATTTTGAAGAGAGAATTCAAGGAGACTTCATTGAGGTAAGGTTTTGGATCATGAAAAACTCATTTCTATGGTATTAATTCACGGATTAGAGTTGTAATTAAGGGAAATTAAGGGATTAAACATGGAGGAAACTAGGGCTTGGAAACTTAGGCCTTTGATTGAGGATTTGAAGGACCATTTGTGGTCGGATTTCAGAGCTTTTGATATGTATGAACTCGTGGGAGATAAGGAATCTAATGATGTAAAGTTTATCGAATTCCGAGACATGGGCCCGGGGGTCGGGTTTGGTTAATTTTGGGAATTGCGTTGTTTTCGATTGTTTTCGAGTGGGCTTTATTTCTTTAGCATATTTTGATAATTATGTACTGATTGTGCCTAGATTTGGAGCATCCGGAGGCCGATTCGAGGGGCAAGGGCATCGCGAGCTAGAGTTTGGGCCGGATCGAGGTGAGTAACGATTGTAAATGCTGTCCTGAGGGTATGAAACCCCGGATCACACATCATTGTGCTATGTTGAGGTGACGCACACGCTAGATGACGAGCGTGGGGTCGTGCACCATTGGGGATTGTGACTTGGTCCATCCCGAGTGACTGTTTTACTGCGTATTTGATTGGAAATTGTTTGATGTTATCATGTTTTGGGCTAAATACCATATTTGGGCTTCGTGCCAACTATTGGGACCGTTAGGGGATTGTTACTGCCATTTCCTCACTGTTTTGACTTTATACTTGACTTAGTCATGGTACATTTTACTGTCATCATAACTCAGCCATGTCTACTCTATTTTCAACACCTTAAATGATATTTTAAAAGATATTTTGAGCTGAGCATCATGTTTTACTGTTACTCGAGTGGCTTATGAGATTCTGACTAAGCAAGGCCGAGGGCCTGTGTTGTGAGGATACTTTCGGGTCGGACTGCATGCCGCATCGGTGATATATTGATTATGATTATGAGGCTGAGGGCCTAAGATTTGTACGCTACGAGGTGGCTTGTTGATATGAGGATTAATACTACGGCTCAATTATATAAAAACATAACAAGAATTTATCCTACAAAAGGTTCCATCAAAACCCTAGATAACAAATTGGCTATTCATAATAGTGTGTAAAGCTACAATACTAAAAGTCATAATCAACAATGAAAAATAGGAAGAGGAAGGAAAAACTCGTGGAAGAATTCTCGCCTTGCTCCTATTGTGTCTCTGCCTCCTTAGGTCGAATCTGTGTCTCAAATCTGTCCAACCTCCTCAAAATACCATTTTTTCATGTATATATACCAAGTAGGGTCGGGCCAAAATAATTATACCTTCTCCTAGACGAAAAAGCCACTTTTCACGGATTTGACTAGCGCGGCCGCGCTCGTGACCGCACTAGTGGCCGCGCATATTGCCCAGTATTCTGCCTGATGAGCGCGGCCTGAGTGCAGCCGCGCACTTGACGCACACTTTTTACCCTGTTCTGCTGAGAATTTGGTAAAACGTAAAACATGAAAATTGTGGACCTTTGAGTTAGCTTTCCAACCATATGTTGTGGAACCCAAATGGAGTTCTGAGCAAAAAGTTATGTGCATTTTACTAGATAGTGCGGAATATGCCTACTCGATTCTTCGTTGTTCCAACTATCATCCGTTGACCCCCGAACACGATCCCGGCTTAATTCCTTGAGCTTTTACTCAGACTTCAAAGCTCCAAATCACTTGAATTCATTCCATAACATCTATATAGCTCGGAATCACTCCTACAAGGCATAAAACAAACCGTTAGTGCAAACTACTAGCGATTAAAGCTCAAACTCAATTAAAGTGCAGTAAATTTGAGTTTAATAAGCGACTAAAATACGTGCCTATCATCAAGAGCTTATTGATTATGCCACGATATGGCTTGAAATTGCGCTTGGGCCGTAAGGGGCCCCTCCCGGAGTCTGTACACCCCCAGTGAGCGCGGGTACCCATTGTGATATGAGATATAGCCCGAGGGGCTGATATTGTTCTATGTTATTGCCCGAGGGGCTGATTCTGTTGTTATGGTGCCCGAGGGGTGGATTTTATGTGTTTATCCTTTCTAGTTGCCTTTCATTTACTTGATTAACTGCTTAAAAGATGCTTTATGAGATTACACTGTTTAATTGTATTTTATTGATTTTATTCTGCCTCTTATAGCATATTGTTGTGTTTAACGTGATTTCTTATCGCTCATTCTTCATTTATTGTTATTACTCACTAAGTAGGAGTAGTCACTTTACTCCCTGCACCTCTGTGTGTAGATTCAAGCGTTACAGGTCCTGCTAGTGAGGGTTGTTAGCTTCCAACAGATTCTCGGAGATTTACTAGGTAGCTGCTCGACGTTCGCAGCCTAGTGTTTTCTCCCTCTTATCATTATTCCTGTTCCTAGTTCTGGATTTTGTAATAGACTGTGTAGCCCCTTTTCTACATTTGGAGACTTATGTTAGATGCTCATGACTGGTGATACCCCGATGTCGGGCTGTGTTGGTTGTTTTTCCACAAATTGTGCTATTTCACTTATATTTTGGGATTATTAGCATGTTAATGACTTAAATTGTATTATTGTAATTGTTTAATATGAATTGGGAGTTGTGTCGGCTGGTCTTGTCTTCACGAGAGGCACCATCACGACCAGGTCTGGGTTTAGGGCCGTGACAAGTTGGTATCAGAGCCTAGGTTACATAGGTCTCACGAGTCATGAGCAGGTTTAGGAAAATTCCATATTCTTGAAATTCTTATCGTGCGAATCTGTTGATCCAAGTACTAAACTTCTGTAATCTATTCTCTCACAGATGGTGAGGACACGAGCGACCTGTCAGGATGGACGACCACCAGTACCACCAGCTGGGACCACTAGAGGCCGAGGACGCGGTCGAGGCCGTGGTAGGGGCAGAGGTGCAGCCCACACACCATCTGGGGCAGCACCTGCAGATCCACCAGCCGTCCCAGTTCAGGATCAGGTCCCAGTTGTGGACGCTCCAGCAGCACCAGCTCAGGCACCAGCTGTGCCCATTGTGATTCCAGGTCTTCAGGAGACCTTGGCCCAGATCTTGGCAGTGTGTACGAGTCTTGCTCAGGCGGTCGCGTTTCTACTGCCACAGCAACTTCTCAGGCCGGGGGAGGCTCTCAGACTCCCGCCGCCCGCACACCCGATCAGGTTATTCAGGGATTGCAGACACCGGAGGCACCACCAGCCCAGCCGGTGGCAGCTGCTCAGGGTTACGTAGCTCCAGTTATGCCAGAGGACGAGCAGTGCAGATTGGAGAGGTTTGGCAGACTCCAGCCTCCTACTTTTAGTGGTGCAGAGGGCGAGGATGCCCAGGGTTTCTTGGATAGATGTCAGAGGATTCTTCGCACCGCGGGTATTCTGGAGACCAGCGGGGTTGCATTCACGACTTTTCAGTTTACGAGAGCTGCCTTCACTTGGTGGGAGGCATATGAGAGGCGTAGGCCTGTTGGTTCGGCACCTCTTACTTGGCAGCAATTCTCCACTCTATTTTTGGAGAAGTATGTTCCACATTACCGCGGGGAGGAGCTGCGTAGGCAGTTCGAGCAGTTACGACAGGGGGACATGACTATTACTCAGTGCGAGATGAGGTTCTCAGAGTTAGCTCGGCATGCTATTTGGATGGTTGCTACGGAGAGAGAGAGGATCAGGAGGTTTGTTGATGGCCTCACTTATCAGCTTCGGGTTCTCATGACTAGGGAGAGAGTGTCAGGTGCTACATTTGAGGAGGTTGTTGATATCGCTCGTGAGATTGAGTCAGTTCTTCGCCAGGAGCGCGAGGAGAGGGAGGCCAAGAGGCCTCGAGGACATGGTAGTTTTGGGGGGTGCTCCTTCGAGGGGTCAGTTTCAGCACGGTAGAGGCCGTCAGTTCAGGCATGCTCAGTCAGCTCGCCCAGGTTATCGTGGAGCATCATCGGTCCATGGTTCTCACGGTTCTCAGCAGGGTTATTCCTCACTCAGTGCACTCCCAGCCCAGGGTTCGTCTCGTGCTCCATCAGTTCAGGATTCTTTTACGCCAGGTGCATCTTCTAGTCATTCCGGTGCTAGGGGTTCCCTTCAGTCCCCGTCTCCAGCACTCGGGAGTTTCTATGAGTGTGGTGAGATGGGTCACATGTGGAGGCAGTGTCCTCGTCGTCTTGGGGGTTCATCTCAGCAGAGGGGTCAGCCCTCGACTTCAGCTCCAGTCACTTCACTATCCACCCAGCCAGCTAGGGGTGGGGGACAGTCATCTAGGGGTCGCCCAAGAGGGGGAGGTCGATCCGGTGGTGGTCAGGCCCGCTTCTATGCACTTCCAGCTAGGCCTGATGCGATTGCTTCAGACGCGGTGATTACAGGTATTATCTCAGTCTGCCGCAGAGATGCTTCTGTGTTATTTGACCCCGGTTCTACTTTCTCTTATGTGTCGTCTTATTTTGCCAATTACTTGGATACGCCTTGCGAGTCTCTCCTTTCTTCTGTTCATGTCTCTACGCCGGTGGGCGATACTGTTGTAGTAGATCGCGTGTACCGGTCGTGTGTTGTGTCTATTGGGGGCCTGGAGACCCGAGTGGATCTATTGTTATCATGTATGGTGGACTTCGATGTTATATTGGTCATGGATTGGTTATCTCCGTGCCGGGCTATTCTGGACTGTCACGCAAAGACAGTGACATTGGCTATGCCGGGTGTGCTACGGATTGAGTGGCAAGGTTCGACCGATTATGTCCCCAGCAGGGTGATTTCCTTCCTGAAGGCCCAGCGTATGGTTGGGAAAGGTTGTCTTTCATACTTAGCATTTGTGAGGGATGTCAGTGCAGAGACTCCCAGTATTGATTCTGTTCTAGTCGTGAGGGATTTCCCTGATGTGTTTCCCGCGGACCTGTCGGGCATGCCACCGGACAGGGATATTGATTTTGGTATTGATCTGGTGCCGGGCACTCAGCCCATTTCTGTTCCACTGTATTGTATGGCACCAGCAGAGTTGAAGGAGTTAAAGGAGCAGCTTCAGGAACTCCTTGACAAGGGGTTCATTCGGCCTAGTGTGTCACCTTGGGGTGCGCCGGTTCTTTTTGTGAAGAAGAAGGATGGCACGATGAGGATGTGCATTGATTACAGACAGTTGAACAAAGTAACAATTAAGAACAAGTATCCTTTGCCTCGTATCGATGATTTATTCGACCAACTTCAGGGAGCGAGAGTGTTCTCCAAGATTGATGTCACGACCCGGATTTTCCCACCCTCGGGGGTCGTGATGGCGCCTACTCGTAGAAGCTAGGCAAGACACAAATCATAAATTCCTAACTCCTTTATTTTAAATCCTTTTTATCATTCATAACAACAAGCGATAAATATTTAAATAACAGCGAAATATGAAATTAAAGCTGAAGACTTAAATTAAATAAGCTGAACAAAATGCGGAAATTGACATGTGCTTCTACCCAAGAACAGGTGTCACAACATCCACGGACTACTAAGAGTACTAAATACAATCGTTTGAAAGAAATATAACACTGTTTGTCTCGAAAACATGAGATAACAGAATGAAATATAAGATAGAGGAGACGTCGGGCCTGCGGACGCGTGCAAGGCTACCTCAGAGTCTCGGTGGACTGAAGGCTGGCGCTCGAGCTACTGCTGCTGTCCGATACCTGGATCTGTGCAAAAGAGCACAGAGTGTATTATCAGCACAACCGACCCCATGTGCTGTTAAGTGCCTAGCCTAACCCCGACGAAGTAGTGACGAGGCTAGACAGGACTACCACATAAACCTGTGCAGTTATATATATATATATATATATATATATATATATATATATATATATATATATGTATATACAGCGGGAAAGTAACAAGAATAAACATTTTAAAGGGAGGGGAACATGCTTCGGGGATAACAGATAATACAGAATTTCAAGAGAATAATAAGGAACACCAATAATTTAACTCTATCACGGATAAGGGAAATAAAAGCAAATTTCACTGTCAGTACACATCTCGTTGCAGGCGTGCAACCCGATACCATTTCTCAGTAATTAAATCTCGTGGTAGGCGTACCACCCGCTCCCATTTCATAAATCTCGTGGTAGGCGTACCACCCGCTCCCATTTCAATCAATAACTTGTGGTAGGCCTACCACCCGCTCCCATTTCAATCAATAACTTGTGGTGGGCGTACCACTTGCTCCCATTTCAATCAATAACTTATGGTAGGCGTACCACCCGCTCCCATTTCATCAATATCTTGTGGTAGGCGTACCACCCGCTCCCATATCATTAATAACTTGTGGTAGGCATACCACCCGCTCCCATATCATTAATAACTTGTGGTAGGCGTACCACCCGCTCCCATTTCAATCAATAACTTGTGGTAAGCGTACCACCCGCTCCCATTTCAAGTCAACACAAAGTCACGATAAAATTTTCGGCAAGGAAACAAAAGCATTATAATAACAATTTCCCGGCAAGGGAACAACAATTTAAAAACAACCGTCCCGACAAGGGAGAATCAGCTATAACTAAATCCTAGCTCAACTCTTACTCAGCTCGATTAATACAGGTACTCAAGCATAAATAAAGTCCACGAGAATAAACTAAATCTTTACTCAATCTCAAGAGTCATCAATTTAATGCATCCAAAGTGTCATTTAAGAACACAACAACTATAAATTTAAGACTCACGGTCATGCTCGACACCAACGTATAGATACTCGTCACCATGCCTATACGCCGTACTCAAGAAGAAGCAAATAGCAAATAAGACTCAACTCCTAATCCCTCAAGCTAGGGTAGACCAAACACTTACCTCGATGCCTTGAACACAACTCAAGCCTCAATTATAGCTTTACCCCTTGATTCCACCGCCAATCCTCTCGAATCTAGTCACAAGTTACTTAATTACATCAATAAGTGCTAAATAAATCAGCCCCAATGCATGAAAATGAGTTTTCCAAAGTTTTACCCAAAGAGTCAAAAATCGCCCCCGGGCCCACGTGGTCAAAACCCGAGGTTCGAACCAAAACCCGTTTACCCATTCCCCCACGAACTCAAATATATAATTTGTTTTGAAATCGGACCTCAAATTGAGGTCCAAATCCCCAATTTTTGAAAAACCTAGGTTCTACCCAAAACACCCAATTTTTCCCATGAAAAGCTTTGATTTGAAGTTGAAATCATGTTAAAAGGTGTTAAAGAGTGAAGAAAATGAGTTAGAAATTACTTACCAATGTTTTGGGGAAGAAAGGTTGTTTGAAAAATCGCCTCTTATGTTTTTGGGGTTTTGAAAAGTGAGAAATGACTGAAAATCCCGTTTATTTATACCCCTCTGAGACCCCCTGTGCGGACCGCATTAAATGGCCCGCGGCCGCACAGGTTTACCTGAAGACCTGCAGTTCAGCACCCTGTGCGGACCGCACAAAGCCGACTGCGGCCGCACAGCCTTCACCGCGCCCCGCACAAAGGCGACCGCGGCCGCGCTGGCCCCTCCGCGGTCGCACGCGATTTCTCGCAGACCGCATCAGAGGGTTCAGAGACCTGCAACTCCTGAACCTGCAACATCTGATTTTCTAAGCCTAAGGCATCCCGGAACCTACTCAAACCTCACCCGAGCCCTCGAAACTCCAACCCAAGTATACACACGACCTCAAAAACATCCTACGAACATATTCGTGTAATCAAATCACCAATATAACATCATGAACATCGAATTAAACCTCAAGATTAATGAAATTTCTCAAAACTCCTTTAAACATCAATTTTTCGCAATTTAGATCCGAATCACGTCAAACGGACTCCGTTCCTTACCAAACTTCACAGGAAAGACTTAAAACATATATATGACCTGTACCGGGCGCCGGAACCAAAATACGGGCCCGATACCATCGCTTTCTAATCAGATTTCATTTCCAAACTTCCTTAAACAATTTTAGAAAATAATTTTACAAAAAAAATTTATTTCTCGAGCTTGGGACCTCGGAATTCGGTTCCGGGCATACGCCCAAGTCCCATATTTTCCTACGGACCCTCCGGGACCGTCAAATCACGGGTCCGGGTCCGTTTACCCAAAAATGTTGACCAAGGTCAAATTTATTCATTTTAACATCAAGACTTAGCATTTTTCACAGAATTTCATATTTAAGCTTTCCGGCTACACGCCCGGACTGCGCACGCAAATCGAGGCGACTCTAAATGAGGTTTTCAAGGCCTCAGAGTATAGAATTTAATTCAAAATAAGTGATGACCGTTTGTGTCATCATATTTTCCACCTCTAAAACAACCGTTCGTCCTCGAACGGACAGAAGAAGGAAGTACCTGAGTCGGGGAAAAGATGAGGATAACGGTCCCGCATATCGGACTCGGACTCCCAGGTTGATGCCTCAGGAGGCTGACCTCTCCACTGAACAGGAACAGACGGAAAACTCTTCGAGCTCAACTGACGAACCTGCCAGTCTAGAATAGCTACCGGCTCCTCCTTATAAGACAAGTCTTTGTCCAACTGGACAGTGCTGAAATCTAACACGTGGGCTAGATCGCTGTGATACCTCCAAAGCATGGACACATGAAATACTGGATGCACGGCTGATAAGCTCGGCGGCAAAGCAAGTCTATAAGCCACCTCTCCCACTCGATCTAGAATCTGAAACGGACCAATGAACCTAGGGCTAAGCTTACCCTTCTTCCCAAATCTCATCACGCCCTTCATAGGTGACACTCGGAGCAATACCCGCTCACCGACCATAAAAGCCACATCTCGAACCTTGCGGTCAGCATAACTCTTTTGCCTGGACTGAGCTGAATGAAGCCTATCCTGAATGATCCTGACCTTGCCCAAGGCCTCCTGAACCAAATCTGTACCCAACAACCGAGCCTCTCCCGGCTCAAACCATCCAGCCGGGGACCGACACAGTCTACCATATAAAGCCTCATAAGGAGCCATCTGGATGCTCGACTGGTAGCTGTTGTTGTAGGAAAACTCTGCTAAAGGCAATAACTGATCCCACGAACCTCCAAAGTTAATAACACAAGCTCGGAGCATATCCTCCAAAATCTTAATAGTCCGTTCGGACTGACCGTCCGTCTGGGGATGAAATGCTGTGCTCAACTTAACCCGTGTGCCCAACTCTTGCTGAACTGCTCTCCAGAAACGCGAGGTAAACTGCGTACCCCGGTTCGAAATGATAGATACGGGCACACCATGAAGGCGAACAATCTCCCGAATGTAGATCTCAGCTATTCTCTCAGAAGAATAAGAGACTGCCATAGGGATGAAATGTGCTGACTTGGTCAGCCTATCAATAATGACCCATACTGCGTCGAACTTCTTCCGAGTCTGCGAAAGTCCAGTAACGAAGTCCATAGTGATCCGCTCCCACTTCTACTCGGGAAGCTCAATCCTCTGAAATACAACACCAGGCCTCTGATGCTCGTACTTAACCTGCTGACAATTCAAACAACGAGCCACATATGCTACGATATCCTTCTTCATTCTACGCCACCAATAATGCTGCCGCAAATCCTGATACATCTTCGCGGCGCCCAGATGAATAGAGTACTGGGAGCTATGGGCCTTCTCTAAAATCAACTCTCGGAGCCCGCCCACATTAGGCACACATACTCGACCCTGCAATCTCAAAACTCTATCATCATCTAAGGTAACCTGCCTGGCATCTCCACGCTGCACCGTGTCTCTAAGGACACACAAATGGGGATCATCATACTGTCGATCACGGATACGCTCCAATAATGAAGATCGAGTGACCGTGCAAGCTAACACACGACTGGGCTCAGAAACATCTAGTCTCACGAACTGATTGGCTAAAGCCTGGACCTCCAAAGCAAGCGGCCACTCACCGACCGGAATATAAGCAAGACTGCCCATACTGGCTGACTTCCTACTCAAAGCATCAGCCACCACATTGGCCTTTCCCGGGTGATATAAAATGGTGATATCATAATCCTTCAACAACTCCAACCACCTCCTCTGCCTCAAATTCAACTCCTTTTGCTTGAACAAATACTGAAGACTCTTGTGATCTGTGAACACCTCACATGCCATGCCATACAGATAATGCCTCCAAATCTTCAATGCGTGAACTATGGATGCCAACTCCAAGTCATGAACCGGATAGTTCTTCTCATGAATCTTCAACTGCCTCGAAGCATAGGCAATGACTTTGCCATCCTGCATCAACACTGCTCCAAGCCCAACACGGGAAGCATCACAATAGACTGTATAAGGCCCTGAACATGTGGGCAAAACCAACACCGGTGCCGTAGTCAGAGCTGTCTTGAGCTTCTGAAAGCTCGCCTCACACTCATCCGACCATCTGAACTGGGCACCCTTCTAGGTCAATCTGGTCATCGAGGCTGCAATAGATGAAAACCCCTCCACGAACCGCCGATAGTAGCCTGCCAATCCCACGAAACTCCGGATCTCTGTAGCTGATGCTGGTCTAGGCCGGTTCTTGACTGCCTCACTCTTCTTTGGGTCCACCTGAATACCCTCTGCTGATACAACATGACCCATAAATGCAACTGAACTCAACCAGAATTCACACTTCGAGAACTTAGCATATAACCGACTATCCCTCAGAGTCTGAAGAATCACTCTAAGGTGCTGCTCGTGCTCCTCCTGGTTGCGGGAATATATCAATATATCATCAATGAAGACTATCACGAACGAGTCCAAATAAGGCCTGAACACTCGGTTCATCAAGTCCATAAAAGCTGTTGGGGCATTTGTCAACCCGAATGACATAACCAAGAACTCATAATGCCCGCACCGAGTGCGAAAAGTTGTCTTAGGGACATCGGATGCCCTAATCCTCAACTGATGGTAGCCAGATCGCAAGTCAATCTTGGAAAATACCCTGGCACCCTGAAGCTGGTCGAACAAATCATCAATCCTCGGCAGCGGATACTTATTCTTGATCGTTACCTTGTTCAATTGCCGGTAATCAATACACATTCTCATTGACCCATCCTTCTTCTTGACAAATAACACCAGCGCACCCCAAGGTGAAACACTAGGTCTAATGAAACCCTTCTCAAGCAAATCCTGCAGCTGTTCCTTTAACTCTTTCAACTCCAGCGGGGCCATACGATATGGCGGGATAGAAATGGGCTGAGTGCCCAGAACCAGATCAATGCAGAAATCAATGTCCCTGTCGGGTGGCATACCCGGTAAGTCTAAGGTCACCGTCTTGGCATGACAGTCCAAGATAGCGTGGTAAGGTGATAACCAGTCCATCCCCAATATAATATCGAAGTCGACCATGTCTAAGAGCAACAAATCTACACGAGTCTCAATACCCCCAATCACCACAATACAAGAACGATGGACTCGATCGACCATAATAGAATCACCCACCGGTGTAGACACATAAATAGGAATACTCAATGAATCACTAGGCATGACCAAGTACGGGGCAAAATAAGATGACACATACGAATACGTAGACCCCGGATCAAATAACACTGAAGCATCTCTATCACAAACCAGAACCGTACCTGTAATAACTTCATCTGAAGCCTCAGCCTCTGGCCTGGCCTGAAGAGCATAACATTGGGGCTGGGCCCCACCATCCCGAACCACATCTCTGGGGCGGCCTGCTGCTGGCTGGCCTCCACCTCTAGCAGCCTGAGCTCCACCTCTAGGACCTCTACCTCCACCTCTAGCACCTCTACCCCCACCTCTAGCTGGCTGGGCGGGCTCTGGAACACCTGGTGCCTGTACCATGGCACGAGAACTCTGATACTGAGAGCCACCTGGTGCGCGAGGGCAATACCTAGCAACGTGCCTCGTGTCGCCACAAGTAAAACAAGCCCTTGGCTGCTGGGGCTGACGACCCTGGAAACTCTGAAGAGGTGGTGCACTTATAGGTGCTGGTAGTGCACTGAAGGACTGCTGATCGGAGTAGGGCGTTTGAGGACCACGGCTACTAGAAGAACCGTGAGAAACTTGAACAGCCGACTGAAAGGGCCTAGGAGGATGACCCCTATCATACGAATCTCTGCCTCCAGACGAGGCACCACTGAACCTGCCTGATTGACGGGCCTCTTGTCTGCCCTATGACCACTCCCCTGTGACAATACCATCTCAATCCTTCGGGCCACATTGGTCGCCTCCTGGAAAGATATCTCACTCCCAGCCTCTCTGGCCATCTGGAGACGAATCGGCTGGATAAGTCCATCAATAAACCGTCTCACTCTCTCCCTATCTATGGGAAGTATAATAAGAGCATGGCGAGCCAAATCAATGAACCTGGTCTCGTATTGGGTGACTGTCATGGATCCCTGCTGGAGACGCTCGAACTGCTTCCGATAGGCCTCTCGCCTTGTAATAGGGAGAAACTTCTCCAGAAATAGCTGTGTGAACTGCTCCCAGGTCAAGGCTAGCGATCCTGCTGGTCTAGCTAAGCAATAATCCCTCCACCAAGTCTTGGCGGATCCAGACAAGCAAAATATAGCAAAATCAACCCCATTGGTCTCAATAATACCCATGTTCCGAAGAACCTCGTGGCAGCTGTCCAGATAATCCTGGGGATGCTCAGTAGATGCACCGCTGAAGGTAGTAGTGAAGAGCTTGGTAAACCTGTCCAACCTCCACAAAGCATTGGCAGACATAGATGCTCCATCACCGGCCTGGGCTACCATGCCCGGCTGAGCTGCTCCAACTGGCTGAACTGCTGGAGTCTGAGTCTAGGGAGCTACCTCCTTCGGAGTACGAGTAGTAGGAGTCTGGGCTCCTCCTCCAGCCTGAGAGACTGGTGCTACAGGAAGCAAGCCTGCTCTGGTGACACTCTCCATAAGGCCCACTAGACGGACCAGAGCATCCTAAAGAATTGGGGTGGTAATAAACCCCTCTGGGACCTGAGCTGGGCCCACCGGAACTGCTGGGGCTGGAACCTCGTCGTCAAAATCGACTTGAGGCTCCGCTACGGGTGCTGCTGCCCTGGGCTGAGCTCTGCCCCTGCCTTGGCCTCTAGCACGGCCTCGGCCTCGCCCTCCGCCCCTCGTGGGAGCTGCTGGGGGCTCGAACTGCTGATCGGTAGATGAGGAAGCGCGTGTTTTTGCCATCTGCGAAAGAACGGAGTAGAATTTCAATTAGCATTAAGAAACCCAACCGCACGACAAGAAAGAACAAATGTGAAACTTTTCCTAACTCTGTAGCCTCTGGGGGATAAATACAGACTTCTCCGTACCGATCCCTCAGACTCTACTGAGCTTGTCCGTGAATTGCGAGACCTATGTAACCTAGAGCTCTGATACCAACTTGTCACGACCCAGATTTCCCCACCCTCGGGGGTCGTGATGGCGCCTACTCGTAGAAGCTAGGCAAACCACAAATCATAAATTCCTAACTCCTTTATTTTAAATCCTTTTCATCATTCATAACAACAAGCGATAAATATTTAAATAACAGCGGAATATGAAATTAAAGCGAAAGACTTAAATTAAATAAGCTGAACAAAATGCGGAAATCGACATGTGCCTCTACCCAAGAACTGGTGTCACAACATCCACGGACTACTAAGAGTACTAAATACAATCGTTTAAAAGAAATATAACACTGTTTGTCTTGAAAATATGAGATAACAGAATGAAATATAAGATAGAGGAGACGCCGGGCCTGCGGACGCGTGCAAGGCTACCTCGGAGTCTCGGTGGACTGAAGGCTGGCTCCCGAGCTACTGCTGCTGTCCGGTACCTGGATCTGTGCAAAAGAGCACAGCGTGTAGTATCAGCGCAACCGACCCCATGTGCTGGTAAGTGCCTAGCCTAACCCCGGCGAAGTAGTGACGAGGCTAGACAGGACTACCACATAAACCTGTGCAGTTATATATATATATATATATATATATATATCTACATCGGGAAAGTAACAAGAACAAACATTTTAAATGGAAGGGGAACATGCTTCGGGGATAGCAGATAATACAGAATTTCAAGATAATAATAAGGAACACCAATAATTTAACTCTATCACGGATAAGGGAAATAAAAGCAGATTTCACTATCGGTACACATCTCGTCGCAGGCATGCAACCCGATCCCATTTCTCAATCATAAATCTCGTGGTAGGGGTACCACCCGCTCCCATTTCATCATAACTCGTGGTAGGCATACCACCCGCTCCCATTTCAATCAATAACTTGTGGTAGGCGTACCACCCACTCCCATTTCAATCAATAACTTGTGGTAGGTGTACCACCCGCTCCCATTTCATCAATATCTTGTGGTAGGCGTACCACCCGCTCCCATATACGCCTCCTTTATCATTAATAACTTGTGGTAGGCGTACCACCCGCTCCCATTTCAATCAATAACTTGTGGTAGGCGTACCACCCGCTCCCATTTCAAGTCAACACAAAGTCACAATAAAATTCGTGTAATCAAATCACCAATATAACATCATGAACATCGAATTAAACCTCAAGATTAATGAAATTTCTCAAAACTCCTTTAAACATCAATTTTTCGCAATTTAGATCCGAATCACGTCAAACGGACTCCGTTCCTTACCAAAATTCACAGGAAAGACTTAAAACATATATAAGAACTGTACCGGGCACCGGAACCAAAATAGGGGCCTGATACCATCGCTTTCTAGTCAGATTTCATTTCCAAACTTCCTTAAACAATTTCATAAAACAATTTTACAAAAAAATTCATTTCTCGGGCTTGGGACCTCGGAATTCAGTTCCGGACATACGCCCAAGTCCCATATTTTCCTACGAACCCTCCGGGATCGTCAAATCACGGGTCCGGATCCGTTTACGCAAAAACGTTGACCAAAGTCAAATTTATTCATTTTAACATCAAGACTTAGCATTTTTCACAGAATTTCATATTTAAGCTTTCCGGCTACGCGCCCGAACTGCACACGCAAATCGAGGCAACTCTAAATGAGGTTTTCAAGGCCTTAGAGTCATAGAATTTAATTCAAAATAAGTGATGACCGTTTGGGTCATCACAATTGATCTCCGTTCAGGTTATCACCAGTTGTAGATCAGGGACTCAGATATTCTTAAGACAGCTTTCAGGACCCGATATGGTCATTATGAGTTCTTGGTGATGTCTTTTGGGCTGACCAATGCCCCAACAGCGTTCATGCATTTGATGAACAACGTGTTCCGGCCGTATCTCGACTCGTTTGTCATAGTCTTCATTGATGATATTCTGTATACTCGCATAGTCAGGAAGAGCACGCGGAGCATTTGAGAGTGGTGTTACAGAGATTGAGAGAGGAGAAGCTTTATGCAAAGTTCTCCAAGTGTGAGTTTTGGCTCAATTTAGTGGCCTTCATGGGGCACGTGATGTCCAGCGAGGGTATTCAGTTTGACCCAAAGAATATAGAGGCGGTTCAGAGTTGGTCCAGACCGTCCTCAGCCACAGATTCGCAGCTTCCTTGGTTTGGCGGGTTATTACCGCCGGTTTGTTCAGGGATTTTCATCTATTGCATCGCCCTTGACCAAGTTGACTCAGAAGGGTGCTTCATTTCAGTGGTCTGATGAGTGTGAGGAGAGCTTCCAGAAGCTCAAGACTGCCTTGACCACAGCTCTAGTGTTAGTATTGCCATCAGCTTCAGGTTCTTGTATCGTGTATTGTGATGCTTCGAGAGTTGGTATTGGGTGTGTTCTGATCCAGGAGGGTAGATTTATTGCTTATGCTTCTCGCCAGTTGAAGCCTCATGAGAGGAACTACCCTGTTCATGATTTGGAGTTGGCTGCCATTGTACACGTGTTGAAGATTTGGAGGCATTATTTGTATGGTGTGTCTTGTGAGGTGTTTTCTGATCATCGTAGCCTCCAACACTTGTTCAAGCAGAAGGATCTCAATTTGAGGCAGCGGAGGTGGTTGGAGTTACTAAAGGATTATGACATTACTATCTTGTATCATCCGGGGAAGGCCAATGTGGTGGCCGATGCTTTGAGCTGGAAGGCGGTGAGTATGGGGAGTTTGGCATATATTCCAGTTGGGGAGAGACCTCTTGCAGTTGATGTTCAGGCCTTGGACAATCGGTTCGTGAGGTTGGATATTTCGGAGCCCGGTCGGGTATTGACTTGTGTGATTTCTCGGTCTTCCTTATATGAGCGCATCAGAGAGCGCCAGTATGATGATCCTCATTGCTTGTCCTTAAGGACAGAGTTTAGCATGATGATGCTAGAGATGTGACTATCGGTGATGATAGGGTGTTGAGGATGCATGGCCGGATATGTGTGCCCAATGTAGAGGGGCTTCGGGAGTTGATTCTGGAGGAGGCCCATAGCTTGCGGTATTCCATTCATCCGGGTGCCGCGAAGATGTATCAGGATCTGAGACAGCATTATTGGTGGAGGAGAATGAAGAAAGACATTGTGGGATTTGTAGCTCGGTGTCTCAATTGTCAGCAGGTGAAATATGAGCACCAGAGACCAGGTGGCTTGCTTCAGCGGATGGATATTCCGGAGTGGAAGTGGGAGCGGATCACCATGGACTTTATAGTTGGGCTCCCACGGACTTTGAAGAAGTTCGATGCTATTTGGGTGATTGTGGATCGGCTGACCAAGTCCGCGCACTTCATTCCTGTGTGTACTACTTATTCTTCAGAGCAGTTGGCAGAGATCTATATCCGGGAGATTGTTCGTTTGCATGGTGTCCCAGTTTCCATCATTTCAGATAGGGGCACTCAGTTTACTTCACAATTTTGGAGGTATGTACAGCGAGAGTTGGGTACTCAGGTTGAGTTGAGCATAGCTTTTCACCCTCAGACGAACGGGCAGTCCGAGCGCACTATTTAGATATTGGAGGACATGTTGCGCGCTTGTGTCATTGATTTCGGAGGGTCATGGGATCAGTTTCTACCACTCGTAGAGTTTTCTTATAACAATAGTTACCAGTCGAGTATTCAGATGGCTCCATATGAGGCTTTGAATGGGAGGCAGTGTAGATCTCCCGTTGGTTGGTTTGAGTCGGGCGAGGCCAGGCTATTGGGTACAGATTTGGTGCAGGATGCTTTAGACAAGGTGAAGGTGATTCAGGAGAGGCTTCGTACAACATAGTCGAGACGAAAGAGCTATGCTGACAGGAAGGTTCGGGATGTGTCCTACATGGTTGGTGAGAAGGTTCTGTTGAAGGTTTCACCCATGAAGGGTGTTATGAGATCTGGGAAGAAGGGTAAATTGAGTCCTCGGTTCATTGGGCCTTTTGAGGTACTTCGGAGGATTGGGGAGGTGGCTTACGAGCTTGCTTTTCCACCCAGCTTGTCGAGTGTGCATCCGGTATTTCATGTTTCTATGATTCGGAAGTATATTGGGGATCCGTCTCATGTTCTGGATTTCAGCACGGTTCAGTTAGATGGCGATTTGACCTATGATGTGGAGCCAGCAGCTATTTTGAAGCGTCACGTTCGAAAGTTGAGACCAAAGGATATAGCCTCAGTGAAAGTGTAGTGGAGAGGTCGGCCTATGGAGGAGGCTACCTGGGAGACCGAGCGGGAGATGCGGAGCAGATATCCTTACCTGTTTGAGGCTCCAGGTATGTTTCTTGACTCGTTCGAGGACGAATGTTTGTTTAAGAGGGGGAGGATTTAACGACCCGGCCGATCGTTTCATGAGTTACCGCTCCGTTTCCCCCATTTCTGCTTCTTATTGCTTTGTTATCGGTACTATGTGTGATCGGGTTGGTTGGCTCGGGTTCGGAAAGGTTTTGGTAAGGTTTGAGACCCTTAGTCTCTTTTTAAGGAAGCTTAAGTTGGAAAAGTCAACCGAACGTTGACTTATGTGTTAGAAGGCTCGGATGTGAATTCTGATGGTTCGGATAGCTTCGGGAGGTGATTTGAGACTTAGGAGCGTGACCGAAATGTATTTTGGAGGTCCGTAGTAGATTTAGGCTTGAATTAGCGAAAGTGAAATTTTGGCATTTTCCGGTTGATAGGTGGGATTTTCATATAGGGGTCAGAATGGAATTTCGGAAGTTGCAGTAGCTCTGTTGTGTCATTTGAGATGTGTGTGCAAAATTTCAGGTCATTCGGACGTGGTTTGGTATACTTTTTGATCAAAAGCGGAATTCGGAAGATTTTAGAACCTTAGGCTTGAATCCGATGTGTTTTGGTCGATTTGACGTTGTTTGAGGTGTTTTGATGGTTGGTATAAGTTTGAATGGTAGTATAAGACTTGTTGGTGCTTTTGGTTGAGGTCCTGGGGGCCTCGGGGTGATTTCGGATAGTTGACGGAAGGTTTGGAGTTGAGTTTGAAAGTTGAAGCCATTTTGTTGCTGTCATAACTGCATCTGCGGTTGAAGGATCGCAGGTGCGACCCCGCAGATGCGGGAGGCCAGTTGCAGAAGCGGAAGGAGCTAGGGTGGGCAGGAACCGCATGAGCGGTTAAGTAACTGCACCTGCGATGGCGCAGGTGCGGGCTGTGCATCGCAGATGCGGAAAACGGAGTTTAAGTGAGGACCGCAGATGCGGCACCTTGGACCGAAGAAGCGGTACCGCAGATGCGGTGGATTGACCGCAAGTGCGAAAAGCCTGGGTCAGAATGTATATATTTCTTCCTTCATGATTTTCAGAGGGTTTCACCATTTTTAAACGCGAATTCTGGAGTTCTGGGCGATTTTGAAGAGAGAATTCAAGGAGACTTCATTGAGGTAAGGTTTTGGATCATGAAAAACTCATTTCTATGGTATTAATTCACGGATTAGAGCTGTAATTAAGGGAAATTAAGGGATTAAACATGGAGGAAACTAGGGCTTGGAAACTTAGGCCTTTGATTGAGGATTTGAAGGACCATTTGTGGTCGGATTTCAAAGCTTTTGATATGTATGAACTTGTGGGGAGATAAGGAATCTAATGATGTAAAATTTATCGAATTCCAAGACGTGGGCCCGGGGGTCGGGTTTGGTTAATTTCGGGAATTGCATTATTTTTCGATTGTTTTCGAGTGGGCTTTGTTTCCTTAGCATATTTTGATGATTATGTACTGATTGTGCCTAGATTTGGAGCATCCGGAGGCCGATTCGAGGGGCAAGGGCATCGCGAGCTAGAGTTTGGGCCGGATCGAGGTGAGTAATGATTGTAAATGCTGTTCTGAGGGTATGAAACCCCGGATCACACATCGTTGTGCTATGTTGAGGTGACGCACACGCTAGATGACGAGCGTGGGGTCGTGCACCATTGGGGATTGTGACTTGGTCCATCCCGAATGACTGTTTTACTGCGTATTTGATTCCAAATTGTTTGATGTTATCATGTTTTGGGCTAATTGCCATATTTGGGCTTCGTGCCAACTATTTGGACCCTTAGGGGATTTTTACTGCCATTTCCTCACTGTTTTGACTTTATACTTGTACTCAGTCATGCTACATTTTACTGTCTTCATAACTCAGCCATGTTTACTCTGTTTTCAACATCTTAAATGATATTTTAAAAGATATTTTGAGCTGAGCATCATGTTTTACTGTTGCCCGAGTGGCTTATGAGATTCTGACTGAGCAAGGCCAAGGGCCTGTGTTGTGAGGATAATTTCGGGTCGGGCTGCACACCGCAACGGTGATATATTGATTATGATTATAAGGTCGAGGGCCTGAGATTTGTACGCCACGAGGTGGCTTGTTGATATGAGGCCGAGAGCCTATTGATTATGCCACGAGATGGCTTGAAACTGCGCTTGGGCCGTAAGGGGCCTCTCCCAGAGTCTGTACACCCCCAGTGAGCGCGCCTGAGGGGCCCGTGGGGCTGATTCTGTTGTTATGGTGCCCGAGGGGCGGATTTTATGTGTTTATCCTTTCTAGTTGCCTTTCATTTACTTGTTTAACTGCTTAAAAGATGCTTTATGAGATTACACTGTTTAATTGTATTTTACTAATTTTATTCTGCCTCTTATAGCATATTGTTGTGTTTAACGTGATTTCTTATCGCTCAGTGTTCATTTATTGTTATTGCTCACTGAGTAGGAGTACTTACTTTACTCCTTGCACCCTTGTGTGCAGATTCAGGAGCTACAGGTCCTGCTAGTGAGGGTTGTTAGCTTCCAGCAGATTCTCGGAGATTTACTAGGTAGCTGCTCGGCGTTCGCAGCCCGGTGTTTTCTCCCTCTTATCATTATTCCTATTCCTAGTTCTAGATTTTGTAATAGACTGTGTAGCCCCTTTTCTACATTTGGAGACTTATGTTAGATGCTCATGATTGGTGACACCCCGATGTCGGGCTGTGTTGGTTGTTTTTCCACAAATTGTGCTATTTCACTTATATTTTGGGATTATTAGCATGTTAATGACTTAAATTGTATTATTATAATTGTTTAATATGAATTGGGAGTTGTGACGGCTGGCCTTGTCTTCACGAGAGGTGCCATCACGACTGGGTCTGGGTTTAGGGTCGTGACATAAACAAATATGGATACTTCACAAAGCAAACTTGGATCAAAGTTTAATTGTAAATTATTATTTAATTGATTCATGTACGACACATACGATATTGAAAGAGAAGAAATATTTCTCTCATTTAAGTATGTGTAAGGCAGATGTTACTATAATTTTTGGCAGTAGTAATCTAATTGAAGGCTTTGGAAGAGCTACTATAACTCTGCCTAAGGGAACAATTTTTATCATAGAGAATGCAATGTTCTCCTCCAAGTCCAAGAGGAACTTGTTGAGTTTTAAAGATATCCACCTAAATGGATATCATATTGAGACAATAGATGAGAATAATCTTGAATATCTCATTGTTACAAAAATGTCTCCGTCCAGAAGAGGGTTATTGAGAAGTTCCCATCTTTATCTTGTGGCCTCTATTGGACAAGAATTAGTGCAATTGAGGCACATTCTATCGTAAACCAAAAGGTTACTGATTCCAATACTTTTATACTTTGGCATGATCGATTGGGGCATCCTGGATCAATTATGATGAGACGAATTATAGAAAACTCAAATGGGCATCCATTACAGAATTTAAAGATTCTTTTAAAGAATGAATTTCCTTGCACTTCTCGTTATCAAGGCAAGTTAATTATTAGACCATCACCAACAAAGGTTGGGATTGAGTCCCCTGCGTTTTTAGAACGTATACAAGGGGATATTTGTAGACCTAATTACCCACCTAGTTGGTCGTTTAGATACTTTATGGTCTAAATAGATGTATCTTCTAGATGGTCTCATGTGTGCCTATTGTCATCTCGCAACCTCGCATTTGCAATATTCATGGCACAAATAATTCGATTACCGACATAATTCCCGATAATACAATTAAGTCTATTAGACTTGATAATGCTGCTGAGTTTTCATCCCAAGCATTTAATGATTATTGCTTATCAATTGGGATAAAAGTGGAACATCATGTAGCTCATGTTCACACTCAAAATGGCCTTGTAGAGTCTTTGATTAAACGTCTGCAGTTGATAGCAAGACTATTACTCATGAAAACGAGGTTACCCACTTCCGTTAGAGGTCATGCCATTTTGCATGCAACAATGCTAATTCGTCTTAGACCGACAAATTATCATAAATATTCCCCATTGCAATTAGTTTTGGGTCATGAACCTAATATATCCCATTTACGAATTTTAGGATGCGAAGTATATGTGCCTGTAGCATCGCCATATCGCACCAAAATGGGCCCTGAAGAAGGTTAGGAATATATGTTGGGTTTGAGTTGCCCTCCATTATTCGCTACCTCGAAACATTAACGAGAGATTTGTTCACTACTCGATTTGCAAATTATCGATTCGATAAGGCATTTCCCCCAAAATTAGGGGGAGAAATTGGTGAAATCAAACGGGAAATTTCATGAAAAAATCCATCATTATCTCATCTTGATCAACATGCCTATATTTGTGAAAAAGATGTGCAAAAGATTATCCATTCGCAGAAAATAGCAAATCAAATGCCGGACGCATTTACGAATCTGAAAAGGATAAAAAAATCACATATTCCTGCAGAGAATGTTCCAATCCATATTGATGTCCCTGTTGGACAATCTTCTAGTGTCATAGCTAATGAGTTGAAAGCACGCCTAAAATATGGCAGACCATTGGGTTCTAAGGATCGAAATCCTAGAAAAAGGAAAACAAATGATCAAGATGGCACTATGAAAGAGTCTCATGAAGAAATCCACGATTTAACCAATCTTGAGATTCATGAGGATATCATTGAGCCCGAGACTCAAGAAAATAAGGAACTATCAATAAATCCAATCGATATTGAGACAATTTTAAATCAATCGGATATAGTGGTGGATTATGTCTTTTTATATAACGTTTCATCTAGCATTATGCAAGATAGTGAGGATCTTGAACCTCAATTAGTTGGAGAATGTCGACAAAGACGTGATTGGCCAAAATGGCAAGCAGCAATCTAATCTGAATTGAATTCACTTGCGAAACGTGAAGTTTTTGGGCCTGTAGTCCAAACACCTAACGGTGTTAAGCCCGTTGGCTATAAATGGGTCTTTGTACGTAAGAGAAATGAGAAAAATGAGGTACAAAGATATAAGGCACGCCTTGTGGCACAAGGATTTTTTCACAAAGGCGTGGTGTCGATTATGAAGAGACATATTCACCTGTTATGGATGCAATAACTTTTCGTTATCTCATTAGTTTTGCTGTCCATGAAAAGCATGACATGCATTTAATGGATGCGGTTATAGCTTACCTTTATGGCTCACTTGATAATGAGATATACATGAAAATTCCCGAGGGATTTAAAATGCCTGACGCTCATAATTCAAAGTCCTGAAAAATATTTTCAATCAAATTGCAAAGATCGTTGTATGGTCTAAAGCAATCAGGACGAATGTGGTATAACCGTCTTAGTGAGTATTTATTAAAGGAAGGTTATATAAATGATGTCATTTGTCTATGTATTTATATAAAGAAAACAACATCAGAATTTGTTGTACTTGCCGTATATGTCGATGACATAAACCTTATTGGAACTCCTATAGAACTCCAAAAGGCAATTGGTTATTTAAAGAAGGAATTCGAGATGAAAGATATCGGAAAGATAAAATTATGCCTTTTGACAAATGAGATTTTTGTTCATCAATATGCCTACACAGAAAAGGTATTGAAATGGTTTTACATGGATGGAGCACATCCATTAAGTACTTCGATGATTGTTCGGTCACTTGATGTGAATAAGGATCCGTTCTGACCTCAAGAAAAGAATGAAGAGCTACCTTGTCCTGAAGTACCATATCTTAGTGCGATCGGTGCACTAATGTATCTTGATAATACAACAAGGACTAACATAACTTTTTCAATTAATGTCATAGCAAGATATAGCTCTTCTCCTACAAGGAGACATTGGAATGGAATTAAACACATATTACGATATCCAAAAGGGACTATCGATATGGGCTTATTTGGCAATAATCCCGATCTTGTTGATTATGCCGATGCTGGGTATTTATCTGACCCGCACGAGGCTCGATCTCAAACAGGCTATGTGTTTACATGTGGAGGCACTACTATATCTTGGCAATCGACTAAGTAATCAATCGTGGCTACTTCATCTAATCATGCTGAGATAATTGTTATTCATGAAGCAAGTCGAGAATGTGTGTGGTTGAGGTCTATAATACATCTTATCGAGACAAATGTGGTTTGAAATGTTACAAAATACCCAAGATTTTGTATGAAGAAAATGCGCATACATAGCCCAATTGAAGGGAGGATTCATAAAAGGAGACTGTACAAAACATATTTCACCATAGTTATTTTTCACTCACTCATGATCTTCAAAAGAATGGTGATATCCATGTGAAACCGATTCGTTCAAGTGATAATATGGCTGATTTGTTCACCAAATCTCTACCGACGTCAACCTTCAAGAAGCTGGTGTAGAAGATTGAGATGCGAAGGTTCAAGGATGTGAATTGATGCTGTTATCACGGGAAGTTAATACGCGTTGTACTATTTTTCCTTTACAAGGTTTTGTCCCACTGGATTTTTCTTGCAAGGTTTTTAACGAGGCAACCAAAAGGTGTATTTCTAAACATGTGTACTCTTTCCCACTGGGTTTTATTTTAGTTAATGTTTTAACGAGGTACATTATCTGTTGAATAGACATTCAAGGGGGAATGTTATAAATAGAATTATATTTAAGGTGAATGTCTATATTTTAGAGAGATTTTAGGGATTTTACTAGGTGGCTAAGTCATTATTTCCCTATAAATAGAGGGGTCCTATTCCATTGTAATTCATCCCAAAGCAGTAAGAATTCTCTCTCTTTCTTTGCAATATTCTTATGTATTGTTTTATTACACTACAGTTATTATATTTAAAAAATGAATCCCCAGGACAGAAATAACCAAACTATTCAATGAACTAGTACCTAATAAAGCTTTATGTTCAGTGTTCTGTTGTAGCTTCCCACTGTTGACCAAGTCCGAAACTTAATTAATGATTTTTTAGACACAAAGTACATTTTTAATATTTTAAAAAAAAGTCACAAAATGAGTATTTCGCAGTACTATACTGCGAATCGGGTTAACAAAAATTTTGCCGTTAAAACAATTCGCAGTATCATACTGAGAAGTAGTTTTTTTTTGTTTTATTAATAAAAACACAGCGTTTAATGTAATGGGCCCAGCCTTATTTAATAAAGGCAATTCGCAGTACTATACTGAGAATTGCCTTAATTAAATAAGGCTCTTCTTCTTCCATCTTCCCCGACATTCCAGCCCCTCTCCATTAAAAAACAAACTCAAGAGCTCCTTTCTGTCCCCCACCCCCCGTTTTATTTTTAAAAAAAAAAATTTCGGGCCCACCCGTCCCATAAAGAGCAAGGCGTGTAGGTCCCACATACTAAAAAAAGCTTTGGATACCGTGTTTCGAGTGCAAAAATTCAATTTCAACAATATTCAAAAAATTTACATCGAGGTATTTCAATATAGTTTATGCCGAAACTCGTATAGTCATGCATATTAGTATTGTTTAGCATGTTTCCATGTGAATTTATGTTATGTTTGTGCTTAATTTTGTATCTTTTATATACCCGGATTGATTTATTTGATACCCGAATTTATGTTATGTTTGTGACCAAAAATGCTACCTGATTGTTTGTGTTATATTTGATTTATATACCCGAATTTATGTTATGTTTGTGACCAAAAATGCTTAAAATTGATAAATAATTTGTATTCTTATATAATTTGTATTAAAATTTGATAAATAATTTGTATTGTTAAATAATATTATTTATTTTATTTATTTGTATTGTTAATGTTATGTTCATATTGTAGAGCCTTATAGCGTAGTAAAATATAGTATCTTTTAGCGAAGTAAAATATAGAGCCTTTTAGCGTAGTAAAATGTAGAGCCTTTTAGCGTAGAGTCTCAGTAGCTAACAAAATTCTAAAAATATTGAAATTGAGACGCATAATAATTAAGGATTATTCGGTGGTACCGGGCCTCAAAAATCAAGCCTGGAACCCATACATAACTATTATCTCCAATTACAAAAAATTATAATTTAATTTATTAAGTTAACAAAATTTTAAAAATGTTGAAATTGAGACGCATAATAATTAAGGATTATTCGGTGGTACCGGGCCTCAAAAATCAAGCCCGGAACCCATACATAACTATTATCTCCAATTACAAAAATTTATAATTTAATTTATTAAGTTAACAAAATTCTAAAAATGTTGAAATTGAGACGCATAATAATTAAGGATTATTCGGTGGTACCGGGCCTCAAAAATCAAGCCTGGAACCCATACATAACTATTATCTCCAATTACAAAAATTTATAATTTAATTTATTAAGTTAACAAAATTCTAAAAATGTTGAAATTGAGACGCATAATAATTAAGGATTATTCGGTGGTACCGGGCCTCAAAAATCAAGCCTGGAACCCATACATAACTATTATCTCCAATTCAAAAATCATACTTAATTATTTAATTTATTACACTAACACAAACAATTAATTTTGTTTAAATTATAGTAGACGACTTGGTGTTTCCTCCGCCTGCGCATCCTGGACCTGCCGAGGATCAGCTACTAGTGCTGCAGGGCGACCATAGGTCCTCCTATGTTTGGGAGGGACAGCTATCGATGCAGGCTCTCCGCCCCAGGAGGCCTGATGATTTGTGGGAGTTTATTGCCGAGCATCCTTTCCATGAGCGCGTAGTAGAGAGCCTCCAGACTACGGGATTATATACCATTTTTGAGTTTGGATGGATGCAGCTTGATTGGTCGCTCATCACGGCCTTGGTAGAGCGGTGGCGACCGGAGACGCATACATTTCACTTGCCCACTGGAGAGGCCACCATCACGCTGCAGGATGTCCAGGTTTTATACGGACTGCGCGTAGAGGGACGCGCCTTCGCACTGCCCCACCACCGGAGAGGGATGACTCGTGCACAGTTGGCGGACATGATGGGGCAGTTGACTGGTTCTAGACCTCAGGGTGACCGGGGTGGCAGTCGCGTGGCTTTGTCATTCATTAGAGATCAGATGGCGGATTTGCACCCAGATATTACCCACGAGACGGACCATCTTTGGATTCAGAGGTACACTCGGTTGGCGTTGCTCCTGCTTTTCGGGTGTGTCTTGTTCCCGGACACTTCGGGGAGTAAAGTGAGTATGCGCTTTCTCCATTGTCTTGAGCAGCTGGATGAGCTACCACAGTACAGCTGGGGTGCTACTGTTCTGGCGTATCTATATAGGAGCATGTGCCGGGCGAGCGTAGGTCCAGCGGTTGATATATGTGGTTTTCTGCCCCTCCTACAGGTGCAAAATATTTTCGAATACATTGTTCGTTACCCCAAATTCTATATCGTGAAATGACTCATAAATTTACATCAACATTTTATCTTAGGTTTGGGCCTGGCAGCGGATCATGCCGTTGCAGCCACCTCTACCACTACTCCCGCCCGGTGAGGATTATCCGCTTCTCCCTCTAGCTATCAGGTGGATTCTCCGGCGTGGGACCTACCGAGGGATGGATGCTCATCATAATCTCCCCCTTCTTAGGGATGTGTTAGATATGTTGGTGGACGGACAGGTAAATATGTACCTACACTTGGTTGTTTTAAATTGAGTTGTGTTTTGCATACTCATTTTTTTGTTACTATTGGTAGTTCATCTGGACGCCATACAGCATCGAGTTGCTTGGTCAGCTACCCGCTTGTTGCTCAGTCGACCGGCTGATTTGGAGCACCTCCGTCCCGTTGATCTTCTGGGATTACGCTGAGTATCATGCCACGGAGCGTGTACTTGGACAGTTTGGCCATCCTCAGCCTATACCGAGGGAGCCTGGATGGGAGCCTACACACTATCAGCGGGACGACCGTTCGAACATGGACCGGCAGTATATTGGATGGCTACAACAGCAGATAGCTTATTGGGAGGACCGAGCTGAGCGCATTCCGCTACCACCTACAGTTTTCCAGAAGGCCTCTATTCATCTGTATGCTGGGTGGTACCGCCGTCATACTCGAATGATGATCGGGAACCCTGTTCATGTACTTGGCGAGCGCTACACACCGTACGCCGGGAGACACGAGGCACTGGTATGTTTTTCTGACTTATTAGTATCTTATAATTGTGTTATAGCGTTATTTAATTACTATTGTAAATGTTTCACAGGCTATTGGGCTTCATCGCATCTACCAGTCGGGATAGGAGATGCAGCAGCGTTCGGACATCCCTAAAGTGGTTGAGTGTGGCCGGGAGGTGGCTCAGATGGCTCGTCTGACACTGTTTCAGGCGAGAGATGCTGAGAGGTTAGACCATGAGCCTCAGTATGTGGCTCCAGAGGCCTACCAGCGGGGTAGGCCAGTCCCACGAGCCAGGGGTAGGGCACCAGCAAGGGGTCCCCCACCAGGCAGGGGTGCCCCACGGGGTCGCAGGGGACGGCGAGGAGGTGGTCAGCAAGGGGGCGTTGAGGTACTTGTCGACCCACCTGCCGATGGACATGACGCGGAGTTCGGAGTTGGGCGCTTTGGAGATGATCAGCAGGGTTATATGCCTCATGCAGATGAGCCTTCCAGCAGCATGCCTTCATATAGCCTTAAGCTATCTTTGCCAGCATCGCAGGTCACCCCGTCAGGAGCATTGTCAATCATGGGTACATTCGATGGGGATGTAGATCAGTACTTCGCATGCCCATCTACCGCAGCTGAGGATCGGCCAGCCCGGGACGTGGATGGCGGGCGCAGGTTGAGTTATCCATCGTCCCCGGCAGTTCATGCGGATCTACCACAGGCGGCGGTATGTTTGTATTACTTTAATATTTCAATTTGTTTTCTTTTCCTTAAATCGCTTCAATTAATTAATTGTTACTTTCTTATGCAGTCTTCGTCCCAGCTCATCTTTGAGGACACTACATGCGGTGATGAGCACACCATCGATACATATATCCAGGAGGTCGAACTACCATAGTCTTCGTCCATCCAAACCTCAAATTCACATGTAGGCTTGCCGGGTAACTCCTCGAGCTTGTTCTTACATGCCCAGCAGCGGCGTGCACCTTCTGGATACCATTTGAACAAACTGCAATTTTCTCCGCAGTAGCACCTTGGGACATAAACGTTTTGTTCAGACATTTTTTATAGAGAAATTTTGGTTATTGTTAAGTGAAAAATATAAGTACCATGCAATCGTTATTTATAGTCAAGATTGCAAACAAAAACGCAGTATAATACTGCGAATTACATTTTATGTTTCCCTTACACGAAACAGGGTTTTCACATGCTTTTCAACTTTCAGAACGAAATGACAACTCAATAAAACGCAGTAAAATACTGCGAATTACAAATTCAATTTTTCTGAAACAAAGCAGTGTTTGCACATACTTTTCAGCTTTTTCATAACGAATTTTTTTTATACCACATTCTTGCTTATGTTTAGTAACACTCATACCTCAATATTGCTCCAACCATATCAAAATATAACGTTAAAAAATAACATGCAACAGGATTGTGGAAATTTATTTTATTTCATATATATTGAAACAAAAAAAAAATACAGACATGTATTACAAAAAATAATACCAAAATAAAGGACTATAGGTATCCTTGATAGTTGGGTACATTGGACGAAGTTGCACCAGGATTACCACCGGCACGCCCACCACCTGAAGGACATTTACGACGGTCATGTCCAGTTTGAGAGCATATGCCACATTTATGCGCATAAACGGACTCACCAACATCCATTTGGTTCCGTATACGCGTTCTCTTTTGCACTTTCAACTTGCGCAAATAGTCCTTGTTACATACCAACTTAAAAGGTTCCGGGGGCCAATAATGCTCAGCACCTAATGGATGCAACTTCCCACTATACGTGTCTACGTATGCTGCAACACTGTATTGCCTATCAATATAGTTTGTTGCCCCATATCCAACTTGTTGAAAGCACTTCAACGCATGTGCGCACGGCATGTGGTAGATGGTCCATTTCCCACATGAACATAACCTTCTATTTTCATTCACCGTCTGTAGATTATTCCCACGGTGTCCGTTGATAGCGGTCTTAACTTCAAAAACACCCCGTTCATGATCATACTGAAGAAATGAATGCCACAGTGCTCGCCTCCTGTACCTTTCAAATCTTGTCATGGGTATTGGCATAAATTCAACACCCCTGTCCATCAATGCCGATGCAGCTGCATGCCTTTCAACAAACCTCTCTGCACTCTGTTTGAATGTCATGCCGACCATGGCAGTGACAGGCAGTCCACGGGCAGACTTCAACAAGTCGTTGAATGACTCTGACACATTTGTAGTCAGGGCTCCCCATCGTCTGCCGCCATCAGCATGCAATGTCCACATTTGAAGGTCATGTTGCATCAACCAAGTATAGGCTCGTGGTTCTATCTACCGGATCGCTTCCATGCGCCTTGTGAATTTGCACTGCTGGTGCTCAGTTGCAGCCATCCACATTAAGTCATGCAACGCCTTGTCAGGAAATTTCTTCTGGAAATTGGCCTTCAGGTGCCTCACACAGTAACGGTGGTATGCATATGGTTCATGCCATTCAGGCAAGTGACGTACAGAACTTAAAATACCACCATGCCGATCAGATATTAGACAAATACCTGAACGCTGTTTGACAACGTGCTGCTTCAAGTGGTTCAAGAACTGCGTCCACGTCTCTTCACTTTCGTTGGCACAAATGGAAAAAGCTAGTGGAAATATTTGTCCGTTGGCATCTATTGCAACTGCAATTAAAAGCTTAATATCATACTCTCCATAGACATGAGTACCGTCTATGGAAATTACAGGACGACAATGCACAAAACCATCAATTGCTGGTTTAAATGACCAAAATACATAGTTGAAAATATATTCCGGTCTGTCCGGACTCCGCTCACGCCTCCATTCAACAACAGTCCCGGGGTTAAAGTGTTGCAGTGCAGCCATGTACCTGGGCAGATTTGAAAAAGACTTATCCCAATCGCCATAAATAAGTTCAAAGGCACGTTTGCGACCGAGATATGCCTTTCTTTTGGTTATAGTACAACTATACTCCTGGTGGACGGCTGTAATACACTCTTTAATCTTGAACCTAATGGACACTTTCAAAAATGGAATCAAGACAAGGGAAATCAAGTCCACATCCAAGTTGAAGTGATTCTCATTGAATGTGTCCATTTCACATCTGTGCTCGCTAATAAATTTACCCACTTTCCACAAACCTGATTTCTTCTTGGTGGCACGCAGCATCCAGTGACAACCCATAAACCACTTACGGTATACAACCTTGTATTTCTCCGTAGTTGACTCACTTACCGTCATCTCACGACACTCTCTTATACTGTAGATTTTTACAGCCCTAATTAGGCGAGCTTTATTGGGGAAATACATGCCCTTTGACAGAACAGCTGGTCTAGACTCATCCCACATCGCTGACCGTAATTCATCATCATCCCTTATGAGGGCATCCACGTTAGGCATGCTTGGCAAATTATCAAGGTAGGGAATATTCCGCTCATGAAATGGCACGTGGGACTCGTACACTCTTGGTCTAGCGGGAGGTAGAGGAACATTCTCCCTCGTCAGCTCAGGTTCAACAATCACTTCCTCCTCATCATCATCACCCTCATCATGGAAGGGTGTGTCATCCCCAGACTCATCCGCATTGTTGTCATAATCACTATCATCCTCCTGACTCTGCGCATCTGCCAAATCACGAGTAAATACGTCGTCTATGGGCAACTGTGTGAGGTCAGGAGCTTCAAGAAGCTCGTTTTCACTGCACAAAAAGAACAAAAAGATAAGTCACCCAAAACTCAGGAAAAATACTTTAGATATAGCTATATCACTTTACTAACAAATCATATTGTCTTGACGTTTCATGATGGATGTTTTCATGTTGGTGATGACTCCCGGATGGACCACCGTGGTCCAATACTCCAGAACTACGCATATTCCAACTAGGGGCGGGGTCATAACTTGTAAAATTCATATTCGGACGGTACCCCCTATAAAAAATATGAGTGTTAATACAAATCCAATTAAAACATAAAAAAAAACATCACTAAAGCGTAGTAAAATTGAAGTTTACCAGTCGTCTTGTTGATTATATAAAGTCGTAGTATTATTTTGTGGCTGCTCATTTGCCGGTGGTGACAAGTTTAAATCAAGGCAAGCTCTTTCATCAGCAATCTATCCGGCAAAAACTGTTCCAGAATAACCACCCGATGACTGAGGGTTATCCCTGCTATGCACGCCCTCATTACTTGGAATGTCTTCCACCTTGACGTACATTTCCAATAATTTTATTACAATAAATTTCCTATATTCATCCGAAATTCGCAAAAAATCTCTAAGAGCTTCATCATCCTCGATGTTAAACTCAGAATAATAAGCAAACCCCTGCGGAGTCACTGAATACGGAAATCTACCGGTTACTTTAAGGTTAACCGAACACCTCCGCTCACTCATTTTTTTACGTAACAACGATACCAATGTATCGTACTCCATAGTAAGCGGCAATTTAACATGACACTGTGGAGGTGAGCTATACCTCACAGAGTTATTCTCCACCACAACCTCACCCCCCAATACAGTGAAACCCTTATTTTTGGCACTTCAGACATTGTAAAAAAATGATTGATAAGGAGAAGAGAGAATGATGAACGTATGTTTGAAGTTAAGTATTGAATGAATTTTCATAAAATTGAAACACCTATAAATAAGGCAAGTCCGAGCTTGGGGTGTAGAATTTTTTAAAGGAATTCGCAGTATTATACAGCGTTTTATGTATTTAAATTATTGTTATGTCAGTTAATTATTATTTGTGGGGCCAAAAATCAGTATAAAAGGGCATTTCGCAGTATTATACTGCGAATTACTTTAACGGCTAAATTTCCGTTAAAGCAATTCGCAGTATTAAACTGCGAATTACCTATTAATGTAACTTTTCTTAACACTAAAAATGTGCTTTTTGTACAAAAAAAGCATCAAAAAAGTTTCGGACTCTATCTGTAACAGCCTAGCCCGCTAGTGATATTGTCCGCTCTAGGCGTAGGCCCTCAGGGGTTTAAAATGCGTTAGGACCCAAGCCCAAACAATATCACTAGCGGGTTGGGCTGTTACAGAATTTTTTTTTTTGGTTTCCCACCCGGTGTCCGGTACCCGCATTGGAGCCTGACTATATCCGAATTCGCGCCGCGTAGGGCCCCATTCGGGGGGAAGCACTCCTTACCAAGGATTTTTCCATACCTAGGGCTCGAACTCGAGACCTCTGGTTAAGGGAGGAGCAGTCTCATCCATTGCACCACATTCGTTGGTGGTTGTTACAGAATGTTACTTTAGTAATAGTATGATCTTTTTCACTGAGGATTTGTTTTAAAAAAAAATTATGCGGGAGATTGATTTATGGAAAGAGATATTTGTAGAGTTATTTTCTTTTCAAATTGAATATGGTCATTTCCTCCTTTTTGCTCTGTGTAATGAGGAAATGATTATGTAAGATATCTTCTTCTTTTTCAGATCTTTTACGTGTAAACATAGATATCTTTTGAAATAGAGGGTTCTATTCCATTGTAATTCATCCCAAAATTTATAAGAATTCTCTCTCCCTACTTTTCTCTACAATACTATTCTTCTTCTTTTATTGTTTCATAACACGTTATCAGCACGAGACTCTAACCAATTGAGTAGAAGCTTTGGGATTGAGCATAATGATTGTCAATCGTTCCATGAACTTCCTTCATGATTAAATTCTGGATTTAAGGTAAGTATTTTACTTTATTTTTCTCTTTTAAATTCTTGAAATTCTATAATTTGATTTTATATACAAGCAAAGACAACAAAATTTGATAATAACTCTAATGGAGTTTGAAAGAAATTATAACCGCCCAAAGTGGTAAAATTTCTATGTCTTGCCATGATCAAATTCATGTATGATTATGGGCACAAAAAGTGGAATCCCGTCCCATTGAATTTGCTCCTGTGACGACCCAACCCGTCGTCTCATGTATTACAGCCCCGTTTCCCCCATTTACTGCTTCTTCATGTTTCATTATCAGCAACGAGTGAGTTATAGTTGAATTGAATTGGTCTGGATAGGAAATGAGACACTTAGTCTCTTTAAGGAAGGCTTAAGTTGGAAATGTCAACCGGACGTTGACTTATGAGTTAGAAGGCTCGGATGTGATTTCTGGTGATTCGGTTAGCTTCGGGGGATGATTTGTGACTTGGGAGTGCGATCGGAATTGATTTTGGAGGCCCGGTGTAGAATTAGGCTTGAATTGGCGAGTTAGTATTTTGGTGAATTCTGGTGGATGGGTGAGAATTTGATCCGGGGGTCGGAATGGAATTTCGAGAGTTGCTGTAGCTTCATTAAGTGATTCTAGATATGTGTGCAAATTTTCAGGTCATTCGGACATCGTTTGGTCGGGTTTTTGATCGAATGTGCATTTCGGAAGTTCTTGAAGAACTTAGGTTTGAATCCGATGTGAATTGATGATTTTAGTGTTGTTAGGTGTGTTTTGATGATTGGAGCAAGTTCGTATGATGTATTAGGATATGTTGGTGCCTTTGGCTGAGGTCCCGGGGGCCTCGGGGTGAATTCGGGTGGTTAAACGGAGAATTCGGAGTTTGTGCATGTTTGAAGTTTGCTGGTTCTGTCATTTCCGCATCTGCGGAAAAGGGACCGCATAAGCGGTTCCGCAGATGCGGCGTATTGGTCGCAGAAGCTGTCCTTGAGGGACCAGGGTTTTCCGCAGAAGCGGACGTGGATCCGCAAATGCGGCGACCGCAGAAGCGGTCCGGGGGAAATTAAGTGAGATCTCAGAAGCGATCGTTTGGTCGCATACGCGGTGACCGCAGGTGCGGCATATTAACCGCAGAAGCGGAAAAACGGTATGGGTTTAAGTGAACAGTGGTTCACGAATTGGAAAGAGAAGAAAAATATTTTGGATTTCGGCTTAGGCGGTTTCTTGGGCGATTTTGAAGAGAATTCGAAGGGGCTTCATCAGGTATGAACTATTGGACTCGGATTATGTTTATATAGTGTAAAATCATGGATTGAACACTGAAATTTAAGGGATTAAATGCTAAAATGGAGGTTAGGGCTTGAAACTTAAGAGAGCTTAAATTGATGATTTGAGGGGTCAAATGGACTCCGATTCTTGTGAGTTTGATATGTATAGACTCGCGGCGAGATAAGGATCGTTTTGATGTAAAGTTTTCTGGATTTCGAGAAGTGGGCCCGGGGCTCGGGTTTTGCCAACTTAGTGAATTTTGGTATTTTTCGAGTCTTTTCGATTGGGTTATGTTTCTTTAGCCTATTATAATGTATTCGTTGTGGTTTTAATCAGATTCGGCGTGCGAAGAGGTTGATTCGAAAGGCAAAGGCATAGCGAGCTAGACTTGTGGCCGGCTTGAGGTGAGTAATAGATGTAAATGATGACCTGAGGGTTTGAAACCCCGGTATATCACATTGTGACGCTATATTGAGGCGAGACACGTACTCTATGACGAGTGCGGGGTCGATTGTGACTGGGGATTGTGACCTAGTCCGTTATGATTGATGTTCGTACTGTGTTCTTGACTAGAAATTGTTTGGTAATCATCCTACTTGGATTTTATGAATATGTTTGGGGCTTTGTGCCTATCGTTTGCATCTTTCAGGGATCCTTATCACTGCTTCCATGATGCTTGGCATATTTCATGATATCAGTCCTGAGTTAGACACTGCCTCGAAATGTTTAGTAAATAAATAAAGGTTTAAACACTTAGCTCTATAATTCCTAACAATTGAAACTAAAAATGAACAATTTGACTGTGCCCGAGTGGCTTGCATGCATATATATATATATATCTGGACTGAGTGTGGATCGGGCTGCATGCCGCAGCGAATGCTACGATGATATTGCGCTTGGGCTGTAGGAGCCCCTCCAGAGTCTGAACCCCCACAGTGAGCACATGTACCCAAATGGATCGGGCTGCGCACCGCAGCGGTCATGTGCATTGCATTGCATTCATGCATTTATACCTATTTGTCTTACTTGTCCTGGTATTGTTGTTGTTCCACCGTTATATGTGCTGAATCGCTGATTATAGCTTTATATTGTAATATTTCGGAATTTCTTACTTTCAGACATTATATATGTTTATTACTCACTGAGTTGGAAGTACTCACTTTACTCCCTGCACGATGTGTGCATATTCAGGTGCTCCGGAGACTTAGTGGAGCGATTTGCTGTCTTCTTGGATTTTATCTTCAGGAGTTGTCGAGGTAGCTGCCTGACGTCCGCAGGACCCGACTCCTCCCCTTTATTTCATTTATTTCTTTCATATTCTAGACTTCTTTATCACTATGGATATATATTACTCTATTATATCTAGAGGCTCTAGACTCGTGACTCCAGATCTATTGGGGAATGTTTGGAATATTCGTTATTATTTTTCGTACTATTTTATCTAGATTCGGATTGGAACCTTGACATCTGCTATTTTAATCGTATTATTTGTTAACGGATTACGTATTTGGGTTGATAGTATTTAATTGGTCGGGCTTGCCTAGCATCAGTGTTGGGCGCCATCACGACCGGGATTAGGGTCGTGACAAGTTGGTATCAGAGCCTAGGTTACTAGGCCTCGCGAGTCATGAGCCGGTTTAGTAGAGTCTTGCGGAACGGTACGGGGACGCCTGTACTTCTCCTCGAGAGGCTGCAGAACCTTTAGGAAAACTTCCCATTCTTGGAATTCTTATCGTGCGTACTTGATTCAGCTTGAGATATAACTCTTGAAATTCCTTCCACACGTCTGTATGCGCATGTGAGCGCTCAGTATTATATGTGCCTTGATGGTTTGTGATTTCCCGATCGAGGGGCGAGATGTAATCTTCGTGAGTATGTTGGGCCAGCCTGGAGGACTTGAGGCCGGATCCTTGCCTATGGCTTGAGCACCGAGGTGCTGATTGTGTGAGCAAGTGTTTTGAACTTATATGTTCAGTATTGCCCCTATTAGCCGGAATGNTAGACAAATACCTGAACGTTGTTTGACAACGTGCTGCTTCAAGTGGTTCAAGAACTGCGTCCACGTCTCTTCACTTTCGTTGGCACAAATGGCAAAAGCTAGTGGAAATATTTGTCCATTGGCATCTACAGCAACTGCAATCAAAAGCTTAATATCATACTCTCCATAGACATGAGTACCGTCTATGGAAATTACAGGACGACAATGCACAAAACCATCAATTGCTGGTTTAAATGACCAAAATACATAGTTGAAAATATATTCCGGTCTGTCCGGACTCCGCTCACGCCTCCATTCAACAACAGTCCCGGGGTTAAAGTGTTGCAGTGCGGCCATGTACCTGGGCAGATTTGAAAAAGACTTATCCCAATCGCCATAAATAAGTTCAAAGGCACGTTTGCGACCGAGATATGCCTTTCTTTTGGTTATAGTACAACCATACTCCTGGTGGACGGCTGTAATACACTCTTTAATCTTGAACCTAATGGACACTTCCAAAAATGGAATCAAGACAAGGGAAATCAAGTCCACATCCAAGTTGAAGTGATTCTCATTGAATGTGTCCATTTCACATCTGTGCTCGCTAATAAATTTACCCACTTTCCACAAACCTGATTTCTTCTTTCTGGCACGCAGCATCCAGTGACAACCCATAAACCACCTACGGCATACATCCTTGTATTTATCCGTAGTTGACTCACTTACCGTCATCTCACGACACTCTCTTATACTGTAGATTTTTACAGCCCTAATTAGGCGAGCTTTATCGGGGAAATACATGCCCTTTGTAAGAACAGCTGGTCTAGATTCATCCCACATCACTGACCGTAATTCATCATCATCCCTTGTGAGGGCATCGACGTTAGGCATGCTTGGCAAATTATCAAGGTAGGGAATATTTCGCTCATGAAATGGCACGTGGGACTCATACACTCTTGGTCTAGCGGGAGGTGGAGGAACATGCTCCCTAGTCAGCTCAGGTTCAACATTCACTTCCTCCTCCTCATCATGGAAGGGTGTGTCATCCCCAGACTCATCCGCATTGTTGTCATAATCACTATCATCCTCCTGACTCTGCGCATCTGCCAAATCACGAGTAAAAACGTCGTCTATGGGCAACTGTGTGAGGCCAGGAGCTTCAAGAAGCTCGTTTTCACTGCACAAAAAGAACAAATACATAAGTTACCCAATACTCAGGAAAAATACTTTAGATATCGCTATATCACTTTACTTACAAATCGTATTGTCTTGACGTTTCATGATGGATATTTTCATGTTGGTAATAACTACCAGATGGACCACCGTGGTCCATTACTCCAGACCTGCCAATATTCCAACTAGGGGCGGGGTCATAACTTGTAAAATTCAAATCCGGACAATACCCCCTATAAAAAATATGAGTGTTAATACAAATCCAATTAAAACATGAAAAAGAAATCGCTAAAACGTAGTAAAATTGAAGTTTACCAGTCGTCTTGTTGATTATATAAAGTGGAAACATTATTTCGTGGCTGCTCATTCGCCTGCGGTGACAAGTTTAAATCAAGGCAAGCTCTTTCATCTGCAATCTGTCCGGCAAAAGCTGCTCCAGAATAACCACCCGATGACTGGGGGTTATCCCTGCTATGCACGCCCTCATTACTAGGAAGGTCCTCCACCTTCACGTACATTTCCAATAATTTTATTACAATAAATTCCCTGTATTCGTCCGGAATCCGCAAAAAATCTCGAAGAGTTTCATCATCCTCGATGTTAAACTCAGAATAATAAGCAAACCCCTGCGGAGTCACTGAATAAGGAAATCTACTGGTTACTTTAAGGCTAACCGAACGCCTCCGCTCACTCATTTTTTTACGTAACAACGATACCAATGTATCGCACTCCATATTAAGCGGCAATTTAACATGACACTGTGGAGGTGAGCTATACCTCACAGAGTTATTTTCCACCACAACCTCACCCCCCCAATACAGTGAAACCCTTATTTTTGGCACTTCAGACATTGTAAAAATTGATTGATAAGGAGAAGAGAGAATAATGAACGTATGTTTGAAGTTTAAGTGTTGAATGAATTTTTATAAAATTGAAACGTCTATAAATAAGGCAAGTCCGAGCTTGGGGTGTACAATTTTTCAAAGTAATTCGCAGTATTATACTACGTTTTATATATTTGAATTATTGTTATGTAAATAAATTATTGGTGGGGCCCATCTCAAGCGATTCGCAGTATTATACAGCGAATTGCATAAATTTTTTTTTTTTTTTTAATATTTCGCAGTATGATACTGCGAATTGTTTTAACGGCAAAATTTCCGTTAACCCGATTCGCAGTATAAAACTGCGAAGTACTCATTAATGTAACTTTTTTTTTAAAACATTAAAAAAGTGCTTTTTGTACAAAAAAATCGTTAATTAAGTTTTGGACTCACTGTTGACCAAATTCGTAAATAGCGTAACAAAACTCCCACTTTGCACCTTTGACTTCTTCTCTCTTTCTTTGAGGATTAGTGCCAATTTCTGTCAATTTGACATTTCTACTTTCGTTTCCCAAATATTCTGACTAGCTTGACTCAACTACTACAAATTCTCGAGAATGTACTCCTTTAATTATTGAGTAAAAAAAAAGCTTTTATAACAAAGGGATTGAGAAGTTATAGAAAGTTAGATTGATTTGATAGTTCTTTTCAAATTTAGCTAATACATCAGCCATTTGATTAATTTCCCTCAAGATGTGTTGTAAAACTAGGTTGTTAACATATAATCTAATAAGTATAATTCATGAAATATTAAATGTCATGTTAATGACTGATTTGGTGTCCATGCTTTTATCGTTATAGCATAAGGTGATGATATTTGGGAATCCTTTGAAGAATCAAACCATTTTCCTTTATTCTTTCCAAATGAATGCTATTCCTCTTTGACATGAATAACTAAGAAATTACATTCCGTTGGTATTCATTGCTAAATTCCACACTCCATAACTTTTATCAACAGCTATAAGTGTTTGATAAATGTTCAATTGGTAATTTGTTGGTACTCCATTAATAAGTTCTTCCATTAATATCGGTCGATAACAAGAGCGTAAATACCTTTAATTAAGGGTGCTTAATTGAATTTTTTTCGTCGTAAAAATTCTAGGATACAAAAATAGTAAAGGAATAATTTTTACATATATAAACTACACTGTCCAGTTCACGTAAACATACGGTGCAATAATGCAACAAAGACTCGAATATCATACTACTTTCCGCGTGATGTGAGACATAAGATTTTGACTTTATTCCCCCAATTCAACCTGCTTTTATTGTCTAACAAATATTGCCAAATGGAAGAAAATGGAAAGATATAAATAAACAAAACTTCAAACAATAATTTTCATTTCTACGGGTAGAAACTTAAGTTGTTACATTGTGTTCTGTAGTTACAGCTTTGAAGAGAATGAAAAGAGAATGAATTTTTGGAAATTTTCTGTATACAAAAGAATAGAATCTAGAGCCCGTTTGGATGGGCTTATTTTAAGTAGCTTTTAAGTCAAAATAGCTTTTAAGCCATAAGTTAGGATTTCTAGCTTTTGGCTTGTTTTTGTCATTTTAGCTTAAAAACAAGTGCTTAAAAGCACTTTTTTTACTTTATCCAAACACTACAAAATGGCTTAAAAGTACTTAAAATAAGCCAATTCAAACGGGCTCCTAGTCTAAACAAACTTTTCCAAGTGGCAGTATTTTACTAGCCTATTCCTACAGCTATTGTAACAGACTAAATGAATATTTACAAAAGAATGATTCTATCTACTATGTAAAATATCTCTTCCTATCTTCTGGGTTTGTCTTAGAATGGGCCAATGGAATAACTGAAGCTTTAAGGCCAATTTGATGTAAAACTAAGTCCAAAACAAAAGAAGTCCATTTAGAGTTAAGTCCAAGTCCAAAAAGGTCTGACCCATCCTTTCCTTAAGATATACACCCTTCTCAAACAAAAATCAAAACATAAGTAACCTAGCCGATTTTGTCTCCATTGTCTTTCTTCATACTTTCATCGGAGAATTTGAGAGAAGCTTCATTTATATTTCTAACACCAACACCCCCCCTCAAGTTGGAGGGGAACGAAAGGACCCCAACTTGTTCAAAAGATGGTGATGATCGGCCCTATAAGAGACTTGGTGAACAGATCTGCGAGCTGAGAAGAGGAGCGAACATATGAGAGTGAAATTAGGCCGGCGAGGAACTGCTGTCTGACGAAATGACAGTCAAGTTCGACATGTTCAGTTCTTTCGTGAAAAATAGGGTTTTTCGCGATATGAATAGCCGCCTAACTGTTCGAATAAAGAGGAACAGTAAGTAAAATTGGGATAGAAAGATCATCAAATAAGCGTACCAACCAAGTGAGCTCAGCCAGAACTCGTCTCATTGAACGGTATTCAGCTTCTACAGAACTGAGAGAAATGGATGTTTGTTTTTTGATTTCCATGAAATTGGGAATGAGCCAAGAGAGATGTAGAAGCCATTGACGGATTTGCGCGAATTAGGGCAAGTGGCTCAGTCGGAATCTCAAAAGGCAAGGAGCTGGTATGGAGGTGAGGAAGACATAAAGAGCCCAAGTCCAGGATCCTTCAATAAATAGCGGAGGACACAAAGTGCAGCATTGAGATGGGGCTGTCTAGGATCCTGCATGTACTGGCTAAGGTGTTGTACAGTGTAGGATAAATTCGGTCTTGTATGTGTCAAGTAATTTAGCTTGCCCAACAAATGGCGATACAAGGTGGGGTCAGGGATAGAGTCACCAGTCTGAGCAAGTAAGCGAGCACATGGGTCAAGAGAGCAAGAAACATGCGACTTGTAGAGAGAATCAAATTCCTGCAGTAAATCAAGGATGAACTTCCGCTGAGACAAAATCAAACCATGAGACTCTCGTAGAACTTCCATTCCCAAAAAATAATGTAAGTGCCCAAGATCCTTGATTCTGAACTCCTCATGTAAAAATTCTTTCAATGCAGTCAATTCCTTTGTATCATTCCCTGTTAGTAATATATAGTCGACATAGACTGCCACAATAGAGATAGATGAATCTGTCCGTTTAAAAAAAAAGAATAATCGTTCAATGAATGTGTGTATCCCTTGAAATTAAGAGCAGTAGTAAGCTTAGAATACCATTGCCTAGAAGCTTGACGAAGTACATAAATTGACGTCTTCAACTTACAAACATGGTTAGGAGAGGGTGGTGTAAAGCCAACTGGGAATTTCATATAGACTCCTTCGTTTAAATCACCATGTAAGAACGCATTGTTCACATCCAATTGATAAAGACCCCAACTTTTCTTAACTGCAACAACTAAAATGCATATGATGGTGGTCATCTTGACCACCGGAGAAAAGGTGTCATTGAAGTCTATCCCCTTTCTCTGTATATCACCTCCAACCCCCAACCTAGCCTTTAGCCTTTCGACACTACCATCTGATCGTTACTTCACCTTGTAGACCCATTTGCAAGGTAAAGCCTTTCTACCTGGGGGTAATTCTATGACTTCCCAAGTTTTATTGAGCTCAAGAGCAGTAATTTCCTGTTCCATGCTTCCTGCCACCCTGGTGATGTGCAGCCTGTGAATAGCTAATAGGTCCATGCATATTAGATAGAGAATTGAGCATATGTTGATTAGTGTTGGAAAGATTACTAAAAGACAAGGATGGAGGAGAGACTGGGTAAAGAAAACATGTAGTACTCACATCTGAGAGGTGAAGAGCATTACAAATGTAATCCTTGAGGTATGTAGGAGGATTGTGAGGTCTGGTAGATTTTATAATTAGAGTATCTACCATAGGTTGAGAAACATGTGAGGACATTGAAGAAAAAGGGGTACTAGAAGAGGAGCAACCTGGTGATGATCCAACTGGTAATGGGCTGTTAGGGAATAGAGTTGTACCAGGATAAGAAGTAGGAGAAGAAACAGTAGGGGTAGGAGAAGAACAAACAGTAGAGGTAGGAGAACTAGAGTATTGGTTGTCAGATCAAACTAAAGGTGAGGAGGAGTCTGAGTTTAAGGGAAATGAACTGTTCAATGTGGCTATTGGCAGATAAGAAGCCCCTTTAGAATCAGATTTGATAGAAGCAAATGGAAAAAATTCCTCATGAAATATTACATCTCTAGAAACAAAGACCTTTAATGTCTTCATATCAACCACCTTATAACCCTTTTTGACATGTGGATAGCCTAGAAACACACAAGGAACAACCCTTGAGTCAAACTTGGATCTATGTCTTGAAAGGGTGGAGGCAAAGCATAGACAACCAAAACATCTTAAATTAGAATAGCTAGGTTTGGTTTGAAAAAGGACTTCATAAGGAGTCTTGAACTTTAATACTCTAGAAGGGTATCTGTTGATCAAATAAGTGGTTGTGAGCAGGCATTCCCCCCAAAATGATATAGGTAAATGAGATGGAAACAATAGAGCTCTAGATGTCTCTAGTAAGTGCCTATGTTTTCTCTCCACAACTCCATTCTGTTGTGGATTGGACATACAACTGGTTTGATGTATAATCCCCTAGGAAAGAAAAAATCTGTTTGAACTAATCCAGAACCCAATTCAGAAGCATTATCTGATCTGATTATCTTAACTTTTGTATGAAATTGCCTCTCTACCATTGCTAAATAAGATTTTTACAAAGTGAAAGTATTTGACTTGTTACTTAGTAAGTAGGTCCAAGTCCCTCTACTGTAGTCATCAACTATAGTGAGGAAATATTTATAACCATCATAGGTATGATCCTTGTAGGGTCCCCAAGTATCCACATGGATTAGTTCAAAGATCTTTTTGGTTGATATAGAACTTGAAGGAAGAGGAAGCTTGGATTGTCTAGCCATAGGACAAATAAGACAAGGAGTAAAATGAGTAAAGCATGAAGGAACAGAAACATCAGAAATTTTCTTTATATTACTCAAAGTCATATGGCCTAACCTATAATGCCATTGCTTTCCTTTTACATTGGAATCAGAAAATCCAAAATAAGAACTAAAAACTAGAACAGAATGTAAACTCTGCCTAGGTACTGAAGTACTAGACTTAGGGAAACTTTTAAAAACTGGGGCTGCAGGTCTTGACTTGAGAATGAAGAGTCCTCCTTTCTCCTTACCAATATCCAGAGGGCTCTTTAGTGAAGAGCCCTGTAGCAGAAAACAAGAATCAGGAGTGAAAAGAATATACTATTGGAGTTGTTTGCATAAATTGTGCACAAACAACAAATTGAATCTAAAAGAAGGCACATACAGTACATTGTGCAAAACTAGGTTTGGTTATAATGCAACAGAACCTGAATGTGTAACTCTTACTCTGTGTGAATTAGGCAGATTGACCATGACGGGTTTAGGTAAGGCTTTATAGTTAATAAAGAAATTTATGTTAAATGTCATATGCTCAGTTGCTCCACTATCTAATATCCATGATTCACTATCAATCTGAATGAAACAGGCAAAGGAATTGAAACATTTGGCTATACCTGCACAACTCAGATTTACAGAGGCTTCAGAGGTTCCTGCACCTTGTTGTCCTATGTTGACCTATTGTAGATTGTAGAAGCTGCAATAATTGTGTCACATTTTCCCGGGTAAGTGACCGTGTTCCTGGTACATTAGTGTTTCCTTGGATTCCCTCTTCATTTCTGTTAAACACAGCATTTTCCTGTACATTCCCTTGAAACTTCCTCTGCTTAGTGAACTTAAAATCTGCACGAAATCCATAAATCCAATAGCATTTATTAATAGTATGCCCAGATTTTTTGCAGTAAGTACATATTCCAGCATTCTTTCTAGGATCAAAACCTCCCTTCTGTCCCTTATTTACATTGAACCTTCTTCCATTTCCTTATTGGTTTGTAGCAAGGAAAGATCCTGATTCTCCTGGATATGCAGAAGCAACATGAATCTCCCTATGCTTCTCATCCTGTATCGCCAGTGAATAAGCTTGTCCAATGGAAGGTAAGGGTGAAGACAACAGTATATTGCTCCTAACACCTATGAATATGTCATTCAAACCCATCAAAAACTGCAGCAACCTTTCACCTTGATGTGCCTCAGAATTCTTCACCTTAGCTCCACATTCACATTCACAAACACATGCTAAGAAAGTGTTCAAGGCATCAAGCTCATCCCATAAGCTTTTCATCTTAGTAAAATAGGTTGATACACTAGAATTACCTTGTACCGCAACACTAAGTTCCTTTTGCAACTGAAATAACTTAGCTCCATTAATTTGTCTAAATCTGTCTTTCAAATCACTCCACATGTCCTTGGCACTTTGAGAAAAAGAACACTCTCCTATCTCCTTTGATAGAGAAATGAGTAGCCCTGACAATACCATGTCATTACACCTTGCCCAAGTCTTTTGAAGTCCAGAATCAGCTTGTGGAATAGTAAGAGTTCCATCAATAAAACCAGTTTATTTTTTGCAGATAAAGCAATTACTACAGCTCTTCTCCATGCACCATAGCTTCTTCCATCAAAAACTGTGGACACAAGATTCATCCCTGAAAAATCCGAGGGATGAAGATAGTAGGGATGTGATGAATCAACCATTCTACTCATAACTGAAGCTGCTGGTACAACAGGGTCGACTGTGGAAGTGGCTGATGCGAGATGATCTGGAGTCTGTCCAGTGGTACTCATAGCTGAAGAGAAGAAAGTAAAAAAAAAAAAAAAAAAACGAGAGAGTCTTATTGGTGAAAACCCTCACGGGCGCCGTAAGACGAAGTGAGTTGAGAGAAATCGAAATGAGAGAGTCTTATTGGTGAAAACCCTCACGGGCACCGTAAGGCGAAGTGAGTCGAAAGAAATCAAAAATAGAGAGAGTCTTATTAGTGAAAACCCTACACGGGCACCTAAGGCGAAGGTGAGTTTTTCAGACAGGCCAAGGAAACAAGCCTGNTGTGTATTTCTCTGTACAGTGTAATCTATTTATACAAAAGAATAGAATTTAGTCTAAACAAACTTTGCCAAGTGGAAGTATTTTACTAGCCTATTCCTACAACTATTGTAACAAACTTTTGTAACAGACTAAAGGAATGTTTACAAAAGAATGATTCTATCTACTATGTAAAATATATCTTTCTATCTTCTAGGTTTGTCTTAGAATGGACCAATGGAATAATTGAAGCTTTAAGGCCCATTTGATGTAAAAAACTAAGTCCAAAACAAAAGAGGCCCGTTTAGAGGTAAGTCCAAGTCCAAAAAGATCTGATCCATCCTTTCCTTAAGATATACACCCTTCTCAGACACAAATCAAAACATAAGTAACCTAGCCGATTTTGTCTCCATTGTCTTTCTTCATACTTTCATCGGAGAATTCGAGAGAAGCTTCATTTTCATTTCTAACACCAACAAGCTTCGCCTTTCATTTTTTTTTTCTTTCTATAATGACGGTTTTTAGACGTTTATTACAAAGATAGATATAGTAGTTTGTATATGTATGTTGATATGAACTAAGAATTATATGGCAGATGATGAATTAGTTATAGGGATCAGAGTTATACGTGTATATTTTATAGTATTTACTAATTTTAGTATACGTGCAACGTACGTATGTGATGTGTCAATTAATAAATATACTTATATACAAAAAAGATAAATTATTGGAAAATAAACATTTATATCAAAATAAATGCAACATTTGCTTATGGAAATGATTTATATAAGATAAATAAAATTTTAAAGTTCTAAATATTAAAGCTTCCGACATGGTTCAAATAAATACATATTCAATAAATAAAATTATTAGTTAATTTTAACCTCCTAAATAAGTAAATATTAAAAATATTAACATATAAAACGGTTATAGTTTTGAAATAATTTAATAAAATATAATTTAACAACTTAATTTGTAGCATTTCAAAACAATTTCCGAGTATCGTAAGAGAGCCCCTGTTCACATTTGTAGCATCATGAACAACTTGACGTAACAAATCCGTTGATGTACCCAAGTTAAGGTGAGAAATTCAAAAATAGTCAGATTTACAAGTGGTCATTCAAAAATAGCCACAGTTTCAAAAGTAATCGAAATTTAGCCACTTTTCTTGTAAAGATAAATCTGAACGATAACACTGTTCAAAAAATCCAGAAAATACTCTAGCATAATATACTGGAATTCCAGTATAATATACTGGAGTTCCAGCATAAGTATACTGGAACTCCAGTATATTATAAAGGAGTTCCACTAAAGTATACTGCACTTCAAGCATATTATACTGGAGTTCCAATATAATCAGGGGCATATGCACCTTTAACAAAGCGGTATCACGCGACACCGCTTCGTTGGAAAATTTTACTAAGTATATGTATTAATACTGTGAGGAAACGGATAAGTAGGAAAAAATAACAATATTTAACAAAAAATAAGTCTTTGTGTGTTGGTACATGCTTGATTTTGCTCTAAGAGGTCAAATGTTTGAACCTCAACAAATTTTGTTAATATTTGAGAGAGCCTCCGTGGTTAAAAATTGTGATGAAGTAGAAGTAGAATTGAAATCGGGACCTTTTTTAACCTAAGGCTCAACAAAACCAATAGACTAAGGCTATTATTTTTAGAAATATGATAATTAAAGTTATTATTCTTGTTCTTTTATAAAATTCGACACCACTTATAAAAATTTCTGCGTACGCGCCTGAGTATAATATACAGGTCCAGCATAATATGCTGGAAGTTCATACACAGGTGCACCGATCTCTAGTATATTATGCTGGAACTTTCCGTGTTGCAGCAAAATAGTGGTTATTTTTCAATGACTTTGCAAACGCTGATTATTTTTAAATGACCAGTCCGAAAACTGGCTAGCCCGTGCTATTTTTACCAAATTAACCTGGCCAGTTAGACTATATCGCTCGAAGAACACCCCTTCAAAACACAAGTTATAAATGAGCCTGTTTATACCTGAGACAGTCGATGTCCCATTTATCAATCCAAGAAGCACAACAAACTCGTTGAGGATCATATCATCATATGTCAGATATAAAATAACATGTGTGAAGTCATCCAAACGTACAACCAATATGTGGAACATGATATCTGGAGGAACCTTCGACTTTCCAGGGAATACGAAGTCAATCAAGAGTAACATATCTGGAAGAAGTAGATTGTTGCTAGACCAGTCGAAGCCCTTGAGCACTGAGAGCCACTGGTGAGCAGTAGTCTTTTGAAGCCTTGCATCCAATTTTTGTATGCACCGTAACAGCAGGGGTGGAGCTAGAGACCGAGGTGCGGGTTCGGCCGAACCCAATAATTTTGGTATAAACTTTGTACTTTTTAAAAAAATTCATTTAATATATACAGATTATTAATTTAGAACCCAATAACTTAAGAATACTAGAATTCGTAACTCATAAGTTTCAAATTCTAGCTTCACCTTTGAGTAAAGTGTCCAGTTCTCTCCTCCCCACGCATTAATGAAGAAGTATGCAAATGAACACTTAAATAGACTTGGACAATGCACAAATAGTCAGAACATAGAATCTTGTGGTATAAAGTATATCAATCAAACTAGCTCGTAAACTGGTACAACAGAGAAAAGAGCGCCAAGTCTGTCATTGTAAAGGCCAACACCCAGCTGACTCGCCAATAGAGGGATGACCTCTATTATTGCAAGCTGTGTATCGGGGAAAATAAATATTATACGCGGAATTAATTATATGGCTGACATGGCAAGACATGTGGATCATAGAAAAGTGTCAACTGGAGGAAAGTACTTAAACGGATACGGGTCTTAATAGGTACGAGCAAGACGTCTAAAAGACAAGGAGAAACGGTCGCCCGAGTCTCTTCATAATGTGAAGAGATATCGACAGAATGAACCAAGACAGCAAAAAATACAGATTTGTTAGCCTTCAATTATGAGCATATGTTACAAGATCTACATGAAACAGTTACAATTGCCAATTATAACGTTTCATTAATATCATTAATTGCTAAATATAACATGATTGAAAGGGAGAAGAAACGTTGTACTTAGAAAAAACTATGAAGGGAGAAAAAGAATATTTGTATGGACACACTGATTACTATTGGAATATACTTATTTACATTGCTTTATATTGCTTACTCGGCTACTGCTTAGTCTAATTTTTCCTTTCTTGTTATTCAATTATTTCTTTATGTGATTATCAGTAACCTGAGTTCTTCTAAAAATAAGCTTTGACCGAAATTCCTATTTTCTAGTTAAACAAATTAGTTCCGTTGCTGGGAATATGATAATCTTTTCACTTTCCAAATCCATTCTTCTGCCAAAAAAATCATGTCGAACGTTAACGACAACAACCAACAAAACCTACAAAACCAACAAAATCAGCAACAACAGTTGAATCAGCAAAATCAACAAGGAGATAGAACTCCAATCTCCTCACCACGAAACTCTCCTCGACAGTCTCGAGAAGGGACACCTAACAGATCTGAATAGCATATGAATGACCAGCGTGGGGACGATCAAGATATCGATGCAGCATTGAAACAATTAATTGCATGACAGGTCAACAATGCTTTTCAAGCTTTTGTTAGTGGGTTGCCAACCGTACCACCAACTCCACCTCCAAACAACACCGTGACCATAGAGAATCCGCACTGGGGACTCGTTAACTCAGGCAGCGGAGGAACTCCCAGCGAATATCTGGAGGGTCAGGTAACCCAGTTAATTCTGATTTACAAAGTTTAGTACTAACTTTGCAGAAACAACTCAAGGAGCAGAGCGATCGCATAGAGCAGATACCTGGAGTACCGCCTGTAATCAAGGGAATAGATATGGAAAAATACTCTCAACAACCTTAGAAGCCAAGTGCCACTCCTTTGCCAATTCCAAATAAATTTAAGATGCCCGATCCCGAAGTACGATAGAACAACTGATCCACAGGATCACGTAACTGCATTTACAACCGGTATAAAGGGCAATGACTTGACCAAGCAAGAACTTGAATCAGTGTTGGTCAAAGAATTTGGAGAAACACTCACAAAAGGAGCGTTAACATGGTATTCTCTTTTACCTGAAAATTCTATTGATTCTTTTGCTGAGCTTGCAGATTCATTTATAAAAGCACACTCGGGAGCTCAAAAAGTTAAAAAAAAGAATGGAGGACATTTTCAAAATAAAACAAGGAGATGCGGAGCTGCTCAGGGAGTTCGTAGACAGATTCCAACGTGAAAGGATGATGTTGCCTCGTGTACCCAATAACTGGGCGGCTATGGCTTTTGCCAGTAACCTGAATGAAAAAAGCTCGGAGGCCACGAGGAGACTCAAAGAAAGTTTACGAGAATTTCCTGCGACTACTTGGAATGATGTTTACAATAGATACAACACAAAGCTGCGGATAGAAGAAGATACCATTATCAGTCTCAAAAAGATGAAAGAATAAGCTCAAGGCGGGCGGAAATTGAAAGAAGGACCGGTAAAAACAGATACGAAACTTATATGGGACTAGCAGGAAGGGATTCACGTTCAAAACAGGAAAATCCAAGGTATAACCCTAGATCAAGGGATAAAGAATTAGGTTTGTTGTCAAGCTACGGGAAGGATCGAAACACGCGATACACCCGGGATGACGACAGAGGTTCGAAAGCAAAAAATTGGTGGTTATAGTTTTAATGTTAGCACATCTAAGTTGGTGGCTGTTTTAAGAGGCATGGGAGATAAGGTACGATGGCCAAAAGAAATGAGATCGAACCCAAACAGAAGAAATCCCGATTTTTGGTGCGAGTTTCACAACGATCACAGTCACAAAATGGCAGATTGCAGATTGTTACAAGGTGAAGTAGAGCACCTATTAAAACAAGGTTACTTAAGTAAATTATTTAGTGAAAAGGGAAAGCAGGCATATATGAAGAATAGGCAAGAACCGCCAAAACCTCCATCACCAAAAAGAACAGTTAATGTCATAAGTGGAGGGGAGGAGATTAACAAAGAAGGTGTCAAAAATTACAATCACCCACGGGAAGCGAGTTCGTCAAGTTATCGGAACAAGATAGTATAACATTTGATGATGCTGATGCAGATGGCGTGCTGATCCCACACAGCGATGCATTGGTAATATCTTTACTTGTACATGATACTAATGTAAAGCGATTTTTGATTGATCCAGGTAGTTCCGTAAATGTCATTCTGCTAAGAGTGGTAAATAAGATGCAAGCCAATGATAAATTGGTACCCAAAGCACGGACCTTGTCTGGTTTTGACAACTCGAGCGTCGTAACAAAAGGGGAGATAATACTCTCCACATTTGCAGAAGGAGTAGTCAAAGACACCAAATTTCAAGTGGTAGAAATGGATATGGCTTACAATATGATTCTTGGCAGATCATGGATTCACGAAATGGATGCTGTTCCGTCTACCCTACATCAAGTTATCAAGTTTCCCTCACAATGGGGAATACGACAAATTCCTGGTGACCAACAGGCTTCTCGAAGCATTAACTCAGTAGCAGACTCAAGCGTAAAAAGCGATGAAAAATAGTAATTACAGAATTCAGTTGAGGATTTGGCAACGCGAGCCTCAACTGTAGACGGACAAATAGATGTAGACTCAAGGCCTGAAACTATTCAAGAACCAGAGGAGAATGAAAATATCAAAACAACAATTGAGGAACTGGAAGATGTGGTGTTGTTTATACATTGGCCGGACAGGAAAGTCTACATTGGAGCCAACCTCAGCCCGGAGATTAAAAGTAAGTTAATTAAATTTTTAAAAGCTAACGCTGATTGCTTTGCTTGGTCGCATCCAGATATGACAGGTATACCACCGGAGGTAATGACCCATAAGCTGAATGAAGATTCAACATATCCACCTGTCAAACAAAAGAAGAGGAAGCAAGAGTCTTTCAAGAATCAGGTGATTCAGGATGAAGTACAAAAGCTCTTAAAAATCGGGTCTATCCGCGAGGTAAAATAGCATGATTGGTTAGCTAATACTGTAGTAGTGCCTAAAAAGAATGGTTAGTGGCGAGTTTGTGTAGACTATACTGATTTAAATAAAGCTTGCCCTAAAGATTCTTTTCCATTACCGCACATAGATCAACTAATTGACGCTACTGCAGGACATGAGCTATTAAGTTTTTTAGATGCCTATTCAGGATATAACTAGATAAAGATGGATCCTCTAGATGAGGAAAAAACTTCCTTTATTACAGACAGGGGGACTTACTGTTATAAAGTTATGCCGTTTGGTCTAAAGAATGCTGGTGCCACGTATCAGAGGCTAGTGACCAAGATGTTTCAAGAACATTTAGGAAAAACCATGGAGGTTTACATAGATGACATGCTAGTCAAATCACAACAAGCAGGGTATCATATTCAACACTTATCAGACGCGTTTCAGATTCTCCGCAAATTCAACATCAAGTTAAATCCTGAGAAATGTGCATTTGGCGTGTCGTCTGGTAAGTTCTTGGGATTCCTTGTTTCTAACCGTGGTATTGAAGTATATCCTGCACAGATTAAGGCTATTGAAGAAATACTAGATATACTCACGAGCAAAAAAGAAGTGCAGAGGTTGACTGGCAGAATAGCAACGTTGGGAAGATTTATTTCCAAATCATCGGAATAATGCTTTAAGTTCTTTTCATCATTGAAAAAACAAAGTCAATTTGAGTGGTCTGAAAAATGTCAACAAGCACTCAAAAATTTAAAAGCATATTTGTCAAACCCACCATTGTTAGCCAAACCAAAGGACGGGGAAAAATTACTCCTCTACCTCGCTGTTTCAGAAGTGGCGGTAAGTGTTGTATTAGTTCGAGAGGATCAAGGTAAACAATCTCCAATTTATTATGTTAGTAAGTCTTTATTGGATGTTGAAACTCGATATCCTTATTTAGAAAAACTTGCACTAGCACTAATTATGGCATCTAGAAAATTAAGGCCTTATTTTCAATGTCATCCTATCTCTGTAGTAACTGCCTACCCTTTACGTAATATATTGCATAAACAAGAGTTATCAGGTAGGTTTGCCAAATGGACTATAGAAGTGAGTGAATATGACATCACATATCAACCTAGAATCGCAATAAAGTCACAGGTTTTAGCAGATTTTGTGGCATATTTGAGCCTAGGGATAATAGCAGAAGCAGAAAAAGAACTGCAGGTATTCAATGGGTCTAATCTAGGTACTTGGACCCTATTTATCGATGGGCCTTCAAATGTAAAAGGAGCAGGTCTGGGCATTGTCCTAATCCCACCCACGGGAGAGACTGTACGACAAGCCAAAAAATGCCATCCTATTACTAATAATGAAGGGGAATATGAAGCTGTGATTGAAGGTCTAGAATTGGCACGAGAGCTCGGAATAGAGCAGGTTATAATCAAAAGCGACTCGCAACTTGTAGTTAACCAAATGCAGGGGACTTACGTAGCTAGAGAAGCAAGGATGCAGCAATATCTGGAAAAGGCACGGGACTTGATTAGACAATTCCAAACTTGGAAAATTGTTTAGATACCAAGAGAAGAAAACGCCGAGGCAGACGCCTTAGCTAACCTTGCATCCGCTGCAGAAGTAACAAATGAAAAGAATGCTTCTGTGATTCATTTGTTTCATTGAGTACTCTACCAAGATAAAAATAAGGTAAATTTCAATAATTTAACTTGGGATTGAATAAACGAGATTGTCAATTTTTTGCAGTATGGAACATTACCCGAAGACAAGAAAAAGGCTCAGGCACTTCGTCGAAAGGCTGCTCGTTATTGTTTAGATCGGGGCAATCTATATCGAAAAATGTTCGGTGGCCCTCTGGCAAGGTGTCTCAGACCTTCTCAAACGGAATATGTGATGAGGGAAATTCACGAGGGACATTGTGGAAATCACACCGGAGGAAGATCTTTGGTAAAAACTTTAATTAGAGCAGGGTATTACTGGCCAAAAATGGAAGAAGAAGCAGAAAATATTGTGGCTAAATGTGACAAATGCCAAAGATATGGTAACAATATGCATAGACCAGCAGAATTATTACATCCGGTTGTTGCACCATGGCCTTTTATGAAGTAGGGGATGGATATCGTGGGTCCACTACCACAAGCCAAAGGCAAGGTACGATTTCTACTAGTGCTCATTGATTATTTTACTAAGTGGGTAGCAGCAGGTGCCTTCAAACAGGTACGAGAAAAAAAGGTCAGAGACTTTATTTGGTGAAACATTATATGTCGCTTTGGAGTTCCAAAAGAGATCGTGTGCGACAATGGCCCGCAGTTCATAGGTGCACAAATCACATAATTCTTCCAAAGTTGGCAAATTAAAAGGATTACTTCGATACCTTATCATCCAGTGGCTAATGGAAAAGCTGATCAACAAATAAAGTTATTATTAATAACTTGAAGAAAAGACTAGAGGAGTCTAAAGGCAATTGGCCAGAGGTGTTACCTGGAGTCTTGTGGGCACCCCGAACAACAGCAAAAATGAGTACAGGAGAAACACCATTCTCGCTTGTATACGGTGCTGAAGCTTTAATCCAAGTTGAAATAGGGGAGCCAAGTACGAGATATGCACAAGCAACCGAAGAGTCTAATGAAGAAGAGATGCGGGTAAATCTTGATTTGCTTGAAGAAAGGAGAGAAACAACTTTGATAAGGATGGCTGCACAAAAGCAAATTATTGAGCGATATTACAATCGGAAAGCTTGTCTCAGATACTTCAAGATTGGGGACTACGTACTCAAGAAAGTTTTCCAATCTACAAGAGCGGCCAATGCATGAAAGTTGAGCCCAAATTGGGAAGGACCTTACAAGATTCGTGGTATCGCAGGAAAATGTGCATATGAACTTGAAACCATGGATGAAAAGATTCTACCCTCGAGTTGGAATGCTGTTCATTTGAAGAAGTACTATTTCTAAGGGAGGGAAATACCTATGGTCAGGTACCTTTAGTTACAATTTTTGAACTGTTAAAGTTATACTAACAATTTTAGATGATAGGAAAAAAGCTAGCCCACACCAAATGATGAAATTAGACATGAAAGACACGCGGAAGAAACATAATTCCCGGTCTAAGGTTACAACTATTCTGATGGAAACATAATGGGTTAAGCAGTCTTCATCTAAATTATACCTCCGAGTCCCGTATGTTTTCCTTTTCAGGAAAAGGACCGCATGGAAGGAATAATCAAGTGCTCAAGATTTCATGCTTCAAAGCACAAACACTTGGGGGACTATATCATATATATGTAAAGAAGGCAAGAAAGACTGGAACAATTAGAATTCAAGTCAAACCCAGAAATCTACCCCAACAAATCAAAAATTTAGAGCAAAGCAACGAGCCAAAAACACAAGCCTGATTCAGAAACCTATGAAGAATACGCTTGAATGTTTACGTTAAAGGCAATATTTAGTCATGGGTTGTTAAAACATATCCTTGAAATTTTACAAATCTGTTGTAGAGAAAACAGTTACAAAAGAGTTATAGATGATACTCAAATACATGTAAAGTTCAAAAGTTCGGATGACACAAAACTTTCGTCAAAGTTATTCAAAGAAACGCATGTGTTCCTATTCCTCCTTTCGTATGTTTACACCATTATGAAGTTGAGACGTCTTCTTCATTAAGTGTTGTGCATAAAAGGGCCCTCTTTTATAATTCGTGCTTGATTCAAAAAGCCATGAAATTAACAAAGCATTTTTAAATGCAAAAGTTAAAAGGGTAAAATAAAAACCCACATATTAAAATTAAAGTGGAAAACAGGGCCCTAAACTTATAAAGAAAAAGACAAGGGCAAACCACTAAGAGAGTTAAACAGAAACTCAAAATCAAAGGTAACATAAAAGTTGAGCAAAAACTTTATAATATCTTAAACAACTTAGTTAAAACTAAGTATGAACTTAGTTCCAACTTAATTGTCTTTACAGAAACCCCCGACAAGGACTGCGGGCATGATATTACTAAGAAACATTACCCCTAAATGGGACCAGGGGTAAACCACCAAAGTATTCCACCACCAAAACAAAAAAAACTAGTTAACTTCACAATCAAACTTTCACTATGAGGCAGGTCCTGAACCAGTATTCAAGATGGCATCATCAGCAGCAGAAGATTCAACTTGATCAGAAGAGGCTTGAACAACCACTATGCCAGGATCAGTTTCAACAGCTTCGGGAGTATCAACCACGGGTGAAGGAAAACTTTGGCTTTGCTGAGTCTTCTTAATTGTTTCTTTAATCATTGCTATCTCAGCCTCCAAGTTAAAACCTTCCTGGCTTACCTCCATAAGAGTATCATGGCGTGCGTTCAAAAAGGCCCAACTTACTTCAACATCAACCTTGTCTTTAAGAGCTTCATAATCCCTCTCCCATTGATCAATTTCATTCTTAAGCTCTTCCTTCTCGCCTAAAGCAGCATCATAAGAAGACTGTAAGGGGGCAAGCGAACTCTCCAAAAACTTAACTTTATCGGAAGAAACTCGGAGATCTTCTTGAGCCTGGGTGAGTGATTGAACAAGCTCACCAGCATAAACTTCTTTCTCATCCAACAGGACCTTCAGACCTCTGATCTCTTCTGTAGCCTTGGAAAGTTATTCGGCAAAAGACGACTCAAGGAGGTTCTTGTCCTTACCCGCTTGGTTGGAAGAGGCTTTCTCCACTGCTAGTTCTGCTGCCATAACTCTTATCTGCTGCTCCAAGGTACATTTATTTTCCTCTAAAAATTTCCATCTCAAGCTGGAGACTTTCATACTACTCTTTCCAATTATCCACCTCAGTATGGTAGTCATGCATCAACTGCTCCGTATCGGAAACCTTTTTCATCATCTCTGTACCGATGAGATTGATCTACATAAAGATAAGAGGATGAAATCCTAGTAAAAGGGAAATTACATGAGATAAAAAGGAGGAATATATACCTTCAATGACGATTGCACAATGTCGTTCATCCAAGTCAAAGAACTATGACTTTCCAGTTTTGACTTTTCAACCTGACCTATCAAGGGTTTCAGCCACACATCAGCCTGGCCTGACTTCTTCAGAAGATTACCATCGATAGGAACCTCAATGGTAATTTGCTTCATTGACCTGCTTCCACTTGAAGAACCAATTACAGTACGAGAAGTATTGGTAGCAGGAACGGTCAAAGAAGTCAAAATAGCTTCGGGCAGAGCACTAGAAACAACGGTAGGAACATGCAAGTTGGATTCCATTGGGACAGACACAGGAAAAGAAGCGAGAGGCGCTTCCTCAGAAATCAAGTCAAAACTCTCATCATCAAACCCACGTTAAAAGAGGTGTTCAGCAGAGTCACGAGGTGCCACAGGCGTCTCTTCATCAGAACTCACTAAAGTGGCTTCTGCAGGCTCGCTCACAGAGACAACACGAGGAGGAGGGGTAGTTTCATCATCCGAAATGACACGTCTTCTGGCTCGTGGCTTACAAATTAAAGATCCTCCATCTCGTTTCTCTTCATCCTCAGAATCTTGTGCCCTATCAGCTTTTCTTTTCGATGAAGAACTCAAGATTATCTCCTGAGCTCTTGCTAAAGAATGTCTAGAAGCCGCAATTGACTCAGCACTCACACCTCAAATAGGAAACCCTGATAAAAAGAAGGGTTAATAAATTCTAAAGATAGAATGAACAAAGGAGAAGGAAAGAATGGAAGAAAAGATTACTGTGAGTCTTAACCTTCCAGCCAAATCTATTTGAAAGATACTTCCAAGACCTTACTTCCATCAGAGCAATTTTTAACAATTTTTCTACCCAACCACGGAAATCGGGAATCTCCTCGACAGTTCCCATGGTTGCTGAAAAGAAAAAAAAATAGTCACGGGGAATACTATCTCTAAAAAAAAAGAGAGAGAAAGAAAGTTGTAAAAACTTACGTGCAAAGTTCCACTTCTTAGGGAAGGGCATATTCTCTTCACCTACTAACCCACTCGTAGGAGCAACAACAAATTGGGCGTACCAGGCACGATCTTTATCATCCTCAGGGCTTACTAAAACCCTCTTACTCCTCGCCACCAAAGTAAAAATCCCATGACGGAATAATTTAGGAGAGTAGAGGTGGATTAGATGATAAAAGGTAAACGGCAGTTGAGCCAAATTTTCCAAATACCTTAAACATGCAACAACCCTCCATACAATAGGGCCAATTTGCCCTAAACACACATTGAAGAAGCGACATAATTCAATAATAACTGGGTCAATAGGAGGTCTAAAGTCTAATGTGAAGGGATACGTATACACAAAAGAAAAGCCAGCTTTAAAAGAAGTGATCCTTTGATTTCTATTAGGGATCATAATTGGGAAGTCAAATTTCCAATGACAATCTCTACGAACCATAGAGATCAAACCTTCAATAATCTGTGAAGGATAAACATCGACACGATCATGAGAGGACATAGAAGAAACCTGGTTTCTAATCGACTCTCTATCAGAATAAAAAAAAAGTTCAGCATGGATAATCTCGTCTACTGTGGGTTCACGAATTGGCTCATTGGAATCCCTATTTCTAGTAGAAGACCTGTATGAAAAAGAAGCCCTAGTTCTAGAAGATGATGGGGGAGTAGAACTAGGTTGAGAAGAAGAACCTCGTATGGAAATTGACCCTAAGCTACGTAGCCTACCACCTCTCCCGCTTCTGGTAGGAGCAGGAGGAAGTTCATCTACAATAAGGACCTTTCGAGGATCAGGGTTTGAAGAAGACATAGTTGTGTGGAAAAGTTTAAAGAGTTGAATGGCAAAATATGGGAAACTTTTTCGTGAAAGAAAAGACAAAGGATGTATTTATACTCGGAAGCAACCGTCAAACAAAAAGGTAATGATGGAAACATTATTATGAAAACTGTCACTTCGTGAGTGATGCAGCCGTAAAAAAACTTAAAAGACGCTGAGGAATTGCAGAACCAGTCATAGGGTGCCATGTGTCACACGCATTAAATGGATGTGATATACGATGCGTCAGTTCAGAAGAAGGTATAAAGATATGAGGGAAACGGCGGCAAAAATTCCCGCTTTAATAAGATCCACTTCCCAAATATTCAATTGTTGAATAAATGGCAAGTGGGGGGACTATCTGTATTGGGGAAAATAAATATTACACGTGGAATTAATTATGTGGCTGACATGGCAAGACATGTGGATCATTAGAAAAGCGACAATTGGAGGAAAATACTTAAAGGGATACAGGTCTTAACAGGTACGAGCAAGACGTCTAAAAGACAAGGAGAAACGGTCGCCCGAGTCTCTTCATAATTTGAAGAGATATCGACAGAATGAACCAAGACAGCAAAAAGTACAGATTCGTTAGCCTTCAATTAATGAGCATACGTTACAAGATCTTCATGAAACAATTACGATTGCCAATTATAACATTTCATTAATATCATTAATTGCTCATTATGACATGATTGAAAGGGGGAAGAAACGTTGTACTTAGAAAAAGCTATAAAAGGGAGAAAAAGAACATTTGTATGGACACACTGATTACTATTGGAATATACTTATTTACATTGCTTTATATTGCTTACTCGACTACTTCTTAGTCTAATTTTTCCTTTCTCGTTATTCAATTATTTCTTTATTTGATTATCAGTAACCCGAGTTCTTCTAAAAATAAGCTTTGACCGAAATTCCTATTTTCTTGTTAAACGTGCTGAACCATCTGGCGTCTATCCTCTGCAAGTTCAACAATAACTGACAGCAGGGGTTGGGAGAGAAGATCAATTCCAATCACCAGGTTGACGCGTTCAAGCTTACTAATAATATTCAAACAAACTTGAGAAAGCTCATCCTTCAGAAGAGAAAGGAATATCTGGAGAAGATGCTCAAGAGTTCTATCCGTCCTTGTAATATGAGTCATTCCCATCATAACCGAAGCAATAGCAAATAGAGCATGTTGGGATGAATCCAATGATATTTCCTTGACACAAGGATTACTCAATATTCGAAAAAACATGGTGATCTCACCAGCTGCAGCTATGCGGACTTCAGCCTCAGAATCACGGACTGGCTGAACAAATGCAGGAACTATGGACATCTTGGTAGCATATGGTCCAACTGCCACACATAGTTCACTAAGTGGACTTGAAACCTCTTAATGCACTCGCCAAGATTTATCATGCGCAAATTTATCTATGACAGGAAAAAGCTCTGCTAAACAATCTTGTGTCTCCAATAGCTTCCCTAAAACGGCACAACACTTGACAGGTAATAAATAAACAGAATCGTGATCCTCCTTAGTCATATTCTTGACCATTAACATGATGTCATTCTTCAGATAGTACTGTTTACCTCGAAAAATATGAGGAACAATTAAAGATAATTTGTGGTTTTAAAGATATGTGATATTCTTATACTACCGATTAAACAAGTAACATTAGGCTTAAGTAAGAAGAAATGATAAGCCGAATCAGTGTTGTTGAAGCAATAGGGGTCTCAAGATTTGTTATCCCAGGGACCTCGAGGTCGGCCAAGAATAATAAAGTATGAATAATAAATTAAAGACAATAAAGCTGAAGAATAATTGTTGAGCACGTTAAACAAGAAAGGCAGAGCAGAATGTTCTATTGTAGTGAATAATATCAGATCCTCCTTAGAAAATGATTGGGGTTCCTTTTATATAGGAGGAGAAAACCCCGATATAGTACATTCCTAATTGTAGTAAAGAATTCTATTGGTATAGGTGTATAACAACCTAGTACAGACCTGTACCATTTCGTACAAATCTTATCCTTTAATTTATGCCCTGATCCATGTGCCCTGGAGAAATTCCTGCTCTTTCTTGATTGACTTTGAGATTGTGCTGCCCTTGATATAGGCCGTGCCAGGCCTTCGATTAGCTTCCTCGAGGTATGTGTCCCTTACCCGGATCTGACCTCTACTTCGAGTCTCCCGGACTCGGACCCATAGCCTGATTTAAGACTTCAAAATCATGCTCCTCGATTATGACCGTATACAGATAGTCCCCGCGTTTCTTAGAATGAAATGATATGAAACAATTTGAACCTCGACTTTCTCGAACCTCTAGTGATGACGTCATCCTCGTTATGCCAGCGTTCAAAGTGACCGAAATGTCCCATCGGCCCACTTCCCCAAAAACATTGAATGCACGCCAGTGTTGGTCGGCCATTAATGCCACCGAACCGTTGCTGCCCCTCTATAAATATGAGGCGTTTTCCCTTAGTAAAGAACTTTACCCTTTCTTCAATCTTTTCCAATCTTCATCTCTTTCTTCAATCACTTGCTTCCTCCGCCTCTTTAAACGCCGGAAAAATACCAAGCTCTTGCCGGAAACACTACATCCCTGTGCACCCACATTCCTTAGCTTAAAACCATGGCCAAAACTTCCAAGACGGTCCCTAAAAAAGATAAAGCATCACCTTCCTCTGCCTCCCGGCCGGCCAAATCGGTGGTGCCGCCAACACTTGAAGAAATCACCCCTGGTGATTGCATCATCAAGAAGGACTTCGGTATCGAGAATCCTCCCGATGTCGAAGGACAATGCAAGCACATATCCCGATACATTAGCCTGATAACGAAGCTGCTCACCAAGGAAGTAAAGAAAGATTGTCGGTGGGGAGACGAAGTCGAGGTCCAGATTCCGAGGCCTGACGAAAGCATAACTACCCATAAGGAGGGTTTTTTGAGTGTTTACACCCTTCACACTGGGCCCCCTCGATCCGGTAGTGATCGACTTCTGCAAGACGTACGAAGTCACCCTTGGTCAAATCCACCCTTCGTTCTGGCGTATCGTGATCATGCTGCGATATTTCTCTGAAAAGGCCGAGGGTTTGGAATTCACCCTCAGCCACCTAATTCGGTTGTATCGGCCCTAGTTATTTTGAGGGCTCATCAAGCTGCAACGTCGAACAACGAAATCCTTCATCGCCAGCACCGACGAAACCAAAGATCGGGGTTGGATGAGCCGATTCGTTAGGGTAAGGACTTCAGACATCATCCCCGAGGAAAAAATGTCGTTCCCGGAGAGGTGGAACTTCAACCGTAAGTGGAGTCCGTATTTTTTGTATCTATTCATGTCCTTCGTATTCCATAACGGTCTTATCTTTCTTTTGGCAGCCAATGCTTGGGCGCCCCTAGCCGTGCCTGACCTTGAGGGTTGGGTCAGAAAATTAGCTACCACTTCTTCCTACGGCGAGCGTAAGTGGCGCGAATTAGCGAAGGGCCAGTGGGAGGCCAAGAACCACGGTAAGTTCCTTTCTATAGTTTCAACATTTTTCATACATTTGGCGGCGTTTTTACTTACTCTCGCTTGCCTATGCAGGTCTTGGAGATACGTCTGAGATGAGGCCGGCCTAGCCTAGGGAAAAAACCGAGCCTTCAAATCCCAAGCTCGAGAAGGACAACAAAAGAAAAAAGGTCTCGAAACCCGAAGACCCCCAAGACAAGAAAACCTCTACTCGAAGGCTGCGGAAAAGGTTTGCTCAAACGGGCGCAGACTCAGCCCTTGACTCCCTGGATGGTGAGGAAAATGATGATGAAGAAACGGCGCTGGTGACTCGGACCAGGAAGCCAGTCGAGGTTGCCGAGCCTTCCGAACTAGAAAACCCATCCCGTGGTGAGGATGCCCGGAGGGAAGAAACGGGCAAGGCCCCTATGTCCCCGGAGGTTGAGATTGTCCCTCTGTCTTTAGCAAATATACCGGAAAGGTAAACGTTGAGTCCCCTAATGCTAATGAGAACGCCCCGAGTGAAGAGCTCGGGGCCGCGACAACTTGTCACTCCCTTTCATTGCCAACTTACTCTGGGGGGGGGGGGGGGGGAATCGAGGAAGCCAACACTTTGCATATGCCCGACCCAAATAATTTCATTGAGGACGATCCCTTTCAGGCTTGTTATGCTGGGATCGAGGATACGGATGACCTCAACGATGCGTCCTCCATTTTTAAAGAGGCTCAGCGTCTCCTTATCCGGGTAAGTATTTACATTTACACTGTAATTTTTTCTTTCTTCTCTTTCGACTGATGTGTCTTTATTTCACGCATAGGCCGTTGCAAAGTTCAGAGCCGAGCTGAGCCAATGTGAGGTCGAGCTCAGGAAAGTTTCGGGCGAAGAGAAGGCCTTGAGGCTTATTTGTAGCCGGAAGGAGGAGGAGCTTAAGGACCTCCAAACTGCTTTGGCCAAAGCTCAAAAAAACGAGTCCGAGCTAACGAGCAGGTAACTTTGATTTTAACAAAGTTTGGCATTTTTGGCCCTGCTTCGGAGGCTAATACATCGATGTCTCAGCTGCAGCAAAAGATTAACATGATTGGGCAGCTCCGGGGCGAGGTGGACCGAGTTCGGACTGATTGCCATCAGTGGAAGGAGAACATGGATCGACTTGCTGCCGAAAAGGAAGCAGTTAAGGCCCAACTGGCCTCGGCTGAAGCTCAGCTCCGAGGTGCTGAAGCAAAGAGCTTGGCTCAGGCTAGGGAAATCGAGGGGCTGGAGGCCGTACTGGCTAAAGCTCGGACCGAAGCTACACAGGCCAAGGCTGAAGCTGCACAAACTAAGGCCGAAGCTCAGAAGACTAAGGTTGCGGCTGATAAATCTACTGCTATATATATGAGAGAAGCCGCGACCGTTCAAGCTGTGTTGAGGGATGACTCCGACCGGGCAAGACGGAGCAATGAATTGGCTAAGTGCCAGGCCCGGAGGGAGACTCTCGAGGAAATCCATACTCGGGGGTTCAACCTTGCCGAGGAGATAACCGAAGCATAGACGCGGGAAACTGATGCTAGGTTTCTTGACTCCTCCGATGATGAGGATATGGTGAGTGGCTCCAGGGATGGGGAACGTGAGGAAGATGCTCTCGAAGGGGAAGAGGCTCCCGAAGATAAAGCCCCTGAAGACGAAGACAACACTCCCGGGGACGTGGCCCCGAAAATAGATTAGGTTCCTTTTTGTACAAGGGCCCCTTTGTGGGCGTTGTAATATGTTTTGTAAATTTTCTAAATGAATATAAAGTAGCTTTTGCTCTATCCTTGATTTGTGTTGACTTCTATTTTGTCTCCGTTTGTGAAAAATTCCGACGATTCAAATGTTAAGTTCGGGTATCGGTTTAGATTCGTAATAAGCCCTTAGGCTTTTATTGCCCAAGATCATACCCCTTAGGATTTTATATGATCCCCGAGCCAAATTTAAAATCAATTTAATGCGAGCTCGGGGTAACGGGGCCTTTTGGGTCCGAGTTGAATGAGAACGGGGTCTCGGACTCCCATAAGCCTTTGGCCCTATATTTCTTTTTAAGCTGGCCCTTAGGCTCTTGTATATCGACCCTTAGACTCTTTTTTTGAATTGGACCTTAGGCTCTTTAAGTTGGGCCGTTTCGGCCTCTAAAATGGCTACATAATTTTTCCCTCATTTCGGCTAAAAGACTTGGTGAAATTTTAGTTATGCCTTAGCATGTGTTTTTGTACCCGTTGGGTTTTTCGAAGGCTCGACGTATCGGAACCTTATTAGACATTTCATTTGTGTAGACATAATCGAACACCTCTGAAGGGTTTTCTGATGGCTGGTGTTATCGAAGCCTTTGGATTATTCAAGGGCTAATTTATTGAAGCCCTTGGATCTTTCGGGGGCCGAATTTATCAATGCCCCTTATATTTTGCTTTTGCCGGGGGTAGCCTGACTTAACCGATTTTTCAATGTTTGGAGGCCTTTCATTTTATAGCGGAAATCGGACGTCTCCGAGTCGCATTATTTTGGCCGTAGCCTTTTTGTGACCGTAGTCTTTAGTATGGCCTTAGCCTTTGGGTTTGTCATTTGGACTTGTTTTCCGATAAATTTCCGAACTTGTTCGAAAAGTTAGTCCCCGAGTAAACTGGCCTTGGCCTTCATTTTGAGGGGGTGCCTCTTTGAAGTCTTATGAATCCGATTTTTCGATGACTCGGATGTATTGACTGTCAGTGTCAGTCCCCGTGTATTTTGGGGTGCTTTGGCCCGTGACCCGCTTCCCGTAGGATTGTAAGTGTAGAGCTCGTATAAGACACAAAGTATTTTTGATATAACTAGAATGCTTCTTTAAATAGTTGATACATGTGTACATGTTTTGCCATCGGGGCTCGACTATTCTATATGGACACGGTTCGTTTGACCATTTGGCCCATTACAAAGTTCTCCTATTGAGGCCCTCTTAAGCATGAAATATCCCGAAAATATAACCTCCGAGGGTGATGCCCCCCAGTATTCGAGGTTGATCGAAAAGAAGCCTTGAATACTTGTTGACTGTTCCTTAGGTAGCATATAGGTGTTGCCTCGTTAAAAACCTTGCCGGTAAAACCCATTTGGGATAAAACCCGATCTAAGGGAAAAAGAGTACAATGCATGTTTTCAAACCCAAGGTCTTCGAGCTGAAAGATGCCTCGATGTTTCCAATCGAACATCTCAGTAGTATTATCACTTGAACATTGATATATTCCAATTGCTTGGTAGTTGCTCGCCTTCCATTGTGCCGAGTTTGTAGGATCCTTTCCCTATGACTCTGAGGACACAGTACGGTGCTTCCCAATTGGGACCTAGCTTCCCTTCGTTTGGGTCTCGAGTGTTAGGGGTGACTTTCCTTAGGACTAAGTCCCTGACTCTGAAATATTGAAGGTTCGTCCTTCTGTTGTAGTACCTTTCGATCCTTTGTTTTTGCGCGACCGTTCGAATTAATGCGGCCTCACGTTTTTCATCTAGTAGTTCGAGAGAAGCGTTCATTGCTTCGTGATTTGAGTCTTCAGTGGCATGCTGAAACCTAGCACTAGGTTCCCCGACTTCGACTGGAATCAAAGCTTTGGACCCATACACCAAAGAATACGGGGTCTCCCCCGTGCTTGACTTTGATATTGCTCGATATGCCCATAATACTTTGGGCAACACTTCTCTCCATTTCCCCTTTGCGTCATCTAACTTTTTCTTCAAGTTTCGAATGATGGTTTTGTTTGTGGACTCGGCCTGACCATTTGCACTTGGGTGATAAGGTGCCGATAGGATCCTTTTGATTTTATGGTCCTCGAGGAATTTTGTCACTTTGCTGCCGATGAACTGTTTCCCGTTGTCACATGTTATTTCGGCGGGTATCCCCAACCGGCATATGATGTGGTCCCATATGAAATTGATGACTTCTTTTTCTCTTACCTTCTCGAAAGCCTGCGCTTCAACCCGTTTTGAGAAATAGTCAGTCATAAACAAAATAAATCTAGCTTTACCTGGCGCCGTTGGTAGGGGGTCGACAATGTCCATCCCACATTTCATGAATGGCAACGGGGATAAGACCGAATGGAGTTGTTCACCGGGTTGATGGATTATTGGTGCAAATCTCTGGCATTTGTCACACTTCCGAACGAACTCCTTGGTATCCTTTTCCATACTATCCCAATAATACCATGCTCTAATCACCTTGCGAACCAGAGATTCTGCACCAGAATGGTTCCCACAGGTGCCCTCGTAGATTTCCCGTAGTACATAATCGGTGTCCCCGGGTCCAAAGCATACTGCCAGTGGTCCATCAAAGGTTCTTCTGTACAACGTTCCATTTTCATCGAGCGAGAATTGAGCTGCTTTGGCTCGAAGTGTTCTTGACTCTTTTGAGTCCACGGGGAGCTTCCCATGCTTCAAGTAATCGATGTACTTATTCCTCCAATCCCACGTTAAACTTGTTGAATTAATCTCTGCATGGCCTTCCTCGATCATCGACTTTAATAGCTGGACGACAGCCCCCGAGACGATATCGTCTTCTTCGATCGATGACCCCAAATTTGCAAGTGCGTCGGCCTTACTATTCTGTTCTCGAGGTATATGGTCCAGTGACCATTCCTTGATGCGGTGAAATGTCATTTGAAGTTTGTCTAAGTACCTTTGCATTCGATCGTCTCGAACCTCGAAGCTTCCTTTTACATGATTTACTACCAAAAGGGAATCATTCTTTGCCTCGATGACCTCTGCCCCAAGGCCCTTGGCTAGTTCAAGACCTGCAATCATGGCTTCATACTCAGCCTCATTGTTAGTAAATTTAGAAGTTTTGATAGATTGTCTAATCACACTGCCCGTAGGCGGTTTTAAAATGATGCTGAGCCCAGATCCTTTCATATTTGAGGCACCGTCTGTGAAGAGGGTCCAAACCCCCGATGACGTACCCATTTTTAGCAAGAGTTCCTTTTTTACTTCGGGTATGAGGGCAGGCGCGAAGTCTGCCACGAAGTCTGCCAAAATTTGAGACTTGATAGCCGTTCGAGGCTGATATTCGATATCATATCCTCCAAGTTTGATGGCCCATTTGGCCAATCTGCCGGACAATCGGGCTTATGCAAGATATTTCGAAGCGGGTATGTAGTTAGTACACATATATGATGGCATTGAGAATATGGTTTTAATTTCCTAGATGCGCTTATTAATGCAAGAGCTAATTTTTCCAAATGTGGGTATCTGGTTTCAGCATCTCCTAGGGTCCGACTCACATAATAAACAGGAAATTATGTACCTTTCTCTTCTCAAACCAACACGCCACTTACCGCTACCTCGGACACAGACATATACAAGTAGAGTGTTTCATCCTCCTTTGGAGTATGGAGCAGGGGTGGGCTCGAGAGATATCGTTTTAATTCTTCCAAGGCTTGCTGGCACTCCGGGGTCCATACGAAGTTGTTCTTCTTTTTGGGTAGGGAAAAGAAGTGATGGCTCTGATCTGATGACCTCGAGATAAATCGACCTAGGGCAACTATTCGTCCGGTCAGCCGTTACACGGCTTTCATATTGTTCACCATGGTGATTTTCTCGTTGGCTTTGATTTTATCGGGGTTGATCTCGATACCTCTGTTCGATACCATGAAGCCCAAGAACTTGCCCGAGCCGACTCCAAAAGCGCATTTCTTGGGGTTGAGCTTCATGTTGTACTTTCTAAGGATGTCGAATGTCACCTGCAAATGGGTCTAATGGTCCTCTGCGCGCAGGGACTTAACTAGCATATCATCAATATAAACTTCCATGGATTTACCTATTTGATGTTCGAATATCTTATTAACTAGACGTTGATATGTGGATCCTGCATTTTTTAGCCCGAAGGGCATTACATTATAACAATACGTACCATACTTTGTGATGAATGAAGTTTTTTCCCTGTCCTCCGGGTTAATTTGAATTTGGTTGTATCCGGAGTAGGCGTCGAGAAAGGTAAGGATCTCGTGGCCGGCCGTAGCATCGATCAAACGATCGATGTTGGGCAACGGGAAAGAATCTTTAGGGCATGCTTTGTTCGAATCTTTGTACTCTACACACATTCTAAGTTTATTCCCCCTTTTAGGGACTACTACTACGTTAGCCAGCCATTCGATACTTTATTTCCCTGATGGATCCCATTTTGAGGAGTTTGGTTACCTCTTCTTTGATGAATGCATGCTTTACCTCGGACTGAGGTCTCCCCTTCTGGTTTACCGGTTTAAATCTGGGATCGACATTTAGTCGATGGGTAGTTATCTCTGGTAGAATCCCTGTCACATCTAAGTGGGACCAAGAGAAGCAATCAATATTATCGATGAGAAAATGAATGAGTTTTTTTCCTGAGTTCGGGGGTTAACCCCGTCCCCAGGTGTACTTTTCATTCTGGAAGATGCTCGATTAATATAAGCTGTTCGAGTTCTTCGACCGTGGATTTCGTCGCGTCTGATTCCCCGGGGGCAATGAAGGTTCGGGGGATGAGGAGATCTTCTTCTTCGTCCTCAGCCAGCTGTTCATCGAACATTTGTCCCTCGGGCCCCACCGAGGGCATGGGCTGTAATTGCTATTTGGCCACCTGTTCGTCCTTCGACTTTTCCGACGTGGATGGCGCCGATACCAGTTTCAAGTCGTGCACTGCAAACATCTCCTTAGCTGCATGCTACTCTCCATATACTGTTTTCACGCCATCCTTCGTTGGGAACTTCATCATCTGATGAAGGGTCGATGGCACCGCCCTCATGCTGTGGATCCACGACCTTCCAAGCAAAGCATTATACCTCATATCACCTTCGATGAGATGAAATTTGGTGTCTTGTATGGTTCTGGCCACGTTGACTGGGAGGATGATTTCTCCCTTCGTTGTTTCACTTGCCATGTTAAAGCCATTCAAGACCCGAGATGTCGGTATGATCCGATCGAGCAGCCCGAGCTACTCCACGACCCTTGACCTGATTATATTTGCAGAACTACCTGGATCCACGAGAACACATTTAACTTGAAATTTATTTAAAAGGATAAAAATTACCAGTGCATCATTGTGAGGTTGAGATAAAGCCTCGATGTCTTCCTCGCTGAACGTGAGGGTGTCCTCGGGCAGATAATCCCGAGCCTGTTTCTCCCTTGTGATGGATACTTTGATACGTTTGGATATTGGTCCCTGTGGGACGTCGACTCCACCGATGATCATGTGAATGACATGTTGAGGTTCTTCAGGTTCGTTCTTTCTTCCTGCATCCCTCTCCCTAAAGTGATTCTTAGCCCGATCACTTAGTTCTCGAAGGTGGCCCTGATTGAATAACCTAGCCACTTCCTCCCTTAGCTGCCTGCAATCCTCCGCTCTATGACCATGCGTGCCATGATACTTGCACATCAAGTTCGGGTTCCTTTGGGAGGGATCAGTCTGTATTGGCCTGGGCCACTTGGTATCTTTGATTCTTTCAATAGCCCAGACAATCCCTGATGCATCTATGCTGAAGTTGTATTTTGATAATCGAGGGACCTCGGCAAGGTCGGCATGTTTATCGAACCCGTTCTTGCTCATGAGTCCCCGAGAACCTTGACCTTGGTCACTTCTTCGATCACTTCGAGGGGAGTTGTGGCTCGGGCCATTGTTTCTTTGATCGGCATATGGTGGATACCGTTCTTTGTTGAATCTTGATCCCCGGTCTGTATCCCTCGGGGGCTTGGCTGCGAATCTGTTAGGATGAACTGAGCCCGAGGGGGCTCCCAACTGGTCGTCCTCGACCCTAATTTTTGACTGATAACGATTGTGCACATCCGACCATGTCACAGCTGGATATTCAATCAAGTTCTGCTTTAGCTGTCGAGATGCAATCGATATTCTTTCATTCAAACCTTGCATAAAGGCCTGAACTGCCCATTCATCGAAGACTGGCGGTAGTTCCACTCTTTCCATTTGAAACCAGGACACGAACTCCCTCAGCATCTCGTCGTCCCTTTGTTTTATTTTGAAGACATCCGATTTTCTTGTGGCCACTTTTATGGCCCTGGCGTGTGCTTTCATGAAGGCATCCGCCAAAATAGCAAATGAGTCAATGGAGTTAGGAGCTAAGTTGTGATACCAGATCATAGCTCGTTTTGGTAGTGTTTCCCCAAACTTTTTCAACAATACTGACTCGATTTCATCATCATTCAAGTCATTTCCTTTGATTCCACAAGTGTATGAAGTAATATGTTCATTAGGGTCAGTTGTTCCACTATATTTTGGTATATTGGGCATGCAAAACTTCTTGGGAATGGGCATTGGAGCTGCACTTGGGGGGTAAGGTTTTTGTATGAATTTTTTCGAGTCCAGTCCTTTCAAAATCGGAGGTGCTCCTGGTATCTGATCGACTCTTGAATTGTATGTCTCCACCTTTTTGTCATTTTCTTCAATTTTCTTTTCTCCGGACTCGATTCTTTTGCTAAGCTCTTCGAGCATTTTCATAATAGCGGGATCAGTCCTCGAGCCATTTTCATCGGGCCTCTCAGGCGCAGGTTCCGTATGCCGGGCATCCGCTGGTTCGGCGGTGTTTGGTATTCTCTTTTGACTCTGAAGTTGTGCAATGGCGACTTGCTGAGCTTGTAGTATCGAATATCACTTGGAGGTTGACTCCTCCTTCTTCCAATCCTGGTGTTTCCTGGCCTCCGGCTCGGGCTTCCCTGTATGCATTCCTTACGGGGTGCCTGCGTCCGCGTTTAGAGCGTTGTGCGAACTGATATCAACTGGCTCTACGTTTGGCACTCCCTCAGGGTTTATGGGTGGTACACCAAGCCCTATACCGCTATTTTCTCCGAGTCTCTCACTGTCATGAGCAGGTGCGTTTTGTGTTCTAGACATATTTTGGCCTGAAATCAAAAAATCTTTGGCAAGAAAAAGTGTGAAGAATAACGTGTGTTATCAGAAAACTAGCACTAAAATAATCACTATTATCTTTAGCCCCACGGTGGGCGCCAAACTGTTTACCTCGAAAAATGTGAGGAACAATTAAAGATAATTTGTGGTTTTAAAGATATGTGATATATTCTAATACTAGCGATCAAACAAGTAATATTAGGCTTAAGTAAGAAGAAATGATGAACCGAATCAGTGTTGTTGAAGCAATAGGGGTCTCGAGCTTGGTTATCCCAGGGACCTCGAGGTCGGCCAAGAATAATAAAGTATGAACAATAATGTAAAGACAATAAAGCTGAAGAATAATTGTTGAGCACGTTAAACAAGAAAGGCAGAGCAGAATGTTCTATTGCAGTGAATAATATCAGATCCTCCTTACAAAATGATTGGGGTCCCCTTTATATAGGAAGAGAAAACCCCAATATAGTACATTCCTAATTGTAGTAAAGAATTCTATTGGTACAGGTGTATAACAACCTAGTACAGACCTGTACCATTTCGTACAAATCTTATCCTTTTATTTATGCCCTGATCCACGTGCCTTTGAGAAATTCCCGCTCTTTCTTGATTGACTTCGAGATTGTGCTGCCCTCGATGTAGGCCGTGCCAGGCCTTCGATCGGCTTCCTCGAGGTATGTTTCCCTTAGCCGGATCTGATCTCTACTTAGAGTCTCCCAGACTCGGACCCATAGCCCGATTTAAGACTTCAAAATCATGCTCCTCAATTTTGACCGTATACAAGTACAACAACACAACCTAGTAAAATCCCACTAGTGGGGTATGGGGAGGGTAGAGAGTACGCAGACCTTACCCCTACCCCGAAAGGGTAGAGAGGCTATTTCTGGGAGACCCTCAGATCAACAGAAAAGACAATAATATTTGAAAAGAACAAAAGAATAGATCCGTAACAACAAAATCACTAGAAAAAAAATAACAGCGTCGTAGGAGACAACAAATACGTGGAAGGGAAACACCATACTATGCAAAACATAAAAAAACAAACAAAAAAATAGTGTGAACACAACATAAACCGTTAGCAGTCCTAGACAAAACTCTATCAAACTATCCGGTACTGATGGTTGGCTATAATATCATATTTTAGTTGCTTATTGCACTCTAATTCACTGCACTTTACTTGTGTTGAGATTTAATTGGTTCTACTTTGCACTTATTGCGATTTTATGCCTTGTAGGAATGATTCCGTTATGTAGATGTTGTGGAGCTAAATCAAATAATTGGAGCTTTGAAGTCTGAGTAAAAGGCTAAGGAATTAAGCCAGAATCGTGTTCGGGGGACAAGGATCACTTCTGGACGTCAAAAATCAAGGAAGAAGCAACATTCTGAGGAAATTCACTAATGCGACGCACCACGCGTAGCACAGTGCGACGCATCAGTGCAAATGTGCGTCAGAAATTTGAGAAGTTCAGAGACTTTTAATTTTTGGGCCTGACAGAAAAATACACTAATGCTAAGCATAGTACGTGGCATAGTACGTAGCATCAGTACAAAATTTTGTCAAACAAGTTAAGTTTAGATAGTTTATAACCGAGAAAATTGCACTAATGCTATGCACCCTGCGTAGCATGGTGCGACGCATGAAAAGTAATAAGTTTGCAAGTTTTCCTATTTCGGCTAGGAAAGACAGGTTTCATTTGGGCCCGACCCTACTTGGTATAAATACATGGAAAAATATTATTTTCTGGACTTTTGACATACTTTTGACCTAAGGAAGCTAAGGAGGAGTTGGAAGAATACAAGCACAACGATTTCATCATTCCTTCTTCACTCAAGACCCGAGTTTGGATTGAATCTATGTTTTCCTATACTTCAATTATATTTGTGATGAATTTATCCATGATTATGGAGTATTTCCCTTTAGGGTTTGATGGATTTGGTGTATTGATGATTGTTTGTGGATTATAACTCTAGATATGTAATGAAGCGTTTTTGGATGTTTTAATTATTACATTTATATTCACTTATTCATGTATTCGAGGGAGGCATAACTTGTGATATCTTTGCATTATATTGATGGTATAATTCATAGATTCTTCTAAGTAATCGAAAGAGGCTAGTTGAATCATTAATTAAACCTAGTTAGGAGAATAAAAGAAAGAAGTTTTCCTAAGGACCAATCACTACGTATTCTTGCATATCTTCACAATGCTTAATTTGGTTCATCTCGTGAGGTTGAGACTTAATCGAGAGAGGATTTTCTGCTGAACGTCTGAACAAATAATGAGTGAATTCGAGAGACTCACTTGAACATTAGAAGTGAATTATCTAGAGTTAGATCTCAAATAATTATCTTGCACCTATCCCATCAAAATCCTATTTTCTCCCACTGATAACTCTATTTGCTTATTCCTTGTTTCGATTGTTATTAGATAATAGCTTTAGACTCTTAGTTAATTTTAGTTAGATATCATATACATCTCAATTGTTGATCCTCTTGGATAGAAATTAGGCTAGAAACTACGAGAATACTGTTGAAATCCAATCCCTATGGATACAATATTATATTATACTATATTTGATTAGAGAGAATAATTTAAGTGTGCATTTTGCGCTCGTCAAATTTTGGCGCCGTTGTCGGGGATTGGCAATCAATAGTGTTTGAAATAGTTTGTAGTGATAATTCAGGATTTTTTTTCTTTTTATTTTATTTTATTTTATTTTTTTCTTTTTACGTTTGGTGTTCTTTGACTGTGCGCATGTTACATGTTAAGAGTGGTGCATGACTCGAGCTTCTGCGAAAGAAGTTCTACCATACGAGCCAGAGATAGAAAAACAACTGCGACAACTGAGGAAGGGAAGATATCTCACTGAGACATCAAAAAAGGTTGGGCAATCCTCAACCAAAGAAACTATGATGGGAAACGGTGATGATAATGTAGATTTGGCTGCAAGAGATGGAGCACAATAACGACAAAAAGCTGCACGAGATACTGAGGAAGTAGCTATTAGAGATGCAAAGATTATCTATGAAGAAGAGAAGTCTCGGAGAGTTGTTCAAAATGAACCTCTGTAGAACAGTTCGGAAATATAGCTCCCGGGCGTGGGAGATCATTGAGCGATTATGCTAGACCGGTCTACAATCAAGGCTTATCAAGTGTTAGACCACCCCCAATTGCAGCTAACAATATCGAGTTGAAGCAAGGGTTGCTTCAAACCATTCAGAACTGCGGTGTCTTCAGAGGAAAGATGAACGAAGATTCAGACACACATCTAATGGACTTCGAGGAGATTATGAACACCTTTCAATGCAATGGGGTATCATAAGATGCAGTGTACTTAAGGGCATTCCCCTTTTCACCCAAAATGATGCAAAGCAGTGGCTTCGAAGCTTGCCCACAAGATCGGTTAGAACGTGGAATGAGATGACTAGAAAATTCCCTGATAAATATTTCTCCTCAGCTAAAACGGGCAAGTTTAGAAGAGAAACCCATAACTTCTGCTAGAAAGAGACTGAAACTATTTTTGAAGCATGAGAAAGGTTTTAGGAGATAGTTAGAAAGTGTCAACATAGTGGAATTGAACTCTGGATGCAACTCCAGGACTTTTGGGATGGTTTGACACCGGCCTCGCGTAGAACATTGAGCAATGCAGCCGGAGGCCCGTTGATGAAGAAGACACTAGAAGAGATAGTTACAATTCTTGATGAGTTATCTGAAGATGCAAATCAGTGACCCTCTGAGAGTGCTGAAAGAAGAAGATAAACTAGGGTGCACCAAGTTGATGCTAATACATATGTGCAGGTACAGCTTGATGCTATGGCTAAAGAAATACGGAAGCTGACCTTAGCCACGATAGAAAGTGAGCCTCATACAGTTTGTGACATATGTGGAAGAGAACACCCTAGTCATGAGTGTCAAGCCTCAACTGAGGAAGTGAATGTTGTGGGAAATTACAATTTTAATGCAATGGGTCAGAAACACCCTATTTTTTCATGGGTTTCACTTGGGGGGTACCGAAAATGCATGGAAACAAAACAATCCTAGATTCCAGGGACAAGGAGCTCCTGGTTTTATGAATCGGCCGAGGCTGCAGTTTTAGCCTCAACAGCCTAATCAGCATGGTCTAGAAGATCTCATGAAAGCCTTTATTATGAAAACTGATGAAAGATTTGAAGTACAAGGGGCTGAAATTCGAAATTTAGAGAAGCAAGTGGGACAGATTGCAACAATATTATCTGAGAGAGTTCCAGGAACTCTCCTGGATGATACTGAAAGAAATTTCAAAGAAACGGTGAATGCTGTAACCTTGAGAAGTGGGCAAGTGTTGAAAGATCCCAACCCGATCCAGAAAGATGTGATACTTGAAAAAGAAAGTGGGGAGCAACTAAAAAGTGATGATGATAAGAAGAAGAAAGGCCGGACGAAAGCCGAGAAAAAGAAGAAGGGAGAAAATTTGATAAGGGAGGAACTTGAGGGGAGAGAGCATACGCCTGGTTTACCTTTCCCCCAAAATCTATATAGAGAAAAGCTGGACAAGCAGTTTGAGAGATTTCTCAATGTGCTGAAACAGGTTCATGTAAACTTACCATTCACAGAAATGCTCTCACAAATGCCGGCTTACGCTAAATTCTTGAAGGAGATCCTGAAAAAGAAGAGGAAAATAGAGGAGACCTCAGTGGTCAAGCTCATAGAGCATTGCAACGCGATATTTCAAATAAACTCCCACAAAATGTGGATATCTAGGGAATTTTACTATACCTTGCTCTTTAGTAACTATTAATTTCGATAAGTCTTTATGTGATTTTGTTGCCTCAATTAATTTAATGCCTCTATCTATTTACAGAAATCCAGAGAAGGAGATTGTAGAGATAAGGTCTGCACCGATATCGTTGTAGCTGGCTGACCAAACGACTCTAATACCCGAGGGGATAGTTGAAGATGTGTTAGTTCGGGTGGATAAGTTCATATTTCCTATGGATTTTATAGTGGTGAAATAGAGGAAAACAAGGAGGTCCCCCTCATCCTAGGAAGACCATTCTTAGCGACGGGAAGAGCTATATTAGATATACAAGAGAGTAAACTCATGCTTAGAGTTGGTGAGGAAACTGTGACTTTCAAGATGGTGGTAGAAAAGAGGGCACAAAAGGACAAACCAGCTGCAAGTGTTGAGTGGAAAGTAAAGGGCTCGAAAGAGAAGGTTGCGGTGATCGAGAAAGATAAGTGTGGGTGCACCCAAAGAAGGCCAAGAAGAAGCTGTATGCATGGATGTGTGCATTAGTTCGGGCGCGAGGAATGGAGCCCGACTTCGACTAAGACCCCGACTAGATATTCAGGGAAGTTTCCTTTACCTTATGCTTTTTAATTGTGTTCCATGGGGACATTCCACAACTTAAAGTGTGGGGTGGGGGATATTTGTATGTTGTATGTATATGTGTTTCTTTATCGAAGTTTAGTAGTTAGAGATAGAAAAAAAAGTTTAATTTTTCGATTTTTCCCGACGATGGATGTCATCGACAGGTTTCTTGAGGGATTTAAGTCGAAGAAAAAAGACAACAAGATTTTCTTTTGTAGGTAGTGTAATAAGTCCTCCTTGGTTTTTTTTTTGTGACGCGGCTCTTTTCCAAGGGTTTTGTTTGAACCGGGTGTTGTTACTTTTTATTTTTGTTAGGAGTAGGAAACCTTGTGCTATGGTTTGAATGGAAGCAATATCTCTTGACTTTATTATGACTTGAGAATAGTGAGTGCTTTAGTTGTGATGCTTAGGATCAATTTTTGAATCTTGTATAAGTACCTTAATTTTTATGATCTTAACTTTTCTTAACTGCTTTGACTAGAGTGTCTTGATGAGCCCGAACCTGAGTGAGTTATGTGCCATGTGTGTGTGAGGTTTTGTGTTCTGTGCATTGCATTTGATGTCTATAACTTACCCCGTGTGTTTGCAAAGCGAAATATTAGTTTTGTTCACTCTTGGAAGTGATATATGCGTTTGTTTGTTGAGCCAGATATATGTATTACCCACCTAATTGTTATGTATCTTAGTTAACCCCATTGATCCTATAATTCCGTTTCTTTGGTAACCATATTACAAGCCTTACACATTTGTTTGGATTGACCATCTATTTTAACCTTTTACCTCTCGTGAGCACTTGAATTTGTTATGAACTTTGTAAAAAGTAAAGTGTGGGGTGTTGGGTTGGATTTTGAGTTGAACTACTGAAATGAGGAGAAATGTCCATTGTTTTGAAAAAGTAAGAGCCACTTGAATTGAAAAAGAAAATGAAAAAAAAGTAGTTGTATTGTTGTGGAAAAATATTCATTGATAGTGGTAACTCTTGACGTATTTGTGCTTAAAGAAGTAGTAGTTGATATATAGTGATGTGAAGGTGGAGTTATGGTTTGACATAAGTGTGGGGTTTTGAACGAGTAATTATGTATTAAAGTGCTTAGGGAGGTGTAGTCACTCTTATATCTAAATGTATCCTACCCGTTCCGTAGCCTACATTACAACCAATTAAAGTCCTACTTGATCCTTGACCGAATGAGCTCAATTAGTAGAGTAGTACACTACGGGAAAGCCTATGGTACGTTTTTTGTGGCATATGAATGTTGTTTCTGAGAGTGAATGAATTCTTTCTATCTTGAGTTCCTGATTGTTCTTAAATTTTATTGTGTGTGGAACTACTCTCTATTTTTATGTGAGGGCACTTGATTCACGAAGGAAAGGTAATGTCATTGACCTATATGTTAGAGTAAGTGAGCGGGTTGTGAAAATGCGTGGTGCTTTTGAGTCAAACTTGAGGCGAGGATGTTACGTTAGAGTGCTTCATCTATTTTAATTATTCTTGGTGTGATGAGTTAGGAGAGTTGTTTAAAAAGGTCGTATCTATATGAAGTGTAGTTTTATTGCTCGAGGACGACCAATAATTTAAGTGTGGTGTGTTGATGGTAGGATATAATCTCGTATTTTAGTCGCTTATTGCACTCTAATTCACTGCACTTTACTTGTGTTGAGATTTAATTGGTAGTATTTTGCACTTATTGCGTATTTTATGCCTTGTAGGAATGATTCCGGTCCATAAACCCTTACATTCGAGGACGAATGTTCCTATGGGGGGAGGGTGTTACCACCCATATTCGCGTATGTTAAATCACGCTGTAAGTTAGTTGATGTAAATCCAAGAAGAGATTATCTTTGAGATGATAAAAAGTTAATCATATTGGTCTTAAATGATACAAGGGTGTATAAGAGTGGTTAACAAGTATTAGAAGTTAGAATTAAAACTAATCAAGGATGTTGTAACCAGTATATTTAGGTAAAACTAGAGGTGATTAATATGCTAAGGAGGTCTTGTTTTAAAGGTATTTGAATTATATAATATCCGTATCTTAAGTCTTGAAGTCAAGCGAGTTATGAAACAAACGTCGACAAAAGTTGTTGCAACTTACGTTCATAATTTTACTTAAAATTTAGGTCTAATGTGACTAAGCTTTTCTCTCAATGTACTTAGAACGAGTTTAGTTTCTAACACAATAAACCGTTTGTTGATACCACATAAGAAAAAAGAGCTATTTGCGTTTCCGCGAGACTGTGCAAGCAGCTCTCTATGGTACCCATTAGGCGGTTGAGATATGTTGATATATATGAGATGCCTAAAGCCCATTTTAACTCATTCTTGTTCACTCTCTTCTGACCCGAGACACCTAAAAACTTTCTCTCAAGGTTCTCTCATGATCCAAGACCCATACAAAGGAAAAACAACATAAATCAAGTGTCGGGAATCCCATGGCGCTAGTGAGTTTCTTGTTCTTCTTCTTGTTACTGATTTTTGTGTGGTTCCAACTTGTGTGGGAGGTTGTTTTAAGTAATTTAAGTTCTGGAAAATACTCTCTCAAGTTTTTAATATCAACCCTAACTGATTTCAAGTCTTCCAAAGTGATTCTAGTGCCGAAAAACCCGAATTGATTGCTAGTTTCGCTTCCTTGTTCTTGTGGCTGTATTGAAAGGATATTTCGTGGTGAAGTAATGTCAAATTGGAGTTTTCTATTTTTTTAAAGGTAAGAAACCTCTTACTCTACAGGTATTTAAGTTTATCCAAGTTGCGGCTAAGTCGTTGAAGCTAGAACTTGTGAGATATCTATCAAAAGGCTCGTTAGTAATGTTGTTGATTGGTGGACTATTTTGGGAGGCTTAAGGTTGGTCAGTATATACAAAGTATGTGAGGCTATCCCTTTTCTTCTTTTGCATGACTTTGATAGTACATTGTGTAACGAACGAGCTTCAAAAGATACTCTACTCTTAGAAGCTAGCAGTACTTGCATTGTTTCCCTTCTTATGGAACGATTGGTGTTGATGTTGCTTCTCTTATTTTTATATTATCAATGTTGTTGGTATTTCCTGATTCTTATAAGATTCATGATGAAGAGTTAGTCCTAATAACGTGTACGGAGGTTACCGACCTTACGTCACTCCGAAAGGTTCAGAATGTGATTCCCATGAGTCCGTCATGCATTATATAGATGTACGTATTTTACCTTACCGAGACGCGCTATTGTCGGTCAGGTATGACACATATTGTGCAATCACTAATTAGTTGGGTTTTACCTAGCTCCACGTGGCCGGGTACGATTCTACCGAGCCTTATGATGGCCGAGTACACTTTTACCAAGCCTATTACGGCCGGGTACGATATGATGATGATGATGCCCACAGAGGCATGTATATATATATATATATATATATATATATATATATATATATATATATATATATATATATAGATATATATATATAGATATATATATATATATGATGCCCACAGAGACAGGTGTCATCTCATGTATAGTTTGGATAGCCTTGTCGGCTGATTTTTTTATACAGTCTCTCATTGCAGCTTGTCGGCTCGTGCCTTATATATAGCTTCATGACAGCCTTGTCGGCCCATGTTATATATGTTCATGTCATTATCTGTCATTGTTGGTTGTTTATGATTCTCATCGGCCCTTATAGATCATAAGAAAGGTTAGATAAAATATATATTGGTGCTCGGCATGTAGAGCCCGGGTGCCAGTCATGGCCCTCCAATTTGGGTCGTGACACATCATATCAACCGCACGGAAATAACCCTCGTGCCAAACATAGCCCTAAGGCCCAAATTCTCACACATATTACTGTTGATACTTAATTTTTCCCAAAAATATTTTTAAAATTGCATATATACCTTCAAAATCATGCATCAATAGCAATTGGTATTTTTCCATAATTTTCCTATATTTTTATTAATTTACCCAGCATTTTATTTCCAATAAATAATTAGAGAATTGCATCACAATCGATTTCAAAAGCATCTCTCGATTTATTTTATTATTTATGGTCCTATTTAGACCAAATTATTTCATAATTAGCCAAATTGGCATCTTTTGGCTATAATTGCAATAACTTTGCAATTATGGCCCAATCATATGATTTTATACTATTTTTGACCGGAAATTAAGCATTTGTATTTTTAAATACCAAGTAATCATTTTTAACTATTTTATATGCATCAAATTCATTTTTGTACAATTATAAGCTATTTTTATAAATTATTTTATTTAATTTAATTGGGTATTTAACTAATAGCCTATTGCATTTCAATTCTAGCCTAAATTAAACCCGCCCCAAACCTAATTACACTAGCCCAAAGACCCAGGCCCAAACTAAAATCCTACCCGACCCAATTCCGCCCAAATCCTGGCCGTTGATCATTTTGGATCAACGGTCCAGGTTAACTCCTTCCTTAATTAACCTAATAGACTACCCCCCAAACCCTCATTTCCTCTCTTTCACTCCGCCGTTACACTCTCCCATTCTCTCTCAAGCTCTCTGCACAACCATGGCTCCTACTCGCCGGTCGTTGGCTCGCCGATATCTATGGTGGTTCCACTACCACCCCTAGTCTCCATGGCTCCCCCCATGCCAGATTATTGCTACCCTAAGGTCCTCAAGGGACCAGCGGCTGTTCAAATCACACCTATGATCTGATTTTGGCCGTTCTCAGGCCACCCTTGGCCGTTCGAGTAAGATCTTTCTATTTTCCGGCTAGACCTAAGGTTTCTAAGCCGGTCTCTCCTTGTCTCTGGGTTATCTCTTTCTGAAACCCTAACTCATCTCTTGACTCTTCAGATCCACCATAGATTTGAGTATATTTTGAGTTATTCTTGCTGTTTTCCATGATAATCTCTCTGATTTTTTCAAAAAAAAAAAAATTCTTCGTCCTCAAAACTAGGGTTTCGTAACCCCTTTTTTAAACGCTTTTTCTTCTGATTTTGGTATTAATCTATGTTTTTTGCTATGTTTAAACGGTTTATTTAACTTTTTTCTTTTATCTGATTAACTATGTTATGAACCCTAATTTTGGTTTCAATCTTTGATTCTGAGACTGTCTTTGCTTATTTGCTCGTCTGATTTGTGCGTATGTCTGTTTCTCATGCATATGTTCTGAGTCTCTGTGATTTTCTACCCCCTTATGCCCATTAGGGTTTCTGATTTTGCTTGTCCCGCCTATATTATGTTTACTTTGTCTATTGACAGAAATTTGTGGTAATTTCCTCTAATCAATACTATTTCTAGTTGAATCCCTAATTTTTTGTGATTGATACCCTTTACTGATTTCCTATCATAATATTCTTTACTGATTTCCAACTTTGGTTTACTTCTTGTCTTATTACATGGCTGACTATATTATTAATTGATTCCTACTGCTATTTCCTTAATTAGACCCTTATGTATCTATCCCTAATTACATGATCTGTACCTATGTTGTTTGAATCCTTTCCTTATTTGTTACCTGCTTTCTACCGTTGGTAAAATTACTCCCTTAATTAAGGGAGACTAGGCTGATTTTCGTTCTTAATTGATTCTGTAGTTCTATAATTGCTGAACAATTGATTCTTGCCTTATTTAACTAGCTTTCAAACAATTATATATACTCTCTTCTATTTTCATTACACACACGAACACATTGGTTCAAAAACTCTCCCACACTCAAAAGGCTTTCTGCTTTCTTTCTTTGTTACTTGCTACTATTCTGAATTAGCCGGCTGCAAGCCAAGGCTAATTACTGTGCTCTCATGTTCTTCACTTTGTGTTTACTATATCTATACTGGTATGTTTTGATTTCAATTCAAGTCCCAAAAACAATATGTTTCTTTTACTGCTTCAGTTCGTTATGTTCCTGATTTGTTTCTACCTATGGTTTTGCTGTTCAACATGTAATTAATCTCTTTTGATTCATCTAATTACGCTAGCCATGTCTTACCTCTTTAGGGTTAACATGCTCTCATGAACCAGTAACTTGACTTTACTTTGTTTAATGCCTGTATACTGTTGACTAGTTCTAGTATGCACCTATTGGGCTACTGTCCCAAGTTGTCTTAATATTATGCTCAGCCATAAAATCCTATGCTCTACTATCTGTCAATCTCCATGAATCTCCCTAAAGCATCTCTAGTTCTGTATCTGTGTTCTAATTAACACTCCTGAATCTATGTCTTACTGCCTGCATCAAGTGCAAAGGACTTTTTCCTGTTATGTGTTCACCATACATGCTCTATTTGTCCCTAACCCCCAATTGACCCTGTGTGAAGGTTTGTTCTCTGAGTGTTGCTAAATTTGTTTGATTGACCTGCTATTTGTTTAATTACACAATTGTTTTCAAAAGCTGTTTTACTAGACAACTCTCTATTTACAAAACTATTTCAACTAAGTCTCTTTTTTACACTGCTTTCCTGCTAAAACCTTTTCAAAACTATGTCAAGCACTCTCACTCTACTCTTAGAACACTAAGTTCTGCCCCTTTTGTGTGAGCCTTGCCTTGGGACCCTTGAGCTCCCTCTGAACTTGGACACACGAAAGCTGGCCTTTCCACACTGCACTTACTCTGTCTTGGCTATGAAATCTGGGTGTGAGCACTGCCCGGGATCCCTTGAGGTCCTTAGGGAACTCTGACAAACCCAGATCTGTATGAAAGGCTGTGAACTAATGGCATTTAAGGCATTTCGGAGATTTTGGGCCTATCAGTAGGCTCCCTATAGCATAACTTTTTTTTTTCTTTTTTATTTCAATTGTGTAATTTATGCAAATGGTTTGTAATAACTATTGTAAACAACTCTGGGGATGGATAGTGGAAAGGGAAGGGGTGACTATGCATGCTTTAGCTACTGAAAGGGTAGAAGATATGTTATTATGTTTATATTCCTACTTGCGCAATAGAAACCATGCTTAGGACTCATTTCATGTATTAGAGATCATGTTCCCTAGGACTTACACTTATTGTTTTCATCATGTTCATTTCGCTATCATATCACTTAGAAAATCCTGTGTTAAATGTGTTAATAACCGGTGTTTTCTGCGATCGTGTTCCTACTGCCATACGCACTTAGAAATCCTATTTTAAGGCTAAACAGCGCTAATAAACATATCATCCCTGCATATTCTGGAAATCATGTTCAAACGTTGTAATACTTTTGCATACAGAAATCCTGCTTAGGATTCTGCATCTCTGCACATTAGATACCATGTCTTTAAGATTTTATATTCGCTTACGCGCTTAGGCCAACTATGCATGCACAAAAAGGGGATAAAATAATTTTACTCAGTTCTTGCAATTAACTAGTGATAATTCTATGTGCTGAACACCTAGAATAGCATGTTTAAACAACATGTTTCCAATCAGTTTTTCCTTACTTCTGAGGATTGGCATACTATCTCACACCTAAGCAAGCCTTAGGCAACCAAGCTGTTAAAATAGGAAATCTGCCTTCTTATGTATGCTGCTTGATTCTCAACAGTAGGCAAACTGATTAGGCCTTTCTGAATAATACAACAAACCGGCTATCTGCTTACCTTCAAAAAACAACCTAGATGTCATGCCTTAGGAATCTGAATGTTGCCCTTAACTGTGCTTAAGTCGAGCTGCTTATGTGTTTGTTTGAGGAGGAAACTCTGAGCCTTTTAATTGCTCCCATTTGTGTGAAAGTCCTAAATGTTTTTGACTGTCGCCTTAGAATTTTTGCCTTTTAAAAACCTTAGGGGTACGTCTAGAACCACCTATAGGTAGAGGTCCTAACTCCCTACAGGACCATTAAGAAGGGACGGGTAGCAGCATGCGATAGGAATCCGTGACCAACACTCGCTTTGCATGACCAATAAGGGGACGGGAAGGGTAGACAAGGATATGATGACCGGTACGCTAATGCCACGCGTAGGCCCTTTTTAAGGAGTGATTACCGGGCATTGTACTGATGTGATCGTATAGGCTAACCAACCTAGGACACCCCTTTACGTTCGCAAATATGCTTAGATTATACTTCTTTTTTCTAGCTTTTCATTAACTGTTTTTTCCTTTTCAACATCTGTGTACTTAAACTTAAATCCCCTACTATTTGAGCCATACTTGTTTATTTGCTAATTGTACAAATCCACAAAAAACTATCTGGCCGAGAACCACACTAGTGGATCCTGAGGGGTGCCTAACACCTTCCCCTTAGGATAATTTCAAGCCCTTACCCTGTCTCTGGTTACCAAATGTAGTTATAATGAACCCTATAGGTGCCCTAACGCACCTTAAATCGTTAGGTGGCGACTCTTCAAAATATGCAAACCCCTTTCCCAAAAGGAACGAGTTGTCTCAACCAAAATGTCATGAACCCGATTACGCGAGAAAAAAGGGGGCGCGACAATTACGGAAAAAGAAACTCAGGTAGCAAGACCATAACCGGTATAAATGTATATTCATGCTACTACGGTCAATTAAGTATGTAAGCAGTCCAAAATTAACACATTAAATCCGTTTTTAAGATGTCATATTTTCTAACATGATTTCTAACATAGTTAATTGAGTTTATTAGTCATAGAATTAAATAAAGCATAAATCAAAGAATCACCAAGTTCATCAAAGCACACAAAAGCATAAATTCCCCCTCCCGAGCATGGAAAACCCTAGCACACGCATATACGCTCGTTACCTCGTATATGCATCAACCCGCATGTAGCAAACAATATCATTTAATAGGAAAAAAATCCCATCAATAAATCTAGGCAAGACACTTATCTCAAATAAGTCAAATCAATACACTGGAAGCGCCATCCCGCACAAATCGACCTCTGAACGGCTCACTGAACAGGGGTACCCTTTGCGAAAGCGGAAGAAATATTGCATTCTCAATGCACAAATTACGCTACCCCAATTAATGCTACGCATTCGTTAAATACACCTCGCGAATGCGAAGAACACGATTGCCAAACCATCGCGAACGCGAAGAGAAATCCATCATGACCTGCCCAGCCCAGCTCAACACTACGTGAACGCGAAGGCAGGGACGCGAACGTGCCACGACCCAAAATCCCAACCTGTCGTGATGGTGCCTAATACACCGGCTAGGAAAGCCCAAACATAACAATAAAGAAGCAGAATAACAAAATTTATAGAAATAGAATAAGTCTGAAATCTCAATATAATAAAATACCGCTATCACATGATAAATCCCCCAGAAACTAGTAAATACAGAGTCATGAGCTCTAATACGGGAGTATAAATCCGAAATGATTAGATATAATACTTTCTAAAATAATGACAATAATACATAAAAAAAGAGACGTCAAGACTACGGGCGAGAATGCAGCTCTACCTCATCTGTCGAAATTCAACTCAACAAGCAAATCTGCTACTAATAACCGGTCCTAACACTTGGATCTGCACAATTAAGTGCAGAGTATAGTATGAGTAAAATCGATCCAATTTACTTAATAAGTATCGTAACTAACCTCGACGAGGTAAAAGAAGCAAGAATTATTAAGGAAACTTGCTATAATTTGTACGTTTCATCAATTTAGCATGTACAAAAAAATAATGTGATCAAGTCATAAAGCACAAAAAGAACTATCTGTGTGTGTATGTATAATTAATCAGGTTCCCTGTGCAGTCAATCATACAATATATAAAGATGATTTGCACATAAAAGAGGTAATTAACCATGGAAATTGCAAGAAAGATGAAATGCAAACCCAAACAAACACTGGCCAGACTTTCCTCAACCCTTCCATATCCGTACCAAACCACTGATCAGTTTTCCTCAATATCCGCGTGTACACCATCAAGAGAAAAATATGAGAGGGTGACCCTGGAGGGATGGATCCATATCCATACATTGCACGGACAACTCACGTGCTAATAATATAAACCACATGGACAACTCACGTGCCAACTATATCAATATCTTAATCCGCATGAATAACTCACGTGTTGCACAGACAAATCACGTGCCAATAATATCAACTGCACAGATAATTCACGTGCCAACAATCACAATCCGCTCGGCGTGGTCACAGGCTACCAGTCCAGATCATAACTCATAGAAAGCAATATACAAGAATACATGTACATGATCAAAGTTTATCAAGTTTCGTACTCCTGTACTGGTATAACTAACATGCTATAGTGTACACATGTGCAATGTGTGCTATCATAGCTAAAACAGACAATTTCATCATGAAATAACAATTTATCAGGTTCATTCGGGAAAATAACCTCAACGAAATCTCAAATACGGTACAAGTAGCTCACAGAGGGGTACAAATAGGAGAAACATCTCAGCTTGAAGCTTAGCAATAAATTCAAGGCATGTCATAGCCTAAGCACTACCTCGACCATATAAATAGTACCCGGGTGCACGCGTATGGGCTTAACCCCACACATATGCGCCACTCATATCACATAGCTATCACAAATAATCCAGGCAATTAGTACCTCAACCAAGTTTAGATAAGATACTTACCTCAAGCAAGCCAATCACTCCTCTAAAAAGTCCTTCCTACGTGAACTAACCTCCAAACGACCCGAATCTAGCCAAATAAACTTAATATAATCTATAAAATTCATAGGAATCGAATCAAAATGATAAAGCTAAGATCTTTAACCAAAGTCAGCAAGTCAGTCCAAAAAGTTAACCCCCGGACCCGCACCTCGGAACCCGACAAAATTCTCATATTTCTATCACCCATTTAATTACGAGTTCAACCATACCAATTTCATTCGATTCCAACCTCGATTCGGCCTTCAAATCCTCAATTTTCACTTTAGGAAGTTTTTACTAAAATCCCCATTTTCTTCACTTTAATTCACCAAATAAATGATAAAAACTAAGATGGAATCGTGAATAATGAACAAATCCGAGTTAAAAATACTTACCTCGATCCAAATCGTGAAAATCTCCTCCAAAATTGCCCAAAACCGAGCTCTACAACATATGGTATAATGACTCTAACCCTCAAAATGGGGTTTTAACAGTCTGCCCAGGTACTGAGCATCGCCATCATGGGACCTACGTCACGATCGCGAAGAAAAAAATAATCAAAGCCGTCAAATAGCCTATGCGGATGCGACACTAACCTGCCCTGCCACTACGCGAAATGCTGGCTCCTCTACGCGATAACGTAAGCATAAAGCTTGATGCCCCAATTGGAAATCTCTTCTACACGAATACGTTAACCTACACGCGATCGCGCTGATCAGAACCTCTCAAAGTCTAACGAATGCGAACTCTAATCGCGAACGTGATGAGCAAATGACCACCAGTAACTCTTCGCGACCGTGTCCCTATCTTCCCGATCGCAGAAGAGGAACCTAGAAGCACAGAAATCAACAATCCAACAATGAAGAAAAACGGCCCGAAGCGCATCCGAAACACACTCGAGACTCGCGGGACCCGTGCAAACATGCCAATAGGTCGTAAACACAACGAACTCGCTCGTGGCCTCAAATCACATCCAACAACACCAAAATCACGAATCGCACATCGATTTAAGCCTAACGAACGAATGAACTTCCAACTTCTAAAACTAATGTTGAATCATATACAACTAATTCCGAATGTTCTCAAATTTTACACACAAGTCATAAATGACAACGAACCTACTCCAACTCCCGGAGCCAAAATCCGAAACTGATATCGACAAAGTCAACTCTCGGTCAAATCTCCCAACCTTCTAAATCTTCTGTTGATATCCAATTTTTCCCTTAGTATATATATATATTTCAAAATGTCATTCTGCATCATTACTCAATTTACAAGATTTATACAGATAATTTTTTTAATTTTTTCATGATTTTAGAGCTTTAAAATTAATTTTCTTGCATTTAAATTACCTAAATATTTATTAATTATCCCTTAAATTATTTTATGATGATTTAATCATCCAAAATTACTATTTTCATCCACCTATATGTTTCATAATATTTTTACTTCGTTTCATATAATTATATTTGTATTTTTAAGCTATTATATAATTTTGCAATAATAGGCTATATGTTATGCATAATTACAATTATTACATTATTCACGCTAAAATAGCATTTTTATATTTTTATAATGCTAAGTTATTATTTTCAATCATTTTCTGGCATAAGTAATATTTTATTATTCATTAATTATTTTATTTAAACAATTTCGTGTATTTAGTTCTTAGCCCATTTTAGGCTAATTTCGGACCAGACCAGGCCCAAAGCAGCTGGCCCATCTCTATTGAACTGTTCAGTAGCCCAAACCAAACAGCCCCTTTTAAATACGGTCACGACCCATTTTAAACAACCCGCCCACCCCTATTTCGATCCTGGCCGTTGATCTCAAATGATCAACGGCCCATAATAATTCCACCACTTTCCTTATATCCCCTCACCCAAACACTAATATCATTTTCCCACTTCAGCCGCCTCTATTCTCTCTGTTCCTCTCTTCTTCTTCAAAAACCCTAGCCGCCGTATCTCTCAATCCTCTTCGATCTGGCCCCAATATGGAATCCCTTCGTGATTCTCTTTCCTTATTCTGCTACTACTCATGCGTTCATGGTGTTACTTAGTATTTACCTAACTTTGGTAAATGTTACCTGTTAAACGGGGCCTGATCTGGCTCTGATTTTGTGAAGATCTGGCCGATATTTCATCCGTATATACTCTACAATGAATGATTCTTGCCTTTTCGACTAGATTCATGGCCATTCGACTCAACAGGGTTTGATATTTAAATTTTTTCTTTTATCGGTTCTATTATTGATTGCATGTGATATTTTTCTTTCCTTATTTGTGTTTGATTAATTGTTTTCCATATTTGTTTGTTCGATTTCTACCACTATATAACCTCTCCCCAATTTCCCCTTTAGACGAACCTAATTTTACTGTTATCTTGTTCACTTCTTCTGAGACACTTGAATATTTTCGGAAATCGTTAAGTTCTTGGCCGGCCGAAAGCCAAGGCCGTAATACTATGAAAACGATCTCCTTCGGTGCAAGCACTACTCAGAGCCCTTCTCGAGGCTCTTGTGAACTCTGAAGCATCAGGGATTTGGGGTTCTCTTTCAGTTACTACTACCTGTATTCTAAACTCCTCACTCTTTTTGCTGGTTTAATTTTGCTACTGGTTAGTGTCCTTGATTCTTACAATGCTCACTATTCTCCTTTCTGTATGTCTATGACATGCGTGTTCAATGTGCTAATGTTGTTTAGATTTTGTAAGCATGATTTAGTTTCCTTGCTATTCATGGATCCCTGATACTCTATTCTTTATTGCCATTATTTTTTTAACAATCCCCTGCAATTCCATGTTAGTTGAATTCAGTAGGCTTCCATACATGTAATATGCTTTCATTATCATAATGGATTGCAACTTTCTTAGGTGCTTCTAGACTGATGTGTGTTTCCTACCTTGTCCTGTATTTCTATGTTTGTATTCTAGACCTTGTTGAGTTCTTCTTGCCCAATATGATAGATCTCTGAGGCTGTATTGATTAGCTAAAACATGTTTCCATGCCATTTAAATTTTATTGTATGTTTGCTTTGTTAATCTTGTGTCTTTAGGATGGCCTCTAGGGCATATGCTATGTTAGTTTCCCTTCTGTCTAGGTAATTGGTACGAATGATTATGCTTACCTGTCTCATTCTCCTTAAGTGTTGTATATTCTCATGAGTTAGGACACTATTGAGGTTTATGGTAGACCATGCTATTAGTTTGTTGTTATGCTGTTTGTGGTCATCTTCATGCGGAATTGCATAGCCCTCTAACTATAATTACTTTGAATAAGATTCACTTGTTTAAAGTCCTTTCTGACCTATTTTGGTTAATATCTTGTGCTAAACTTAATTTCTATGAAATTAGCATGTGTGTGTGTGTGTGTCCTATTAACTCAATAGACTTGCTTCTTCAGCCCTCTTAATGTGTAACTGTGTTCAGCATGCTATACCCTTTCCTTTGTTGAATGACTGTTCAATATGGTGATAGTTCTTCTATGTCAAACTTGCTATGCCAAAGCTGTCTACCCAGTTGGTATGTTCAGGCCCTCTTATTTGACCAATCTTGTCCCCTTAGCTCTAAGAAAGATGATCCCTGCTAATAGACTTTAGGAGTGTCAATTGGTGACAATATCTGGTTTATCTCTCTGAACCTGGCACGAGTTCGTGTGTGGACCTGGGTGTGTAATTGATAGACTCTCACGCTGGAGATGTGTTGGGTTCTGGTTCTACTGTTCTTATGAAAGGTGAATCTTGCTGAAGGCCCAGGTGTTACTGGGTTATTTCTCTTTTAGGCCTGCTCTGTTTATTGGGCCTGTAGTTTTTCAATATGTAATATTCGCACTTGTATTCATTATCTTGGGTCTGTAATAATTTATGAACAAAATAGATGGGGAAATTAGTAAAAAAAAGGGGAGGGGGGAGGGGGGGTAGGGTACTCTAATTCCTACATAAATGGGTAAAAAGCATGCCTATAGGATCTATGTGGTCTATTTTCTTTACATGTTTCAAATTTCATGTATAGAAAGCCTGCCTATAGGAGTCACGCGCACACACATCACTTAACTTTCCAACGCATGCTATTTCAAGTATTTGCCGTACCTGTTTCCACTACTGTGCTTTCTTAGATAGCATGTCTATAGGGCACAAAGACGCAATATTCTACTTACCTAGGTGCCATGCCTATAGGACTTCGAATGATTAATCTATCAATTTCCTTAATTATCATTGTACTACTCATCTGGATATCATGACTATAGGTTTAATAATCAATCAGCTGCCCCTATCGTTTGTACTGCTTCGCTTAGATAGCATGTCTATAGAGATAAAACTATATAAAATCGATTTCAATTGCCAACTATTAGATATCATGCCTCTAGCACACTGTCACGTGCCTAAGAAAAAATTGTCTATAAAATCAGCGTTGGTAATTCAGGATTCTGGGGTCGCTTCACTACCTCTTTGTGCAAACAATCTAGAGATCATGCCTATAGGTTTGTAATCTGCAAATCCGTTGTTGTACATTGCTAAAAATTTAGAATCACTTAGAAACCATGTCTATAGGACTTATAACAATTTAATCTGTCCGTAAGATAGCCTAAAAATGCAGCATTACATGTTTGATACTGGAATCATATAGTGATCATGCCCATAGGACTAAAGAACTCTAAGTCTTAAGTTCGAAATGTTCTACTACTCAATCTAAAAATTAGTCTGCGTGCTTTTTTGTTTATGTGTGGAGGCTAACATGAGCCACTCTTTGCGAATATGTGCAGTCCTATTTGTTTTGAATGCACGATTAGTTTTATCATTTTTGAGGAACATAAGTAAGTCTAGAACCACCCAAATAGAGGTCCAAAGCCTCCTGGACCATAGGCATGGGACGGGTAGTGCACGCATAGGGCACAACTTAGAATTGAATTAGAACGCTTTAGGTAAATAACTTCAACATAGTAATCGGGTAGCAGGAGAGGATAGTCTGTGCCCGCTGAATAATATGAGCACCTCCTATCCTAAAGTGTGTGGCGAAGTATTATTTATGTTGCACGGGGTGATCCTTTAGGCTAAAAAACTTACGACCCCCCTCCTTTATATACTTGCTATTCACACTTAGTCATTTAACATAGACCATTGTAGTTGTATCCTTATAATCATTAAAGATTTGTACCAATTCTCATTGTGTTATAATGAAACTCTTCAACTTTTATATTTCTTTGTTTATCTGATCACCTAGCTTAATTATATAATTTACATAGTTTTAAGTTCGGCCGGGACCCACAGTTGTGGATCTCAATGAGTGCCTAACACCTTCTCTTTGAGGTAATTTGAGCCCTTACCTAATCTTTGGTGGCGTTGACTAGTCAAACAAACTTATTTGCAAACAGGTGCCCTAACGCACCTTAAAAATTGTTAGGTGGCGACTTTCCTCTTTTAACACCCTTCCTTTAAAAGAGTTGTCACACGTCGAAATCCGTTTTTGCGAGAAAACGGGGCGCGACAGCATGGCGACTCTGCTGGGGATTTACACTTAGGCTCTTACCATAATGACCTTGGATTATGTGGATTGCTTTCTTTGTTACATGGACATCCCTTCCCTTCCTCTCCTTTATTTGTTTAAATATGTTGTGCTATGCACATCCCTTCCCCTCTCACCTTTATTGTTATGATATGCATATCCCTTCCTCAACTCACCTTTATTTGCTACGACATGCACATCCCTTCACCTATTTACCTTTATTTGCTATGGCCGCTCTTCATCTTGTCGAAATTGCTATATCATGACTACTTCCTTACCTTCTTTATTACATTCCTGCATCTATTCCACAAACTACACTGACTTCTTCCTTTTTGTCTTTCTTTTCTATTCTTTCTATGATTACTTTTGCTATCTTATTTACTGCTTTTACATATTTTATCATGCAAATACTTGGCAATGTGTTATTATCTCTACATAAAGCATGCTCCACATCATACTCCACTCGTTCCAATTATCAACATAGCGGCGCTTGATGAGTGTCCGCGCTCTTCCGAAATTACCCTTTTTAAATCGGTGCGGTAGACTAGCCAATTAGCTGTGCAATCGACAGTCCCGTGCCTTTCCCTCTCAAGTTGTCCACTTGGGAGTACCAGTCTAGACCATTCTAGAAACCCTACTCCAACTTGAAATGTACATGCATCATGCTAAACCTAGCACAGGTTAGGGCATTATTAATGTAACAACCCGCTAAGATAAACCTTGTCCAAAGTCTGACGGGATTTCAACAATCCAAATGGACACTATCATATTATGTGCATTACTTGGAGAAAATGTGCCAACGTGTTGACCAATATTGCGTAAGTAGTCAAATTTGGAGGGGGAAAGGGCTTACCTTTGTTTGTTTTCAAAAAATGAAGCACGATGTCCTAGGTTCAGCATGGTCCAAAACATCCCACCTTTGCTACTTGACTGGTGGAAAGACCTTGCACCTTGCGACAAGAATCATGTGAGAAGAGTACTTGGTGACCTGCCATCCTTGCTTAACATTCGACCAAATAGGGCATTGATTGAGGCCTCTACCATGTTCTGGGACGAGAAAAGAGCTGTCTTTCGATTTGGTGACATAGAAATAAATCCTCTCCTAGAAGAAATAGGAGGCTTAGCTAAGTTTCCATGGGATAGTCCGGGATTATTAGTACAAGAGAATCGCACCCCTCGCGGTTTTCTAAAGATGTTGGGTTTTAAGAAAAATGATGAACTGCTCTGTTTAAAGAAATCATACATCCCTTTTGAATTTCTTTACGAGCGTTATGGACATAGTAAGTCGTATCGTTTTCATCATGATGAATTTGCCATTACTTCCTTGGGTTGGACGCACCACCGGGTTTATGTGTTCATCGTCTGCTTCTTAGGGTTGTCGATATTTCCAATGAAAGTAGGAATGATCTTGCTTAGCCATGGTCGCCAAGACCTTGATGGAAGGCATCGAGGGACAAACTTATACCATCATCCCTATGATCCTAGCTCAAATGTACCGCGCTCTAGATCGGTGCAAGCAGGGATTTGGACACTTTGAAGGTTGTAATCTGTTACTACAAGTCTAGCTGTTGGAACACTTTCAGAGGGGAGAGTATCGTCAAGAGCTTCTGCGATGGCCGTTGAATGACTACATAGCTTACCATCACCCAAAGAAAATGGTGTTTATCCCAGATAGGTTTGCACAGCCTGGAAATGCTCTAAGTTAGGTGCGTTTCTTCAGCAATCTGACAGACGAGCAAGTACATTGGATGTTTGAGTGGTTTCCTAGCAGTAAGTTCATCATCAGGTCAAGAGAGACTACTCATCTAATACTGATTGGGTTGCGAGGCATCTATCCTTATATTCCTATAAGGGTAATGAGACAAGCGTGAAGAAAGTAGGTCATACCTCGGGTTTCCAACATGGTCCAGTACAAGGCAGATTTCAAAGGGGACGTCATTCCATTCAAGTTCGAGGCACAACATATGTGGAACGAAAAGATCATTGTTGAAAGAGAAACCATTGAGCCATACAGGTATCATGCCGGTCATGTTACTTCTATCCATCGTAGTTGGAGGACGATGTAGCGGGAGACGTTAAGCCAGGAGTCAATCTGAAAGACAGGATTATAGATGACGCTGCTGAGGCACGGGTTAAGTATAGAAGGCTGCGCAAAAGAGTTTTCGAGTCTGAAGCTAAACAACTGGAACAACACAAAATGAACATAGAAGCAATAAAAGAATGGAAGGAGATTGCCACTAAGTCAACAAAGAGATTGGAATACTTAGAACAAGGATTGATGGAGCTCGAAGGAAATATGAGAAAGAGACTCAGATTGTCAAGGCACAGATGGCAGTGAAGGAGGGAATCTAGCAAAGGCTTACTTATTTTTGGATATGCGCGATCTGGGGAACCTGATTGATGGAGTCAAAACAGCCAAGCACAGGAAAGGTCCTCCAGGGACCAAGTAGACTAGGAAATGATATTCTTTACCGCTTTCTAGCCTAGCTTTAGATTTCGATTGTAATAAGGTTAAATGCCATTAGTAACTTTATTATTATTGTCGATTTAGTAAAGATTTGACTCATTTTTTGCATTAATGAAATGATGCAATTATTGGCATCGATTTTCTCCAAGTCTATGTGTCGCTTAGACCTACCTCAGGCACAATGAGGTCCCCCAAATTAGGAGGCGAATAATTGCACGACTTTGTGAAACATGTTTTAATATTGCAAGCATTCTTTCAATATTCCTTACTAACTTGGTTACCTTTTGCTTTTTTTTTTCTTTTGATTATTCACATTCCCCAAGGTTGGTTCGTGCATATTGGCATCGTCAGCATATCACTCTAGATCCAGAGGTCCTCCACCTCCTCCTCCACCAAGTGATCCTAAAAGCAAAGGCAAAGGAAAAGGGGGAAATGGATGATTTGAGGGGTATCAGAACGACAATGCTACCATGGCAGAAATCATTGAAACCTCGGATGGTCGAAGTACTCCGGCACAGAATGAATTGGTCTTACGTCTGGATTAGAAAATCCTGGAACTACAAGGCGAACTTGAGCAGGTCCGAAATTTGGCAAACCTTTCCCTCACTCTCAATGTCCCCGACATTAACTAGCAAAATCCGACTACCCAGAACCAAACACCACCACAAAACACACAAAACCAAAACCCACCACCAAATCCTCCTGCACCACACCAGTATCCCACAACTCCTCAGAACCTTAACTCGCCACCAGTACCAACCCCTCAACAACACCATCACCATCCAACTCAATATCCACAAACCACTACTTATCAAACTTCCCAGAATGCACCACAACCTACTCTCGATCCCCACAACTCAACCAATGACCACCTTTATGACCAGATTCCCCGAGTTCATCAAAGCAATCTAATATATGTGGAAACTTTACCCCACACTCTGCAACAAACGCTATACATACCTGAATTGACCGAGAAAGATCTGCTCATTAAAAACATGGCGGAGGAACTCAAGAAGCTCACTGGTAGGGTTCAGAGTGTTGAAGGTGGTAAATGCGTTGAAGGTATAAACTATGAGGACTTGTGTATTCAGCCGGATGTGGAACTTTCGAAAGGTTACAAACCTCCCAAGTTCAAAATGTTCGATAGAACTGGTGATCCGAAAGTGCATCTGAGAGTGTATTATGACAAACTTGTAGGAGTATGCTAGAATGAACAAATCCGCATGAAACTGTTCATGCAAAGTCTCACATGAGATGCTCTATCTTGGTATATCAGTCAAAACCCAAAGAAGTGGGTTACTTGGCTAAGCATGGCGTTAGACTTCATGGATAGATTAGGTTCAATACGGAAAACGCGCCAGACATTTTCTACATTCAAAATCTCAAGAAGAAGCCGATAGAAACCTTCCGCGAGTATGCTACTCGTTGGAGATCAGAAGCAGCGAAAGTAAGGCCAACACTTGAAGAAGAACAAATGAACAAGTTCTTCGTCAGATCTCAAGACTCGCAATATTATGAAAGGTTAATGGTATTGAAAATCACAAAATCTCCGACATCATCAAGCTAGGAGAAAGAATAGAAGAAGGAATTAAGAATGGGATAGTGACCAATTTCAAGGCACTGCAGGCCATGAATAAAGCTTTGCAATCGGGAGGCATTTCGAAGAAGAAAGAAGTAGGTGCCGTAATGGTAGCCCAGGGTCCTAAGTCTCCTCTCACATACCAAACACCTCCAGCCACATACCAACCTTCACCCTCAGATACCAGCAGCCTGCTACCACCTGCCATGCCTATAATACCCAACCTGTATATTACCATTCACCACCACCTGACCGCCAAAACTGCCAAAAACCATGACCAAAATTTGACCACAGACCATCTAGACAATACACCCCAATTGCCGAACCCATAGACCAACTGTATAAGAGACTAAAGGCTGTTGGTTATGTCACTCCCATTCTTCCCGTTGCTATGGAGAATTCTTCCTAGTGGATCAACCCCAACAAAACATGTGCCTATCATTCAAGCATGAAGGGCCATACCATTGATGAGTTTCGCACATTGAAAGACAAGATCCAGACACTGATCGACACTAAGGTCATACAGGCAAAAGAAGCTACACCAAATTTTTGTAACAATCCTCTCCCGGATCACAGAGGTGAGGGAGTGAATGTGATAGAAATTGATGAAGAATGGGATCTGGAGGGGTCAATCGGACTCATTCGAGAGGGAGATGCTCCTAAAACGTCTCCAGTCATCCTCACACCAGTTGTGGTACAAACCCAGACACCGTTTGAAGTTGAGGTATCTACACCCTTCACCGTGAAGGTAGCTCCCACGCCATCCTACAAGTCTGATGCCATCCCATGGGACTGTGTTGCGGAAGAAAGAAGAAAAGGGAAAACAAAAATGGAGGAAACAGATTCGGCACAAGGCATGAATAGAACTGGCAGAATCTATACACCTCAGAAACCTGGGAGGAACAAGTAAGGAAGCTGTATCTAAGCCGCCTATTATCGAAACTGGCACTGAGGATCTTTGGAGAAAGGTACAAGCAAGAGAATACTCTGTTGTTGACCACTTGAACAAAACTCCAGCTCAGATATCCATTTTATCACTACTAAAAAACTCGGCCACCCACAGAAATGCTTTGATAAAGGGGTTAAGTGAAGCTTATGTACCTACCAACATCACTAGTAGGGAGATGGTTAACATGGTCGGACAGGTATTGGAGAACCACAAAATCACTTTTCATGAAGATAAACTACCACCAGAAGGGCTGAGTCATAACAGGGCTCTACAGATGAGAATCATGAATGTGAAGGCGTTTGATAGATCTCAAAGAGCCACCATCGGAGAAATCAACCTAAGTCTACAGATGGGCCTGACTTGGTTTGATGTCGAGTTCCAAGTGCTAGATATATATGCTATTTACAGCCTATTGCTAGGACGACCATGGATGCTGCTGGAGTAGTGTCTTAACCTTGCATCAGGCTGTGATGTTTGAATGGAATCATCAGGAGGTGATTATTCATGGAGATGGAAGTAACCCCAGCTACACCAATCAGACTGTTCCAGTCATCGAAAACAGGAAGAAGCTGGGTGGAGAAACATACCATCGCATTGAGCGAGTCAACGCGATTGAAAAGGACCGATAGTGGAGCAACAAAATAGAAAGCATACTGCTATGGATGGGGTATGAACCTGGCAAAGGTCTCGGCAAAAATCTTCTAGGGATCATCAAACCCGTACAACCGCAACGTCATGGCACGACTTTTGGACTCGGATATGAATACACTTGGAAAGAATACAAGAATTGGTCGCTACCATGGCATGGTCCTTATTATCCACTGGAACAACCGGTACCACCTCTGCACCAGACATTCCATCATGTTGACATGATGTGGGAATCTGAGGAAGATGAAGTCTTAGCTGGCATGAGGAAGCTGTTTCTAGATGAAGGAGATATGGGCTGCAGTGCAATAATTGAGGAGGAGGAGGAGGAAGACCTTACCATTCAGACCGTGGAGAAAGGAGTTGTTCTCAAGAATTGGACCGTTGCACCATCCCGGGCCTGTCGAGTTCCTATGTAGCCTGGCAAATTAGCATGAATTACTTTAAAAAATAGTTTTGAGCATTTGAGACATTTTTCAGTATTTTGTTTTGAAATAATTGCTCGAGTCATCGAGCCGCACTTGTTGATGTTTTTAAGATTTTATTAATGCATTACTGCTTTTCGTATTTATTATTATTCTTTACATTTTCTTTTCAGCATTATTATTACCTATCCCGATGAACCTATGACTGTGACATGTAATGAGACAACGCGACATAAGGATAGTGATTTAGAGGATCCGGAAGATGGTATAATACCTGAGGAAATCGTCAGAGGAGTGGAAAACTTTGAAAATAAACCAATATCTAATTTGGAGGAAACTAAGGCCGTTAACTTAGGGGATTCCAAAATGGTCAAGGAAACACGTATAACATTCATCTATCACCGTCGGAGAAGGAGGAGTACATTAGATTCCTAAAAGAGTATGAAGATATCTTTGCATGGTTCTATGACGATATGACTGGTTTGAGCATATCCATAGTGGCGTACAAGCTACCCACTAATCCCATGTATCCATAGGTAAAGCAGAAGCTCAGAAAGTTCAAGTCGGATATGAGTTTGAAGATAAAAGAGGAGGTCACCAAGAAAATCAAGGCAAGGTTCTTAGAGTGGTACCCGACTTGGTTGGCCAACATTGTGCCAGTTACGAAAAAAAATGGGAAGGTTAGAATATGTGTTGCTTACCGAGATTTGAACAGAGCCAGTCCCAAAGATTATTTCCCGTTGCCCAATATACACATACTGATTGACAACTGTGCCAAGCATGACCCCCTATCCTTTGTGGATTGCTTCGCAGTATACATAAGATCTGGATGGATGAAGAGGATACCAAAAAGACAGCCTTCATCACACCGTGGGGGATATATTGTTACAAAATGATGTCGTTTGGTCTGAAGAAAATTGGAGCAACCTAAATGAGAGCCATGATAACCATCTTCCACGACATGATACATAAGGAAATAGAGGCGTACGTGGATGACGTTATCATCAAATCTAAAAGAAGTTCGGATCACATAGTTGACCTGAAGAAATTACTCGATCGGCTTCGAAAGTATAAGTTGAAACTGAACCCCGCAAAATGTGCATTCGAAGTCCCTGTTGGAAAGTTGTTAGGATTCATCGTCAGTCGCTGAGGGATTGAGTTAGACCCATCAAAAGTCATAGCTATCCAGGACTTGCCATCTCCGAAGAATAAGAAAGATGTGATGAGCTTTTTAGGGCGTCTCAATTGCATCAACCGCTTCATAGTACAATCAACCGTGATATGTGAGCCAATCTTCAGGATGCTTAGAAAAGATGCTGCAATAAGCTGGACTGAAGAATGCCAGAAAGCCTTCAATAAAATCATAGAGTATTTATCTAAACCACCCTTTCTGGTCCCACAAGAACCAGAAAAACCTCTGTTGCTTTATTCGTCCGTATTGGATGGAGCTTTTGGTTGCATTTTGGGACAACATGATGAAACTGGAAGAAAGGAGCAAGCGATATATTATCGGATAAAGAAATTCATACCTTACAAAGCCCAGTACTCTTTGCTGGAATGCACCTGCTGTGCCTTGACATGGATAGCTCAGAAGTTGAGGCATTATTTCTGTGCATACACTACATATTTCATATCAAGGATGAATCCACTAAAATACATCTTTCAAAACCCATGCCTACAGGTAAGTTAGCAAAGTGGCAATACTATTGAGCGAGTTTGACATCGTCTATGTAACTCAGAAAGCAGTCAAAGGGCATTGGCGGATCATCTAGCAGAAAATCCCGTAGACGGAGAATACGAACATTGAAAACGTATTTTCCCGATGAGGAGGTATCATTTGTGGGAGAAGATATCATCGAGGCATATGATGGTTGGAGAATGTTCTTCAACGGAGCAGCAAACTTCAAAGGAGTGGGTATCGAAGTTGTCTTAGTATCAGAGACCGGCCAACACTATCCGGTATCCGCAAAACTCAAGTTTCCATGCACCAACAATATGGCAGAATATGCGGCTTGCATCTTGGGGCTTAGGTTGGCCATTGACATGAACGTTCAGGAGCTGCTGGTAATAGGAGATTCAGATGTTTTGATGCACCAGGTTCTAGGGGAATGGGCTACGAAGAACACCAAAATATTGCCATATTTGCATTGTGTAGAAGAGCTGATCAAGAGGTTCACAAAGATAGAATTCAAACATGTTCCGAGGATTCAGAATGAGTTTGTAGATGCGTTAGCCACTTTGTCTTCCATGATACAACACCCAGACAAGAATTTCATTGATCCTATCCAATAGGAATCCATAAGCAGCCGGCTTATTGCGCTCATGTTAAAGAAGAGATTGATGGAAATCCGTAGTTCCACGACATCAAGAAGTACCTAGAAAAGGGAGAATACCCAGAGAGTTCTACCTATACTCAGAAGCACATTCGAAGATTAGCCAACCATTTCTTTCAAAGCGGGGGAATTCTGTATAGATGTACTCCAGACCTGGGATTAGTACAGAGTGTCGATGCCAAGGAGGCATCCAGATTACTCGAAGAAATACATGTTGGAACTTGTGGACCGCACATGAATGGTTTCACCTTAGCCAAGAAGATATTAAGAGCAGGGTATTTCTGGATTACTATGGAAACAGACTGCATCAAGTATGTTCAAAAGTGTCATCAATGCCAGATACACGCTGATATGATACAAGTACCACCTAATGAACTCAACACAACAAGTTCACCTTGGCCTTTCTCCGCTTGGGGTATGGATGTTATCGGCCCAATCGAACCCGCTGCTTCAAACGGGCATAGGTTCATTCTGGTGGCCATAGAGTACTTCACAAAATGGGTTGAAGCTGCATCTTATAAAGCTATAACTAAGAAGGTTGTAGCGGATTTTGTTCGAGACCTCATTGTTTGTCGATTTGGAGTACCAGAGTCAATCATTACTGACAATGCCACCAATCTCAACAGTGATTTGATGAAAGGTGATTTGATGAAAGCCATGTGTGAAATATTTAAGATCAAGCATAGGAACTCCACAACATACATACCACAAATGAATGGAGTCGTAGAAGCCGCCAACAAGAACATCAAGAAGATATTGAGTGAAATGGTGGACAATTACAAACAATGGCACGAGAAGTTGCCATTTTCTTTGCTTGGATATCGTACCACAGTTCGCACATCAACTGGGGCAACTCCCTACCTACTGTTTTATGGTACTGAAGTCGTTATTCCTACCAAAGTAGAAATCCCTTCTCTAAGAATCATACAAGAAGGTGAGCTCAGCGATGCGGAATTGGTACGACGCTGCTATGAACAACTAGCTCTCATAGATGGGAAAAGAATGAATGTGGTATGTCACGGTCAACTCTACTAGAACAGAATAGAAAGAGCTTTCAACAAAAAGGTCAGGCCAAGGCAATTCACACTGGGCAATTGGTGCTAAAGCGGATCTTCCCGCATTAGGATGAAGCCAAGGGGAAGTTCTAACCCACCTGGAAAGGTCCCTACATGGTTCATCGGGTACTAACAGGAGGAGCACGTATAGTTGTAGAAATGGACGGAGAGCTTTGGCCGAAACCTATCAATTCAGACGCAGTCAAGAGATACTATGTTTAAGATGTTTGCATTTTTCCATTTGATGTAACTAAACTACACTTGACCCGATTCCGGTCTAAGAGGGGATACGTAGGAAGCCTATGGGTTCGGTCACATCCTAATAAAATCTTCATTTCCTCCATGATCCGAAATATGGGCAGGATTTCGAGTTTGTCCGACTTCATCACGTTTAGAACTGCCAAGGAATGTGTTGTCGGAAATATGCATTTAAACTAGGGAAGAATTTTGAGGAGGACACTCAAAATTCTAAATCAAAGAGGTTGCAATGTCTCTAAATGTGTCGCAGTCACCGGTTCATCTAAATTATTTGATCTCATGCATTATCATAGATTTCAAACAACTATAATTTTGCAAATAATTTTATCAAATGCATACATGCTTTTCGAAAACTTTGTTTCTACGGCAGCCAAATGTTACCCAGGGTGACTCAAGCAGGACCCCAAGACAGGAGTAAAGGCGAAGCAAGGAATCAAGAGCACGAAACAACCGTACCCCGCATAACTCACAATTTTGCTGTGAATGCAGGCACGATAAACACAACAGTAATATTCGCTAATACATACGCACAGCAAAATCACTATCTTCATGACGACAAGTTGCCAAACGCAAACACATCAAGCTAAGAAATACTTCACTCTTTCGCAGCCACTCATTGCTTTTCTTGCAGCTAAACACTGCTGTTCTTTGCATGAGACTAAGCATTGTCTCCATTTCTTGCATGAGGCTAAGCATTGCCTCCGTAATTGCATAAGACTAAGCACTGCCTTTCTTTGCATGAGACTAAGCACTGTCTCCATTTCTTGCATGAGGCTAAGTATTGCCCCCGTAATTGCATAAGGCTAAGTATTGCCTTTCTTTGCATGGGACTAAGTATTGCCTCCGTAATTGCATAAGGCTATGTACCGCCTTTCTTTGCATGAGACTAAGCATTGTCTCAATTCCTTGCTGAGGCTAAGCATTGCCTCCATAATTGCATAAGGCTAAGCACTGCCTTTCTTTGCATGAGACTAAGCACTGTCTCCATTTCATGCATGAGGCTAAGCATTGCCTATGTAATTGCACAAGGCTAAGCACCGCCTTTCTTTGCATAGGGATGAACACTGCCCTCACCATTGCATGAGGCTAAGCATTGGTTTTCCTTGTCAGAGACTAAGCATTGTCTCCTTTCCTTACATGAGACTAAACACTGTCTCCACTTCCTTGCATGAGACTAAAACACTATCTCCTTTCCTCGCATAGGTCTAAGCATTGCCCTCATCTCATACAAAACTAAGACTTGTCTTGTCTCGTCCTCGTATATAACTAAGCATCACCTATTTCCTGTATCAAACAATCATATATTTGCATCTCATGGGCTGAAACATTGCCATATTGTTAGAAGGCGTCATAGTCTAAAGGCACCATCCTCATAGCCTGAGACACAATTCCATGGCCTGAGGATCTCTCGAAACTGCACATCATTATTCGAAGGCGTCATAGTCCAGAGGCACCATCCTCATGGCCCGAGGATACCATTTCATGGCCTGAGAATCCCTTATCATACCAGGGTTCTCCCCCATTTTTCAAATCACATCGTTCTCCACTCAATTCGGCCAGAATTGGTCATGTTTTTTCTTTACTCGATAACTCTTTCATCATTCCCGGGTAAAGAGGGGCAGTTATTGATACCCAACTTTACCCTCATATTTTTCCAAATAGTATATATATTTCAAAATTTCATTATACATCATTACTCAATTTATAAGATTTATACAGCTATTTTTCTAATTTTTTCATGATTTTAGAGCTTTAAAATTAATTTTCTTGCATTTAAATTACTTAAATATTTATTAATTATCCCTTAAATTATATTATGATGACTTAATCATCCAAAACCACTATTTTCATCCACCTATATGTTTCATAATGTTTTTACTTCGTTTCATATAATTATATTTGTATTTATAAGCTATTTACACAATTTTGCAATAATAGCCTATATGTCATGCATAATTACAATTATTACATTATTCATGCTAAAATAGCATTTTTTATATTTTTATAATGTTAAATTATTATTTTCAGTCACTTTATGACATAAGCAATATTTTATTATTTCAAGTTGAGCAGGACCAAGACAGAATACATGAAGTGCAAGTTCAACGGTGTTACCCAGTAGGAGGATGGGGAAGTGAGACTCGATACACAAGTCATTCCCAGGAGAGAGAGTTTCAGATATCTGGGATCTATATTTCAGAAGGATGGGGAGATAGATGAGGATGTCACACACCGTATCGGAGCAAGGTGGATGAAGTGGAGGCTCTCTTCCGGTGTCTTATGTGATAAGAATATGCTGTTAAGACTTAAGGGTAAGTTCTACAAGGTAGTGGTTAGACCGACTATGTTGTATGGGGCAGAGTATTTGGCCAGTCAAAAACTCTCATGTCCAGCAGATGAAAGTAGCGAAAATAAGGATGTTGAGATGGATGTGTGGGCATACTAGGTTTGCTATATTCGCATGTCTCGTTTCGTTATTACTTGCCATCAGTAATTCCGTATTTTGCTAGCAGTACTTCATTCATATTCTCGTTTGCTGCCTTGGATTTAGTTTTCTAAATATGTTATCTTGCTATTACTTGTTAACGGTACCCCTTCCATATTCTCTGTTGCTATCTTCAGTTTAGTTTTCTAACTATTTGTCTTGTTATTACTTGCTATCAGGGCTTCTTTCACCTTCTTTAGCCGAGGGTCTATTGGAAACAGTCTCTCTGCCCTTCCAGGGTAGGGGTAAGGTTGCGTACATCCTACCCTCCCCAGACCCCACTTGTGGGATTGTACTGGGTTGTTGTTATTTAAAAATTTCATGCATTTAATTCTTATCCCATTTTTAGGTAAATTTCGGACCAAACCAGGCCCAAAGCAGCTGGCCGATCCCATTTTTGTAAGCATGATTCAGTTTCCTTGCTATTTATGGATCCTTGATACTATATTCTTTACTGCCATTGTTTTTTTAACAATCCCCTGCAATTCCATGTTAGTTGAATTCAGTTGGCTTCCATACATGTAATATGCTTTCATTATCAGAATGGATCCCAGCTTTCTTAGGTGCTTCTAGACTAATGTGTGTTCCCTACCTTGTCATGTATTTCTAGGTTTGTATTCTAGATCTTGTTAAGTTCTTCTTACCCAATATGATAGATCTCTAAGGCTGTATTGATTAGCTAAAACATGTTTCCATGCCACTTAAGTTTTATTGTACGTTTGTTTTGTTAATATTGTGTCTTTAGAATGGCCTCTAGAGCAAATTGATATGTTAGTTTCCCTTCTGTCAAGGTAATTGGTACGAATGATTATGCCTACCTGTCTCATTCCCCTTAAGTGCTATATATTCTCATGAGTTAGGACACTATTGAGGTTTATGGTAGACTATGCTATTAGTTTGTTGTTATGTTGTTTGTGGTCAGCTTCATGTGGAATTGCATATCCCTCTAACTATAATTACTTTGAATAAGGCTCACTTGTTTAAAGTCCTTTAACCTATTTTGGTTAATGTCTTGTGCTAAACTTAATTTCTGGGAAATTAGCATTTGTGTATGTGTCCTGTTAACTCAACAGACTTGCTTTTTCAGCCCTCTTAATGTGCAATTGTGTTCAACATGTTATACCCTTTCCTTTGTTGAATGACTTTTCAATATGGTGATAGTTCTTCTATGTCAAACTTGCTATGCCAAAGTTGTCTACCCAGTTGGTATGTTGTAAGGCCCCGTGAAAACTTGTGCTCAAAACGTAGAACTCGTAGTGCCAAGTTATGAATATGTGTTAGGATTTATTAGAAAAGGGGTTCATTCGGCCGAGTGTATCGCCGTGGGGTGCTCCGGTTCTTTTTGTCAGAAAGAAGGATGAGTCACTCCGGATGTGTATTGATTATCGACAGCTCAACAAAGTCACCATCAAGAATAAATATCCTTTGCCTCGGATAGATGATTTGTTCGACCAATTGCAAGGTGCAAGGTTCTTCTCCAAAATTGATCTACGGTCCGGGTATCACCAATTGAAGATTAGAGAGCAGGATATTCCTAAGACCGCTTTCAGAACTCGCTATGGTCACTTTGAATTCTTGGTCATGTACTTTGGGCTAACCAACGCCCCGACAGCTTTCATGGATCTTATGAATCGGGTCTTCAAGCCATTTCTAGACTCCTTCGTGATTGTTTTCATTGATGACATACTTGTTTATTTGCGGAGCCGGGAGGATCATGCCGATCACCTCAGGGCAGTTCTGCAGACTTTTCATCAGCACCGGTTGTATGCTAAATTTTCGATGCCTCTAGGGTCGGTTTGGGGTGCGTGTTGATGCAACATGGGAAGGTTATAGCGTATGCTTCAAGGCAACTCAAGAATCACGAGAAGAATTATCCGATGCATGATTTGGAGCTTGCGGCAGTTGTGTTTGCCTTGAAAATATGGCGGCATTATCTTTATGGGGTCCATGTGGATGTGTTCTCAAACCACAAGAGTCTCCAATATTTGTTCAAGTAGAAGGAGTTGAATTTAAGGCAGCGACGGTGGTTAGAATTGCTCAAGGATTTCGATATGAACATTTTGTACCATCCAGGGAAGGCGAATGTGGTGGCAGACGCTCTCAGTCGGAAGTCGATGGGTAGTTTGGCTCATTTGGGAGCGGATCAGAGGCCCTAGGCTCGGGAAGTTTATCAATTGGCCAGTCTGGGGGTTTGTATTTCGACCTCAGACGAGGGGAAAGTTATGGTGCATAATGGAGCAGAATCGTCACTTGTAGCGGAAGTCAAGGAAAAGCAGTTCATTGATCCAGCATTGGCACAGATGAAGGAGGCAGTTTTGAATAACAAGACTTCGGCATTTTCACTCAGCGGCGATGATGGTGTATTGCGATGTCAAGGTAGGCTATGTGTTTCAAATGTGGGTAATCTTCGGGAGAGGGTAATGGCGGAGGCTCATAATTCCAAGTATTCTGTGCACCCAGGTTCTACGAAAATGTATCATAATCTCAAGGAAATTTATTGGTGGAACGGTATGAAGAGGGGTGTGGCGGACTTTGTATCTAAATGTCCGAATTGTCAGCAAGTAAAAGCTGAGCATCAGCGGCCCGGTGGGTTAACTCAGCTTATGGAAATACCAATACGGAAATGGGAGATTATCAACATGGACTTCGTGGTAGGGTTACCTCGCACTCCGCGCAAGTTTGACTCAATTTGGGTAATCGTGGATCGACTCACGAAATCAGCGCACTTCTTGCCAGTTAAAGCTACCGACACAGCAGAACAGTATGCTCAGTTGTATATCAAGGAAATAGTCAGGTTACATGGCACACCAGTCTCAATCATATCAGATCGAGGGGCTCAGTTCACAGCCAACTTTTGGAAGAAGTTTTAGCAAGGATTGGGTACGCAGGTAAATCTTAGCACAACCTTTCACCCTCAAACTGATGGGCAAGCAGAGCGGACTATTCAGACGCTTGAGGATATGTTGCGTGCTTGTACTCTTGATTTCAAAGGTATCTGGGATGACCATTTGCCGCTCATAGAATTTGCCTACAACAACAGCTTCCATGCTAGCATCCAGATGGCACCATTTGAGGCATTGTACGGTAGGAGATGCAGGTCTCCCATTGGGTGGTTCGAGGTTGGAGAAGCAGAATTTATAGGGCCGGACCTCGTGCATCAGGCATGGAAAAAGTCAAGATTATTAAGGAAAGGTTAAAAACTGCTCAAAGTCGCCAAAAGTCTTACTCGAATGTTCGTCGCAGAGATTTGGAGTTCAAGGAAGATGATTGGGTATTTTTGAAGGTTTTCCCTATGAAGGGTATCATGCGGTTGGGAAAAAGGGAAAGTTGAGTCCGAGGTATGTCGGACCATACAGAATTATTCAGAGGATTGGTCAGGTGGCATACAAGCTCGATCTGCCACCCGAAATGTCATTGATACACCCGGTCTTTCATGTGTCTATGTTGAGGAAGGTAGTGGGAGACCCATCCACTATTGTGCCAGTTGAGACTATTGAAGTCAATGAAGAACTGTCGTATGAAGAATTTCCAATTACCATTCTTGATAGGCAAGTTCGAAAATTGCGAAATAAGGAAATTGCATCCGTGAAAGTGTTATGGCGGAATCAGCAAGTTGAGGGAGCCACTTGGGAAGCCGAGGATTAAATGAAAAAGAAGTACCCGCATTTGTTTGAATAGTCATGTAATAGCTTTTTATGCATTTGATTCCTACGAACTCTTACTGTCCCATTTTGGTTATATATGTTGCCTATGTGGCCATGGTTGGTGTTGTACAATACAACTCATGTTATGTTAAGAAACACGTATATGCTGTTAGGATGTGATTCTGGGGCTCTCTGATAGGTGGATAGGCCTAGATACGAAGGAAACTCTAGCGAAATTTTTGGAAATTTAGGGAGTTAGCCAAATTTGGAGACTATTAACAGGTTTAGGGTTGTAAAAGGCAGAAGATTGCATAAAGAACTCCTAATAAGTGACCCTTGATCCTCATTCGAGGACGAATGATTTAAAGTAGGGGAGGATGTAAGGCCCCGTGAAAACTTGTGCTCAAAACTTAGAACTCATAGTGCCAAGTTATGAATATGTGTTATGAACTCGTAGTGCTCAAAACTTAGAACTCGTAGTGCCAAGGTTCGGACCCTTCGTACTGATCTAAGCATTTAAAAATCAAGAATTAAAGTTTTCCAGAAAAGTGCTATTATGTGGTCCAGAATACGGTCACAAATCAAGTATGCGGACCGCATTTCTACCGCAAAGTGAGTCAGTGTGTTAGTCAAATTTGAGGTAAAAAATGCGGTCCATTATGCGATCGCATAACTGATATGCAGACCGCATAGTCGTCGCATAATTATCTTGGAATTTTGTATAGGGCAGTTCTGCGGTGCATTATGCGACCGCAGAACGGGTATGCGGACCGCATTTCTGCCGCAAACCCAGACAGAATGATCAAATTTTGGGAGCACTTTTGCGGTCCATTCTGCGGGCCGCATTTCCACTTTGCGATCGCAAACCTGACTCGGGGCTCCAATTTTTCTAATTTTTCAACCCGACCCCTTCTTCAATAAAACATCCCAACCCTTAATTTTAACCCATTTTCTGAACAAAAGTAGAGAGAGGGAAGGGAGGATTCCTGAGAGAGAAAGTCTCATCTCTATCAATTTGATTTTCAAAGTCACCCAGGCCAGGAAATTTCGAGTAATTATCTTCATCTTCGTTCTTGCAGGTAAAATCCCCAACCCTTTTTCATTGGTTTTCAGATTTAGACAAAAGGGGGGTTCTCATGAATTGATTCTTGAAAATATAAGTTGAACCATACATGCATGTTCTTTAATATCTAAAATCTAGTAAGAGGAATTGGGTAGGAGTAAAGATTTGCAAAAAGGAGCGGTTGATCACCTAAATAAGTTCGGATTGTATTTATGAACTTCAAAATTCTAAGAAATATGTGTTAACTTGTGAACTAGATTGGCGGTACTAGGCTGTTTGGTGAATTGAAAGTAGAAGTTAAAAAGGGAAATTCGACTCCAGGTATGTATGGCTAACTTTAACCTTTGTAAAGTCACCCTGTTTGGTGTACGCGTAACTGGTATGCGTTTCTTATGTGGACTATTTGTGAATTCTGTTTGCTTCACGGGTGTTAGGGCAAGATGGCCTATTTCATGAATTCTTGTGACTAAATTGCCTTGAACATTGTTGGTTAACGTTCCGATATGACGGTGTGAATAAATGGCAACAAACAAAGTGTGTGTGTGAATGTGTTTATGTGGTAAGGGCTGTGAAATAAATGATGGAAAGAAGTCGTGATTGATGCAATAAAACAATTGTGGTAACATCATGTGTGGCTTGTCGTGGGCAATTATCATTGTGACTTAAATTGTTATTGTTGCTGTGAAATGATATTCGGGATGGCCTGAAGCCATGTGATTGAACTGTGAACTATTGTTTTTGTGTTAAATGTGAATGTCCGGTGGGATCGGGTTACGCGCCGCAACACGAAGTTATAAGGTGTGGGTTGTGGTGATAAGGGTGGCCGAGGTAATAAGGGTAGCCGAGGTAACAAGGGTGGAAAAGTGATCATATTCACTATTGAAATGAAAATGTATGAAACTCTTGAGTATGAAATGATGTTGAAAGGGGGAAAAGGAGAGATTGTGAAACTTGTTGGCTTTGGTTGTTCCTTCATGTGCATTTGATTGTTGATTCTATTACTGTTTGTTATCTGTGTATTGATTGATTTTACTTGGGGTAAATTTTGTTCATACATACCAGTACAATTCAAATGTACTGACGTCCCTTTTGCCGGGGGCGCTACATTCTTGTTATGATTGTAGGTGGTTCTATAGCAGGTACTCCAGTCCACCGACAGTAGCACCTCCTCCACTTTCTGTCAGCTGTATTGGTGAGCCCCTTTCCTCTCGGGGCCCTGCGTGGCTCATGCCGCTTTTCTTCCCGGAGTCTTATTTTTGGTATTTGTGTAAGGTATAGCCGGAGCCTTGTTACCGGCAAGTATTGTAAAACTCCTTTGTATCCCTAGAGGCTTCGTAGACAGGAAATGTGGGTTATGTACTTATGTATTTTGTATTTGGGCAGTATAACTTGTAGACCACGTAAAGTAAGAATGTGTTTAATAATAAACGGCTATTTTACTTGAATAACGGGTATAGAAATCACAGGGTAACATGTGGGTTAGGAAAGGCACCCAGGTCCGCTTGATTGGGGCTACATGGTCGAGCGCCGGTCGCGCCCCTCGGTTTTGGGGCGTGACATATGTTCAATCCCTCTTGTTTGACCAATCTTGTCCCCTTAGCTTCTAAGAATGATGAACCCTGCTAATAGACTTTAGGAGTGTCAATTGGTTACAATATCTGGTTTCTCCCTCTAAGCCTAGCACGAGTTCGTGTGTGGCCCTAGGTGTGTAATTGATACACTCTCACGTTTGAGATGTGCTGGGTTCTGGGTCTACTGTTCGTGTGAAAGGTAAAGCTTGCTGAAGGCCTAGGTGTTACTGGGTTATTTCTCTTTTGGGCCTGCTCTATTTATTGGGCTTGTAGTCTTTCAATATGTAACATTCGCACTTGTATTCATTATCTTGGGTCTGTAATAATTTATGAACAAAACAGATGGGGAAATTAGTAAAAAAAAAAAAGGGGGGGGGGGGGTAGGGTACTCTAATTCCGACATAAATGGGTACAAAGCATTCCTATAGGATCTATGTAGTCTATTTGCTTTACATGTTTCTAATTTCATGTATAGAAAGCCTGCCTTTAGGAGTCACGCGCACACACATCACTGAACTTAACAACGCATGCTATTTCAAGTATTTGCCGTACCTGTTTCCACTACTGTGTTTTCTTAGATAGCATGTCTATAGGGCGCAACAATGCAATATTCTACTTACCTAGGTGCCATGCCTACAGGACTTCGAATGATTAATCTATCTATTGTTGATACCCAATTTTTCCCTATATTTTTTATATATGCATAAATACCTTCAAAATAGCATATATATATATATATATATATATATATGCATATATACGCATGCACAAGGCTTTTATTATTTTGTCCAGAATTTTAAGGGTTTAAATTGATTTATTTTTTTCCTTTCAATCATAAAATCCCCAATAAATATTTCCAAATTATTGTTATGATGATTTACTCATTTAGTTTCTATACTTATGTCAAAATATGGCTAATATATTTTTTATACATTTTTATAATTACATNTATATATATATATATATATATATATATATATATATATATATATATATATATATATATATATAAGCATGCATAACGTTTTTATAATTTTTCCCATAATTTTAAAGATTTTAAATTGATCTATTTCCTTCCCTTTTACTCATAAAATTCCCCAATAATTACCCTCAAATTATTGTTGGGGTGATTTAGTCATTGAAATTCCATATTTATGCCAAACTATGGTTAAAATATTTTTTGTGCATTTTTATAATTGCATTTTTGTATTTTTAAAGCTAAATTGCATATAATTGCAATATTAGCCTTATTAATGTATAATTATATTTATATGCGTAAAATTGGTATCCTATATTTTTAAAATGTTAAATATATATATGTTAAATCTTTTTGGTATATAAAATTATTTTTCAGAAACTATTTATTATTTATTATAAATTATATAGGGGAAAACTGGCTATTTAAAATATAGCCAGATTTACATTTCAATTGTAGCCTAAATTAAACCCAACCCCAGCCCAATTTCATATTAAACTACCCGACCCAAACCCTGAACCCGCCTACCCGACCCAGCACCAATTAAATCCTGGCCGTTGATCTCTCAGATCAACGGCCCGTATTAATCCTTTCCTTTTTTAATTCCAACGACTCCCTAACCCTATCTCATTTCCAAATTCCGCCGCCTCTGTATTCTCTCATCTCTCAACCACTCAACCTAACCCTAGCTCGTCTCAACCGCCGACCTTCTTCTCCGGTCTTCTCCGGTGATCTCCCTTCAACACCTAAGCCTCCAATGGTTCCTCTATTGCCATGCTCACCTTCTCTGAGGTCTTCAAGGGCCCTGGGCCACGCCGACTTGCATCCAGGGTTTGCTATTGTCTGTTCTTGGTTACTTCAATGTGATTTGAAGCAAAATCACGCTGTATTTGGCACGATCCTTGAGATTTTAGACAGGTTCTTTCATCTCTACTTGGGTTTCTTCTGAAAATCCTAATTTTTGCTTACATCTCCTAGATCTGTACGATTTTTAAACGATTTAAGTCTGTTTCTTTGATGTTTTACACTATCCTTGTAACTCTTTACAATAATCATCGATTTCAAAGTGTTTTCACCTTCTTCTCAAATTAGGGTTTTCGGAACTTCTTCTAAAACTTTGTTTAAACAAATTCTTTATGTTTAAACTTCTATCGCTTGCATATTTCTACTGATTCTATGATTTTACTACCTCTTCAACTTGCCTATGTTGAAAACCCTAATTTCTTAGTTCTAATCTAGGGTTTCTAAGTTTTGTTTTGATAACGTGTTCAGTTAATCTATATATTTCTGTGATTCTGTGATTTTACCCTATGATTGCTTGTTAAGGTTCCTAATTATGGCTATCCCTGCCTATTGTGTGATTTTACCCTATTTTGTTCACCAATGTTTCTGATTCTCCACTTCACCTGCTTGTATCATGCTTATTCTACTAATTCAGACTATGCTCTACATGAATCCCTAATTTATATATAATTTTTGTCCTACTCGACCTCTTAGAGTTCTGGTTTTTGCTTACTATGTGCTTGTTCTTATAAAGCTGTGCTAAATCAGTGCTATTTTCTACTTTTGAATCCTTGAATCTTTATGATTGATCTTTCACTGATTTCGCATGATATCTCTACTGATTTTTAACCTTGTAAAATATTTTTTTGACCTTATTCTACGGTCAATTATGCTATTAATTGATTTCGTAAGTCTTTCCTTGATTGAAATATGCTGAACCTAGCCTCTATTACATGTGTGTACTTGTACTATGCAGGAAATATTTCCTTATTTGTTATGCTCATCCTTATACGTACTTTTCCTTCCTTTATTTTCCACATTGTTTATTACTAGTTTGAAGTTGACTCCTCAATCAAAGACTTACTTACCATGATTTCGTGACTGATTGATCCTGAGTNAAAAGGGAAGAATTCACACTAGGTTGGCTATGGTTGCGAAGACTTTGATGGAAGGGATTAATGGACAGGCATATACCATAGTCCCCATGATCGTAGCCGGCATCTATAGGGCTCTGGAGCATTGTCAGAGAGGGGTAAATCATTTCGAGGGCTGCAACTTATTACTACAGTTGTGGAGAATTTCCAAAAGGGTCACTATCGCCAAGAATTCCTGCGAAGGGCTTGGAACGATCACATTGCTTTCCATTACCCCAAGCAAATGACTTATATTCCAGATAGATTTGCTCAGCCAGAAAGCGCCAAGGAATGGGTAGAGTTCTTCGACAATCTAACCGAGGAACCGGTGCAATGGATGGTTGAATGGTTCTCGACCGACGAGTTTATTATCAGATCCAGGGATGCTCCGCACTTGGTGCTAATCGGGTTGAGGGGTATATACCCATATGTCCCTATGCGAGTTATGAGGCAAGCAGGCCAAAAATAGGTTGTACCAAGGGTTGTTAAGATGAATCATTTCAGGGCAGACTTTCAAGACAACGACGTCCCTCATAAGTGCCAGGCTCAGCACATGTGGCACTGCAAAATCATCATGGAGAAGAACACCGTCGAGCTAGACAGGTATCATGCAGGGTGCCAGCCTCTCTACCCCGCATGGTTGGAAGACAATCTGAAAGGAATGGTGACGGCAGTGGCCGATCGAGGGAACAGAATCGTAGATGAGGAAGCTGAAGCTCAGGTCAAGTACAACAGGCTGCGCAAGAGGGTCCACGACTCTGACAACGAACACCGGGTGATACATTAGAGGAATGTGAGATTGATCAAGGAATGGAAAGAGATGGCGGTCACCTCCAACAGGAAACTGGAATATTTGGAGCGAGGAATAGTGGAGTTGGAAGGCAAGGTCATAAAGAGAATTGAGAATTGCCAGAATGCTGAAGGAGCTGAAGGAGGACATCTGTCCAGGGCCTACTTGCCGCTAGGGCTGCGTGAACTGGGAGATTTCTATGATGGAGTCCGGAAGATCGAATCTAGGAAGGTCCTTCTGGGACCAAATAGGCTGGATTTATTTTTGCTTTTCCTAAAATGTAAGAAGGCCAAGTGCCAGTAGTAACTCATTTTATTATTATTATTATCTTAGTTTCGTTTTGGGATTCGTCTATTTTTACATTATGAAATGAAGCATTTATTGGCATTAAAAGTTCTCCAACTCTACTTGTCGCTACGCCTACCTCGGGCATAATGAGACTCCCAAATTAGGACGCGAATTTATATTTCGCAATATGTGTTTAAATACTGCAAACATTTCAGGATCCTCATTGACTTGTCACCTTTTGTTTTTGCTTATTTTTTCTATTATTCCCATCCCCTAGGTTGGTTCAATCATACTGGCCTCATCAGCATATCACACCAGATCTAGAGGCCCTCCACCTCCTCCTCCTCCAAGCAACACAAAAGGCAAACGGAAAGGCAAAAATGGACGATTTAAGCGGTATCCCAAAGGAGAATATTGAGAATGCAGAAACCTCCGACGGCCGTAGTACTCCGGCCCCAAATGATCTGGTTTTAAGAGATACTAGAACTGCAAGGAGAACTTGAGCAAGTTCGTGACTTGGCAAACCTGTCACTTACCCTGAATGTCCCTGACATCAACCAACAGAACACCAAGAATCCAGCACCTCCTCAAAGCACACAAAACCAACACCCACAAAATCCTCCCGCACCAAATCAATACGCAACTCCGCCCCAGAATCCCAACCCATTACCAGCTCCGCCACAACAACACCATCAACCAATTCATTACCCGCCAACCACCACTTACCACACTCCCCAAAACACACCACCACTCATTCCTGATCCACAAAACTCCACCAATGACCACCACTACACCCAAGCTCCCGGCACCCATCAAAGCAACCCCATCTATGTGGAAACTATTCCTCATTCTACCCAGCCAATCTCCTGTACACCGGAAACCTCCGAAAAGGACTTTCTCATCAAAAATATGGCTGAAGAACTCAAGAAGTTAACAAGCCGAGTTCAAGGTGTTGAGGGCGACAGAGGAATAGAGGGTTTGAACTATGAGGATCTGTGCATACAGCCGGATGTCGAACTACCAGAGGGGTACAAACCTCCCAAGTTCGAAATGTTCGATGGTACAGGTGATCCCAGGGTTCATCTAAGGACTTATTGTGACAAACTTGTCGGGGTCGAGAAAGATGAAAAGATCCGAATGAAGCTCTTTATGAGGAGCCTTACTGGGGACGCTTTGTCTTGGTATATCAGCCAAAATCCCAAGAAGTGGTCAAATTGGGTAAGCATGGCGTCGGATTTCATGGACCGGTTCAGGTTCAACACAGAGAATGCACCGGATGTCTTCTACATTCAGAATCTTAAGAAGAAACCCACTGAGACATTCCGTGAATATGCTACTCGTTGGAGGTTGGAAGCGGCCAAGGTCAGGCCATCTTTGGACGAAGAACAGATGAATAAATTCTTCGTCAGGGCACAGGACCCGCAATATTATGAGAGGCTGATGGTTATCGAAAATCACAAATTCTCTGACATCATCAAACTCGGAGAAAGGATTGAAGAAGGGATCAAGAGCGGAATGGTAACAAACTTCGAGGCTTTGCAAGCCACGAATAAAGCACTACAGTCAGGTGGCATATCGAAGAAGAGAGATGTTGGGGCAGTAATGGTAGCCCAGGGCCCAAAATCTCCACTTGTCTATCAAACACCTCCACCCACATTTCAAACGCCTCCACCCACATATAAAACACCTCCACCCACATACCAGGCATCACCGCCCACATACCAACCTTCATATCCCAGATACTCCCAACCAGCCTCTATCCATCACACCTATAACTCCCAACCATCCCACTTCCAATCACTACCAGCTCGTCAAAATCATCCAAGACCGTGACCAAACTTCGACCGCAAGCCACCCAGACAGTATACCGCCATTGCCGAGCCTATCGACCAATTAAATAAAAGGTTGAAAGCCGCCGATTATGTCACTCTTGTTCCTGCTGTAGCATTAGAAAATCCATCCCAGTGGGTCAATCCGAACAAAACTTGTGCGTACCATTCTGGTATGAAAGGGCACACCACTGCTGAGTGCCGGACATTGAAGGATAAGATCCAAATGGTAATTGACAACAAGTTCATACAAGCAAAGGAAGCCGCACCTAATGTCCGCAACAATCCCCTCCCTGATCACAGAGGTGATGGTGTACATGTGATAGAGACAAATGAAGAATGGGACCCTGAGGGGTCGATCGGGCTTATTCGAGAAGGTGATGACTCTAAGGTTGCAGTTACACTTACTCCTATTGTGGTTAAGACGCAGGCACCGATCGAGGTTGAGGTAACTGCATCAGTGCCATTCGAGGTGGAAGTGGCTCCGCCTGCAGCCACCCCCACTCCATTTGAAGTAGAAGCGGTCACACCCTTCACTGTGACAGTATCAACCACACCCCCATTCAACTCAAAAGCAATACCCTGGGATTATGTCGCCGAGGCTCGGCGGAAGAGGAAGGCCAAGGTAGATTAATCTGACGCGGCACAAGGAATGACTAGAACCGGGAGAGTCTATACACCTAAAAACTTGGGAGGTTCAAGTAAGGAGGCCACTGCTAGGCAGCCTATCATTGAGACCGGGCTAGATGACCTGTGGAGGAAAGTACAGGCAAAGGAGTACTCTGTTGTTGACCACCTGAACAAAGTCCCTGCCCAAATATCCATCCTATCACTCTTGCAGAATTCAGAGACACACAACAGCGCCTTAATGGAAGTGTTGAGCGAGTCTTACGTACCCATAACATCACCGGCGGAGAAATGGCCAACATGGTTGGGCAGGTACTAGAATGTCATAAGATCATCTTCCACGAAGATGAGCTACCACCCGAGGGACGGAATCACAACCGAGCATTGCATATTACGGTGTAATTTGAAGACAAGTTCATCGCCAGGGTTTTGGTTGATGGAGGTTTGAGCCTAAACATCTGTCCATTGGACACTCTGAAAAGGTTGGACAAAGGTTTCCATGAGATACGGGCAGGAAGCATGAATGTGAAGGCTTTCGAAGGGTCCCAGAGGGCCACGATCAGGGAAATCAACCTTTGTTTGCAAATGGGGCCAACTTGGTTCGACGTTGATTTTCAAGTACTTGACATACCAACCTGCTATAACCTTCTGTTGGGCCGGCCATGAATCCATGCTGCTGGAGCCGTGCCTTCTACGCTACATCAAGCCGTGAAGTTTAAACGGAACCGCCAAGAGGTAATCATTCATGGAGATGGAAGTAACCCCATCTACACTAGTCAGACCATCCCGGATATTGGACATAGAAGAAGGCTAGGAGGGGAAACCTACCATCACATCGAACGGGTCAATGCTGTCGAAAAGGATAAGTGGTGGAGTAACAAGATAGAAAGTATATTGTCATGGTCTGGAGATGAACCCGGCAAAGGATTGGGAAAGAACCTCCAAGGTATCACTAAACCAATACGGCTGAAAAATCATGGTACCACCTTTGGGCTCGAATATCAATACACATGGGAAGAATACAATGATTGGTCGCCTCTATGGCGCGGACCATAGTACCCACTTGAGCAGCCAGTGCCACGTCTGGAACAAGCTTTTCTCCAAGCTGACACGATATGGGGGACCAAGCGCTAGCAGGGTTGAGGAATTTGTTCTTGGAGGATGAGGACATGGATTGCAGTGCCATAATTGAGGAGGAGGAGGAGGAAGGCCTCACTATTCAGACTATGGAGAAAGGAGTCGTTCTCAGGAACTGGACCGCCACACCATCCCGAGCCCGCCGAGTCCCTGGGTAGCTTGGCAGAATTTACTTCTATAAGCCATTCTAGGCATTTATGATTTCCCGTAATTTTGTTTTACGTTTTACTTGCTTCAAAATAAATGCTCGATTCATCGAGTCGTACTTTGCTTGGACAATTTTCTTCAAGTTTTAATCGAATGAATTCGCTCTTTATTATTCACTACTATCTTTACATTTTTCTTTTCTACAGCATTATTATTACTTTTCCCGATGAACCAGTGACTGTGATATGTAATGAGGCAATGCAACATAAGAATAGTGATTCAGAGGATGAGGATGAGATACTTGAGAAAATTGTCAAGGAGGTTGAAAATTTTGAGAATAAGCCTAAGTCCAATCTGGAGAGACCGTCAATTTGGGAGACACCGAGACCATCAAGGAGACCGCATCAGCATTCACTTGTCACCAACATAGAAAGGAGAGTACATCCGGTTCCTGAGAGAGTATGAGGACATTTTCGCATGGTCATATGATGACATGACCGGTTTGAGCACGTCCATAGTGGCCCACAAGTTGCCCACTAATCCCATGTGTCCGCCAGTCAAGCAGAAACTCAGAAAGTTCAAACCAGACATGAGCCTGAAAATCAAGGAGGAAGTTACCAAGCAGATCAAAGCCAAAGTTTTCAGGGTGGTAGAGTACCCAACCTGGTTAGCTAATGTTGTGCCAGTTCCTAAGAAGGATGGGAAGGTCCGAGTATGCGTCGACTACCTAGATCTAAACAGAGCAAGTCCCAAGGATGACTTCCCACTGCCAAATGTACACATCCTGATCGATAATTGCTTCGCGGGTTATCACCAGATTTGGATGGATGAAGAAGATGCAGAGAAGACAACCTTTATTACACCATGGGGTGTATATTGTTACAAGATGATGCCATTCGGTTTGAAGAACACTGGGTCCACTTACATGAGAGCCATAACAACCATATTCCATGATATGATACACAAAGAAATAGAGGTGTATGTGGACGATGTCATTATCAAATCCAAGAGGGCCGCAGATCACATAGCAGACTTGAGGAAGTTCTTTGACAGGCTAAGGAGGTACAACTTGAAACTGAACCCTGCAAAATGTGCATTCGGGGTTCCCACAGGAAAATTATTAGGATTCACTGTCAGTCGTCGAGGGATCGAACTAGATCCATCAAAAGTCAAGGCTATTCAGGAGTTACCGCCACCTAAGAGCAAAAAGGATGTGATAAACTTCCTGGGGCGTCTCAACTACATCAGTCGCTTCATAGCACAATCCACAGTCATATGTGAACCCATCTTTAGGATGTTGAGGGAAAGATGCTGAAACAAGCTGGACAGAGGATTGTCAGAAAGCCTTTGACAGAATCAAGCAATACCTGTCCACACCGCCAGTGCTGGTCCCGCCAGAACCGGGACGACCTTTGCTACTCTATCTATCTGTACTAGATGGAGCCTTCGGATGTGATTTGGGACAACATGATGAAACAGGAAGGAAAGAGCAGGACATATACTACTTGAGCATGAAGTTCACACCTTACAAAGCACGGTACTCTCTGCTTGAACGCACTTGTTGTGATTTAACCTGGACAGCTCAGAAACTGAGGCATTACTTCTGTGCCTATACTACATACCTCATATCCAGGATGGATCCTCTGAAGTACATATTCCAGAAACCCATGCCGACTGGAATGTTGGCCAAATGGCAGATACTATTCAGTGAGTTCGATATCGTCTACGTAACTCAAAAGGCGGTCAAAGGACAAGCATTGGCAGATCACCTTGCTGAAAACCCGGTGGGAGGAGAATACGAACCCTTGAAAACATATTTTCCTGACGAAGAGGTATCATTCATGGGAGAAGACATCACTGAAACATATGATGGTTGGAGGATGTTTTTCGACGGAGCCGAAAATTTCAAAGGAGTGGGCATAGCAGCAGTTTTGGTATCAGAGATGGGTCAGCACTATCCGGTATCTGCTAAACTCAGATTTCCCTGCACTAACAACATGGCAGAATATGAAGCCTGCATACTAGGGCTCAACATGGCAGTCGACTTGAACATTCGGGAGCTGCTGGTTATCGGTGATTCAGATTTGCTTGTGCACCAGGTACAAGGAGAATGGGCCACCAAGAATTCCAAGATATTGCCGTATCTGCACCATGTGCAGGAATTTAGAAAGAGGCTTACAAAGATAGAATTCCGCGTGTACCCATAATTCAGAACGAGTTTGCCGACGCATTGGCCACTTCGTCATCCATGATACAACATCCAGATAAGAACTACATTGATCCCATTCCGGTGAAGATCCACAATCAGCCGGCGTATTGTGCTCATGTCGAGGAAGAAGCAGTTGGAAAACCTTAGTTCCACGACATCAAAGAATACTTATCAAAAGGAGAATACCCGGAGCATGCAAATCACACTCAGAAACGCACACTCCGGAGACTATCGAATCACTTCTTCCACAGCGGAGGGAACTTGTACAGAAGAACTCCCGATTTGGGCCTACTAAGATGTGTTGACGCAAAAGAAGCTTCTAAGTTACTTGAGGATGTGCATGCTGGGACGTGTGGTCCCCACATGAATGGTTTCGGCTTGGCTAAGAAGATACTCAGGGCAAGTTACTTCTGGATGACCATGGAGACGGATTGCATTCAGTATGTCCGCAAATGCTTTCAATGTCAAGTGCATGCCTACATAATAAAAGTGCCGCCAAACGAGCTCAATGTAACAAGCTCGCCTTGGCCATTCGTCGCCTGGGGAATGGATGTTATTGATCCAATTGAGCCCACGGCTTCAAACAGGCACAGGTTTATTCTTGTCGCCATCGATATTTCACAAAATGGGTAGAGGTTGCATCTTACAAAGCTGTAACCAAGAAGGTCGTCGCAGATTTCGTCAAGGATCATATCGTCTGCCGATTCGGAGTTCTCGAGTCCATTATTACTGACAATGCCGCCACCCTCAACAGTGATCTAATGAAAGCTATATGTGAAGCTTTCAAAATCAAGCACAAGAATTCCACAGCCTATTGACCTTAGATGAATGGAGCCGTAGAAGCCGCCAACAAAAACATCAAGAAGATACTAAGGAAAATGGTAGAGAACCACAAACAATGGCACGAGAAGTTACCCTTTGCCCTGTTGGGGTACCGAACCACGGTTGTTGGTTTATGGTACCGAGGCTGTCATCCCAGCCGAGGTGGAGATTCCTTCTTTAAGAGTCATACAGGAAGCTGAACTTAGTGATGCAGAGTGGATAAGGAGTCGCTATGAACAATTGGCCCTTATCGGTGGAAAGAGGATGAACGCAGTATGTCACGGCCAACTTTATCAGAACAGAATGTCCAGAGCTTTCAACAAAAGAGTCAAACCAAGGCAGTTCACACCAGGGCAGCTGGTATTGAAGAAAATCTTCCCGCATCAAGAAAAAGCCAAAGGGAAGTTCTCTCCTAACTGGCAAGGTCCGTACATGGTTCATAGGGTACTAACAGGAGGAGCACTCATACTCGCATAAATGGACGGGGAAATCTGGCCAAAGCCAATCAATTCAGACGCAGTTGAAAGATACTATGCTTAGATTGTTTTACATTTCTTCATCTAATGTAATTGAACTACGCTTGACCTGATTCCCGTTTAAGCGGCGATACGTAGGCAACCTTAGGGATTCGGTAATACCATAATAAAATTTTCATTTCCCCAAAGATCAAAAACTGGGGCAGAATTTTGAGGAGGACCCTCAAAATTCCGGAGCAAGTCCGGCCAACGCCAACATGTATCAGACAGTCAGAATCAGTTAGGAAACTGGGGCAGGATTTTAAGGATTCTCAATCCCGAAGGGAGTCCAGCAAGGCCTATTGTTTGCAAACGGTCAGAGATACCAAACTGGGGAAGAATTTTGAGGGGGACCCTCAAAATTCCAATATGAGAGAGTTGCAATGCCTCTGAAATGTGTTAGAGTCGCTAGTTCGTCCAAAATAACGTGATATTTCACTGTGCTTTTTTAATAATAACTCTATTTTTCATCAATGATTGCATATTTTCGAAAACTCTATTTTCATTACAGTCAGGTATCACTTAGGGGAACTCGAAAGGCTTTCAGAACGGAGCAAAGCAAAGCCAGCCAACAGAAGCACGAACCAACCTTTCCCCCACAAAACTTACAATTTTTCTTTGAACGCAAGCACATCTGACGTAACGGTAACATCCACGTAGCAAGATCGCTATCAATCACCGAATACATCTCCAGCTAAGACATATGCTACCCTTATTTGCTTCTTGCTCTTTGCATGGGACTAATCCCTATCCCGCACATATGCATGAGTGTAATCCTTGACTCCATCCTGCATGAGGCTAATCCTTGCCTCCCCGCACATATGCATGAGTCTAATCCTTGACTCCATCCTGCATGAGGCTAATCCTTGCCTCCCTATTTGCATGAGTCTAATCCTTGACTCCATCCTGCATGAGGCTAATCCTTGCCTCCCTATTTGCATGAATCTAATCCCTTGACTCCATCCTACATGAGGCTAATCCTTGCCTCCCTATTTGCATGAGTCTAATCCTTGACTCCATCCTGCATGAGGCTAATCCTTGCCTCCTATTAGCATGAGTCTAATACTTGACTCCATCCTGCATAAGGCTAATCCTTGCCTCCTATTTGCATGAGTCTAATCCTTGACTCCATCCTGCATGAGGCTAATCCTTGCCTCCTATTTACATGAGTCTAACCCTTGCCTCCATACTCGCATGAGGCTAATCCTTGCCTCCATCTTGTATGAGGCTAATCCCTGCCTCCATACTTGCACAAGTCTAATCCCTGATTCCCTATTTTGCATGAGTCTAATCCTTGACTCCATGAGGCTAATCCCTGCCTCCGTACTTGCATGAGGCTAATCCTTGCCTCGCCGTCTGCATGGAACCAAGCAATGCCCCTCTTTGCACAAATATTGCTTTTTGATCGGGCTAAGCTCTGCCCTCCATTTTACAAGACTAAGACTTGTCTTGTTAACATCATATTACTGCATATCATGGGCTGGAATATCGCCAATCTATCCGAAGGCGTCATAGTCTAAAGGCATCATCCTCATAGCCGGAAGACACCATTCCATGGCCTAAGGATCTCTCAAAAATTGCATCTCATTATTCAAAAGCGTATGGTTCGGAGGCACCATCTTCATGGCCCGAGAATAAACATTTCATGGCCTGCGAATCCCTCAGTAAACAATTCATGGCCCAGGACGTCATGGTCTAAGGACGTCATATTTAACCGTCCAAAAACAACCTCATGGTCCAAAGGAATTTGCACCATGTTTTAAATCTTCGCAAATACATGTTTGTAGCATCTTTCATCTGTAGGTAACCAGTAAGCAACCATTGTCCTAGCAGGAGCAATCTCGCTCCAGTTCCCTAAACCGTCCCGAGTTTTAACGGCTCACCGTAGCCGCTTCCGCATCGCGTGTCCGTTCTTGCAGTAATTTTATTAGCATATTCCGCAGATGAATCCAGAGCTACATATGGCCTGGTTCCTATAAAACCAGGGATTTGTAGGCACTCAAAAACCGGAGTCCAGCCTCCGTCTTTCAAAACATCCCGTCCGGTCAAAATTGGCCATCATTTCTTCACCCGAAAACTCTTTCATCCTTCCCGGGTAAAGAGGGGCAGCTGTTGATACCCAATTTTTCCCTATATTTTTTATATATGCATAAATACCTTTAAAATAGCATATATATATATGCATATATAAGCATGGATAAGGTTTCTATTATTTTTCCATAATTTTAAAGATTTTAAATTGATCTATTTCCTTCCCTTTTACTCATAAAATTCCCCAATAATTACTCTCAAATTATTGTTGGGGTGATTTAGTCATTTAAATTCCATATTTATGC
>NC_031998.1:20633877-20635220 GCF_001879085.1 Nicotiana attenuata
ATTTTATAATTATATTTTGTATTTTAAAGCTAAATTGCATATAATTGTAATATTAGCCTTATTAATGTATAATTACTTTTATATGCGTAAAATTGGTATCCTATATTTTAAAATGTTAAATCATTTTGGTATATAAAATTATTTTTCAGAAACTATTTATTATCTATTATAAATTATATAGGGGAAACCTGGCTATTTAAAATATAGCGAGATTTACATTTCAATTGTAGCCTAAATTAAACCCAAACCCCAGCCCAATTTTATATTAAACTTACCCGACCCAAAACCCTGAACCCGCCTACCCGACCCCAGCACCAACTAAATCCTGTGTATTAATCCTTTCCTTTTTTAATTCCAACGACCCCCTAACCCTATCTCATTTCCAAATTTCGTCGTCTCTGTATTCTCTCATCTCTCAACCACTCAACCTAACCCTAGCTCCTCTCAACCGCCGACCTTCTTCTCCGGTCTTCTCCGGTGATCTCCCTTCAACTCCTAAGCCTCCAATGGCTCCTCTATTGCCATGCCCACCTTCTCTGAGGTCTTCAAGGGCCCTGGGCCACGCAGACTTGCATCCAGGGTTTTCTATTATCTGTTCTTGGTTACTTCGGTGTGATTTCAAGCGAAATCACGTTGTATTTGGCACGATCCTTGAGATTTTAGACAGGTTCTTTCATCTCTGCTTGGGTTTCTTCTGAAAAGCCTAATTTTTGCTTACATCTCCTAGATCTGTACGATTTCTAAACGATTTGAGTCTGTTTCTTTGATGTTTTACACTATCCTTGTAAGTCTTTACAAGAATCATCGATATCAAAGTGTTTTCACCTTCTTCTCAAATTAGGGTTTTCGGAACTTCTTCTAAAACTTTGTTTAAACCAATTCTTTATGTTTAGACTTCTATCGCTTGCATATTTCGACTGATTTTATGATTTTACTACCTCTTCAACTTGCCTATGTTGAAAACCCTAATTGCTTAGTTCTAATCTTGGGTTTCTGAGTTTTGTTTCGGTAACGTGTTCAGTTAATCTATATGTTTCTGTGATTCTGTGATTCTACCCTATGATTGCTTGTTAAGGTTCCTAATTATGGCTATCCCTACCTATTGGGTGATTTTACCCTATTTGTTCACCAATGTTTCTGATTCTCCACTTCTCCTGCCTGTATCATGCTTATTCTACTAATTCAGACTATGCTCTACATGAATCCCTAATTTATATATGATTTTTTTCCTACTCGACCTCTTAGAGTTCTGGTTTTTGCTTACTATGTGCTTGTTCTTATAAAGTTGTGCTAAATCAGTGCTATTTTCTACTTTTGAATCCTTGAATCTTTATGATTGATCT
>NC_031998.1:20643815-20808523 GCF_001879085.1 Nicotiana attenuata
GTGGTTTTTTTGAAGAAGAATATTTTTACAAGATTTGGTACTCCACGTGCAATCATAAGCGATGGGGGGTCACACTTTTGCAACAAAGCTTTTGACACTTTAATTATCAAGTATGGTGTTACTCACAAGGTCATGACTCCCTATCACCCACAAGCTAGTGGGCAAGTGGAAGTCTCCAACCGGGAGATAAAGAGAATCTTGTCTAAAATGGTGAATGCTAATCGGACGGATTGGTCCAAGAAGCTTGATGATGGGTTATGGGCTTATCGGGCGGCCTACAAAACACCTATCGGAATGTCCCCATACCGGTTGGTGTCCTGGAAAGCTTGTCATCTTTCGGTGGAACTAGAGCATAGGGCAATGTGGTCTCTAAAGAAATTGAATCTTGATTGGGATGTAGCCGCTAACTTGCAGGTTACACATTTGAATGAATTGGATGAGTTCCGGTACCATGCATATGTGAGTTCGTCCTTGTACAAAGAAAAGATGAAATATCTTCATGACAAATACATTTGGAACAAAGAGTTCAAGGTGGGCGATCTTGTATTGTTATTTAGCTCAAGGTTGAGAATGTTTCTCGAGAAGCTAAAATATAAGTGGAGTGGTCCATTTGAAATTGTTGGTGTGACACCTTTTGGGGCATTAGACTTGGAGAACAAAAACAATGAATTATTCCGAGTCAATGGTCACAGGGTAAAGCACTACTTGGGCAAGGTTGGAGATAGCCTCGTGGTGGCGGTCATTTACTTCAATTGAGGATGCTTATACATTGCGTCGTGCCGCGACGTTAAATCAGGCGCTTCTTGGGAGGCAACCCATGTTCTTTTCCTTTTTCTTTTGTAGTTAGATGTTATTTGTGTTCTAACTTGATTTGAAGTGTGCTGCAGGGTTGAGTGTGATTTGCAAGAAGGGTGGACTAATAAAATGGCTAAGTGTTGAAGGAACTATGGATCACACTTTATTTGTGCAGACCACACAATTTTATATGCCATAGCAGAAGTACATGCACGGCCGCACATTTAACATCCGGACCGCATAACTGGAAGCTTGCAAAGTGTGAAAATGTAAACTCTCTGAAGTTTTAAGTTTGTTAGTGCGGGGCAAATCTGCGACCGCAAGGCGATTTGTGCGGCCGCACTCAAAATTGTGCGGACTGCACATGAGGCTCAGTGAAGAAAGACCCAGGTGAAAGAGTGCGGACCGCACATGGAATTGTGCGGCCGCACTCGACTCCTTTTCCCTCTTATAACTCTTGGTATATATAGAACCTTTGAGATCATTTTACACTTTTCACTCTCCTCACAATCACTGTTACTCTGCAAGTTTTCCTGAGAGATTTTCGCTGTCCCCCCCCCCCCATACCTACTTGTGCTTACACACCCAGTGCACTCACTCTATCTGGTATGCTTCTATTTTATTGTTTATTTTTGTTGTTTAGTTTTAATTTTAGTTAAATTTTAGTTTTCGTTTTTGGCAATCTGTTATTAAGTTCATTCTATGTGGGGTAGATCTGTACTGGGTAGTTGATAATACATGCTCTAACGGGTTGGGTTAGTGAGATTTTATGTTTTATACCATGTTGCTATATCGACTTGTTACAATAAATTGCAAAATCGAATCATACAAAATGACTGCCTGTTCATAAATTTGTAAATCTACACTCGCACTTGAATTGGTGCGGGTCCTCACGTTTTGAGTTTGGGGCGAACCCTGGTGAAGGCAAGTGCTTCTGCGGCCGCAATTTGATTGTGCAGACCTCAGAAATCTGAGAGAGGCTGCATTTAAGTCTATAAGAGGTCGACCTCTTGAGACCCATATGCGTGGACCTCACTGATAAATGTACGGACCGCAGATGCATTCCGCGGCAGCAAAATGGCCTCCGCACTGTCTTCAGAGAAGAGGCTTCTGAGCCTCTGAAGTCTACTTGTCAGAAGCGCGATCGCACTTGCTATTGTGGGTTTCACACTCCCTGTCTATGACCGCACATCAAAAATGTGCGGACCGCAGTTCCCCATTCCTACAACATGTTGTTTTTGTAGTAACCCCACTATGTCTTTAATGTTCTCCCTTGCCTACATAAGTCTTGAATGTGTTGAATGATGACTTAGAATTACAATCCTCCTTGCTTTGATACAGATAATGGTTCGATTGAGCGGCCGCGGCGAAACTACAAAAGGTAGAGGTGACTCTTCTAGGGGTCGAGATAGAAGTACCTTGCCCCTTAGCGAGCCGAAAACTATCAGGAAAAGTTCGCTGCAGGCAAAGGGATGGGTGCAGACCTCTCTGAGTCTAGATCTTATGTCCCATCTAGGGAAGCTTCTGAGGGAAACTCTGCCTCTATTTCGGAGGAGCAGTCAGTTACACAGTCAAGGCCACATGGGCAATCTGATCCCATGGGTGAGGCCTCTTCATCTCACAGCGCTTCCAAGGGTTCAGAAAGTGCTAGCCAAGCTTCTAAGCCTACAACTATTCCAAACATGGATACGCAGACTGTACACTATATCTTTGATGATGGTAGAGGGGGAGATGGTACATCTACTAGTGTGGAGAGATCAAAGAAGAATGAGATATGGGAGACCAAATTTGTTAGCTTGGCTGGCTTCACCGACTTCCGAATGTGGTGACCCATGAGATCTTTGACCCTTGAGAGGCAGTTTCTATTGAAGGATCTAGAGATATACAACCCTGCAGTGCTGAGACAGTTTAAAGTAAGGAAAGGTTGGATGTTGTTCACCGAGAGAGTGGTAGATGCCAAAGACTAACTTGTCCGCGAGTTCTACGCCAACATTTTTCACATCAAGAAAGGGACAAAGGTGACCAAAGTATGCAACCTCAAGGTAAGATTCGATCATCACACGCTAAATGCGTACTTGGGGTTTGAGGACTTAAAGCCGAGAGAGTACCTAGAGAAGTGTGATATGAAAGAAGAAGTCCAACCATGGCTAGCTGAGATCTTAGCACTGCCAGGGCCACCACCACCATGGATCACTGCTGGGGTTCCCATTCAGTGGAACACATTGAGCTTTGAGGCGAAGGGATGGCAGACTTTTGTGTGTAGAACTTGATCCATGCCAGAATGAGACCCATCTGCCTATTTCACGGCTGTTCTAGTGGCTTCTATCATGGTCGGTTACCCAATTAATGTGGGTGCTGTGATGTTGGCCAATATTACATTTGTAGCACAGCAGACCAAAATGGCTTACCCTTATCCCAACACTATCACAAAGTACCTTACTGATGCAAAGGTAGAGCCAAGATCATATGATACAAAGGTGAAGCTGAAGAAGCCATTTGGCTGGTACTTGTTGATTGATTCGACCAACCCAAAGAAGAGAGCTCATCCTTCTACAACCATATGCCAGTTTGATGAGCCGGCGGTGGTAGTTTCTGAGACAGCTAACATTTCATCTACCTCTGCTGAGCCCTCTTCTTGTGCTGTTGCTATGCCTTCGCCACCATCTTCAGGTCCTACCATAGCCCCCAGGGCAGCCCCTACTATAGGTCTGAGGGTAGTGCCCATGCCTATAGCTCCATTATCTACTTTGCGAGTCTCCCAAACATTGGCAAGTCTCAACAACTAGATGCAGAAAGCTACTTCAAAGCTGGTTGAGCTATCTACTACTGTTTTAGTGCAGTCATTAGACTGACACCATAGGTCTCCACTAATTTTGATGAGAAGCTGCACAAGATCCTGGACAACCAGAAAATGATCGTGAACACTCGGGTACATCACGGGTTGGTTATTGAGGAGTTGACCAAGGAAGTGAAGAAGCTGAGGAAGTCCCAAGCCAGCAAGAGATCAGTTGATAAGCATAGGAAGGAGGTGACCCAACTTGCAACAGCTAGAAATTTGCCATTTGACATATTACTTGACCCAGACCAATCCGCCCCAGATCCATCTGCATCGATTGCACTAGCTGGCCAGTCTAATGAGCCATGCCTTGCTGCCGACACTACTGAAGTAGTGCGTGCAATGTTTGCTACTCCTACCATTCCTAGATATGATGATGATGAGATACAGTTAGCTGACCCAACGGGAGATGCTGCTGCTCGGGACACTGAGATGTCCAAGGATGCTTAGGGAGTTTTCTTTGCCCTCTCTCTTTTCACTCTTATTTTGTTAAGCATTGGGGACAATGCTTACTTTTATTCGAGGGGGTGGGGATGGAGTTTATTTGATTGACACATTTGGATATATTCGGACTGTAACAATTTGATGATTCTGTTTCTGTTCTTATTTGTAGTTGATCTATCTTTAGTAGTTATTTTTCATTAGCTTCTTTAATTTTCCGCTTTAGTTTTTGTTTTGTTAGTGGCTTCTTTTTATATTTTTCGTAGTAGTATGGATAATAAGCCTTTAGTTATCTTAATGCCACGGTTCTTTACAAAGGTAGTTTTGTGTGAACCGGGTGACTCTTCCCAAGGATGGAAAATGTGACAACCTTCTTAAGGGAACGAGTCTGTTTTGTTTTTTGTGTTTAGGTAATAATAATAGTAATAGTAAGGAATAAAAGGTATAATAAAGTCATTCTCGAAAAAGAGTTATTCATGCTTCATTTCGTACCAACATACTTAACTACGTACTTATGATTTGAAACAAGATTTTTGAAAGAAAATAGCTCTAGCTAGCGACTTTGAGACTCTTGAGTTAACTTTGGTAATCATTAGTGGTTTATTGGACCATAGTGATCTTTAACTTGATTGTGATTGTTGTAGGCTCCCGACTCTATCCTCTTTTACGGTCTAGTTGCGTGAGGGGTGAAGTGATCTTTTATTGCTAGTCCAAGTACCCGTGTGAATGGTCTAGAACTTGCCCCGAATGTGCTTCAAAGTGAAATCCTAAGTTAGCTTGGTTTGGTAAATGATTGTAGGCTTTCCTTGGTCCGTTTGAGCTTTCTATTGCCAACCAATGTTGTTATCCCTAGTCAACCCCCTTTGAGCCTCTAGCCTTTCTCATTTTATAACCATGATATAAGTCTTTACCCATTTTGTCGTGATCCTCTCTTGGCACTCGGACCTTCCTTAACACTCTTGTGAAATAAGTGGCTTAAGGCATAAGTTTGGGGGAGATTTGAGGAATTTGAAAGAGGTATCAAGGCACCAAAAAGATAAAAGAAATGATCTCTATGAAAAGAGAAGGCAAGAAAAGAAAAAGAACAAAATAAATCGCAAGAAAGAGAATAAAAGGAAAGATTGATGGAATCAAAAAGAGATAATTATTCCTAACATGAGCATCAAGGGAGAAAAAGAATGAAATGAACAATAAAGAGTGATGTCAAGTCTCTCTAAACCCCCAAAAAAAGAGAATGCCTCTAAGAGTTGGTAAATGTGAACCAAGAAATAAAAATGTGGAGTGTTTAAGGAAAGGTGTAACCACTTACCCATATGGTATCCTACCCCAATCAAAAATCCTTCATTACGACCCGAAAGAAATCCTACTTGATTTTGAACCGAGTGAGTTTACATTAGTGGTGATCTACATGAGGGGCAAGCCTATGGTACTTGAAGTCGTACTTGTGACATTCTTTTGTGAGAGAAAAGTAAACCTTTCACTGATCTCAAGATTGAGTGCTAACTCTCGAAGTGAGCTTGGAAAATGGAAGCTAGAGGAAGAGTTGGGAGTCCACCATGGTCTACATGATAGAACAAGAGTCCTTGATGAGTAAAGTCAATTCTTGAAGCTCAAATGTCACATTAGAACTATATGTGCATGATATGTGAATTGTCACCTTGTTGATAATGCATGAGTAGTGTGGGTAATTGTTGGTCCCAACTAAGCATGAAGGGCTTACCATTGACTCTCTGAAAGGACCTTTCACTCTGAGGAGGTGGGAACTAATCTATTTGCTTGAGGACAAGCAAAGACTTAAGTTCGGGGGAGTTGATAAGTATGGATTTTGACTACTTATTAGTGCCTACTTGCTTTAGTTTTAGTCCAAATGTGTTGATTTATATTTCCAGAACTAATGAAGGTGTACAAATTGCAGGAATGTTGGAGATTTGGACTCTAATGAAGAAATCTAAAAGGAATGTTCCAGCTTATAAGGTAAGAAGGGGCGCAACAGACCAAAAGTGCGGTCCGCAGAGGAAGCGCGGACCACAGAATTCTCTCTGCGGCCGTGGATCTAGTGTTGAAGCTCAGAAGTTGATTGAAGAAAAGTGCGGACCGCATGAAATTTGTGCGGCCGCAAAACATGGTCGCACTGACAAGAATTCAAAAAGTTTAAAGAGTGTGCAAAACGACCAAGATTGAAGCCTTGCCAGAAGTATGGACCGCACACAGAATTGTGCGGCTGCAAAAGCTAAAATGCAGTCGCAGATCAAATTGTGCGGCTGCAGAATCCCTCAACCTGCAGACTCGAGCAAAGTGCGGACCGCACATGGAATTGTGCGGCCGCAGAACCTCCCTAAGGGTATTTTTGTCAGTGAATTTTGAGCCACTATAAATAGACGGGAATCACTTTTTAGGTCAAGTTTGGTATTTTTTGAGCTGTAGTTGTTGTAGTTTACCACTTTTGGTATTTTGTGACTAATTTGGATTAAAAACACAATAGTTTATCATTTTAATTTTATATTATAGATTTAATTAGTGTTTCTTCTTTATTTTCTTCCATTTCTACTATGAGTAACTAGATATTTACTAGGGTTGTGACCCAACCCTAGTGTGTAAACCTTATGGGTGATTCAGCTAATGCTTGTTTATGATTCGGTGTTTGTTATTTTGCCTTGTTCATGCTTTAATTTTAGAACTAATGATTGCAAACATTGATTCATGCCATTTTGACTTGGTCTTTACTTGAGAAAGAGGGACAGTCTAGGAAAACATGGCTAGTAAGAAATTATGCTAGTTAAAGTTTTGACTAGCCTAATTAAAGGGTTTGAACTAGAGATAGGGAAAACCCGACTTGAGCTCATATCAACTATTTGGGTTGATACCCATTTGGGCTTGAGAAAGCCAAATTGGACAAAATTACTTTATGACCGAGAGGTATTCAGTGGGTAATTTAGAGTTGAGAGCTATAATACACCCCAATCACTAAAATAAGTGTTAACGTGACTAACCCATTTGGCTAACACCTAGGTAAAAGTTACATCCCTAGTCCTTTTACCTATTTGAAAACAACCAAAGACAATTAATCAATCTCTAGTTTCATTTCTCTAGTTAATCATTATTAGTGTAGTTTGTAAAAGTAATTTGAAAAACCATCTTGTTTGGAAGCGTATTTAAGATATTTCTTCTACACTCATCAAGTGTACACTCTAACACCCATATTTAGCTCCCTAAGGAAATCGATCCCGACTCATAATTGGGTAATATTCTTCTAACAACCTATTGCACTCATTGTTGAGTGTGGATTGAGAGTGGATCATATATGCGCTGTCATGGATTAAAGCATGCTAGTGAAATTTGCCTATTTATAATATGTTGTTCTATTAACTATGCTTTTCATACCGTAGTTAGATCGTTTATTCTTTGTAATATTTGCTTTCATGTTTATTACTTATGTTGGAAATTGTTGTGGTATTGTAAGTTGAGTTTGATTATTCTAACATTATTGTTAAGGTTGAAATTTACTTCCCACCTTGCTTGATACTTTATGTTGTTGTTGTTGCTTTTGGTGAGGAAGAGTAAAAAGCACGAAGGATATTGTTGTGCCTAATTTGCATATTGATATTATTGATTGAGTGAATATGAGGATAAAAGCACGAAGGGTGATGTCGTGCACATGCTTATTTATCATGAGAGGTCAAAGCACGAAGGATGATGTCGTGCATATGCATTTTTTAGTATGATCACGTGAGGATGAGAGTAAAAGTACGAAAGGTAATGCCGTGCACCTGCATTTATTTGATATGGTAAAGATGAGAGTAAAAGCACGAAAGGTGATGCTGTGCGAGCTTATTGATTTCATTGTTTTTCCTTGATATTTGGTAATGTGAAACTTGACTTGGTGATTTCATTGCCCGTTTTTTAAAGAGGTTACTTCATGATTCTTTATTTACAGTTTTTATTTATTGTTCCCTTTATCTGCCATACCCCGCTATTTCATTTGGCTCTTTACTTGTTATTCTTTTATACATATATATAATTGTACAGGTTTATTGTAGGTGTCTTGTCTTGGCCTCGTCACTACCTCGTCGTGGTTAGGCTCGACACTTACAGAGTATATTGGGTCGGTTGTACTCATACTACACTTTTGCACTTATTATATAGATCCCGGTGTTGGTCCTAGCGGCGCATAAAGGAGACTGCTCGAATCAGATCTATCTAGGAGAATAGAGGTAGAGCTGCACGGCGTTCGCAGTCCCTGAAGTCCCCTTCCTTGTCTGTTTACCTTATTTCGAGCAATTGTATTTCGTTCCAGACTATTTTGTAGTATTCGTCGCATATGTACTTGTGATTCCGTATTTATGGGAATAGTGTAGACTGCGTTATTTATGAAGTTGTTATAGGTATTTCGAACCATTTCAGTCATTGATTATTAATATTCTATTTTAAAATTGTTAAAATTAGCTAATTCTTTAGCTAATGTTGGCTTGCCTAGCAAGTGAATGTTAGGCGCCTTCATGGCTCCGTCTTTGGAATTTTGGGCCGTGACAACGTTGCTCGAACAAGGCAAAGTTTTAACAATGAAAAAGTAAATTGTAGCTGCTTTTATTGAAGATAAAATAAGTGAATGCAAAATTTAACTACTAAAAAAGTTTATAAATACATAAATATAAAATTCAACTACTAATATAAATATATGCATGCAAAATTCAACTACTAATATAAATTTTTTTGCTACAAGATAACAAAAAACCTAGAACACTTACTTTTGTTGATGTTGCTCAAGCAAGCAGGGGCGGATTTATAGCCTAAAACATAGGGCACGTGAACCCATAACCTTTCCGTCAAACTAAATATTTTATGTACGTATGTTTTAGAATTTGTCTAATATGATCTATTGGTACCATGCTCCGAAAAGATTAAATGGTGCACTTGGTTGAACATGGAGTTAATTATCTATAGAAACACAGATCAATTCCCACTTAATACTTTTTTCAACTTTTTTTTAGTGGTGCGCCCATTTTCAAGAAATCCTAAATCTGCCTCTGCGAACAGGGCAAACTTTTAATGATGATTAAGGGTCTGTTTGGAAAGCCACCAGGTAACTGGAATTGGTGTAATTACTAGGGTAGTAATTACACAGCCTAGCAATTACACAGTTGTGCAATTACAGAGTTAGATTAAATTTTAAATGAAGTAATTATCAAAATATAAAAGTTAATATAATAAATACACGTCTATAAATTTTATAAGTATAAATGATATTATATTTGGTATTTAAGATGTATATTTTTTTCGTGCATATATATTAATTAGTAATCATATATTTATAACTAATATTGTAAAAATAATTTATATATATTTTCCAAATTAATAATATTTAGTTTAGATACTTACAAAAACTAAAAACATACGCTTTGTAAGAACATCATGGAATTCATGTTTGATAAATTAAATTAATATTTATAATATAACGTCATAACATTATTCAAATGTTTGACAAAATTAATCTATCAGTTCTAACTAAAAAAATGAACAACATGCAATGTGAGCCGATACTACTAAAACAAATAAATTGGAACCGTGAATATAACATAATTTAAAAATCTAAAAAATAAAATAAAAAGAGTTTAACATATGTCAAATTCCAACATAATAATAGTAAGTTCCACTACAACTTAACATTAGAAAACATATTAAGTTTATAACCACATTCAACAACAAAATACCACTTTAATTGCATCACTCATTATATGCCAAGTTTGTTAATGACTCATTATTTTTAATATTAGGAGGTGTAGTTTCAAAAAATAAAATAATAAAATAAATAAAAAAATAAAATACAAGCAATTACATGGAATCACAAGAAGTAAAAACATAGAAATAAAAGATAAATAATATACAAAGAAAAATATATTTTAAAATTTCAAAACAATTAAAAGGTAAAAATAAAATTAAATAATTAGAAAAATAGAAATAAAAAGTTATAAAGAAAATAATTTAAAATAAAAAAAAGTAAAGAAACTAAAAAGCAACATTGTAATTACACAGTGCAATTAGCACCAATTCTCACCTCCCCCCTGAGAATTGGAGTGTGTAATTACACCCCTCTAATTACAGCCAATTCCATGCTGACCAAGTAATTACTTGGCCAAACAAATATGTCAAACTGTATAATTACACCTAATTACACCCAAATCCAATTCTTAGGTGGCTTTCCAAACATGCTCTAAGTGGAATCATAGCTATTTTTGTAGAAGTATCTGGGTATATATTTATATTCAAACTTTCCTAGAATATGTAAATTATTCCTGATTTAATTAAGTACAAAAAAGTACTCCAGTTGAACAAAAAGCATTCTTTCTGAAACTTTCCTTCTCGATGTAGATTATGTTAAACTCGTATGTTCCCACAGTGATGATGAATATTCTAGAAGAGGGAAAATGATTTATGTGTATCTCAAATGTATAAACTTACAGACTATATACAAAATATCTAACTATTAGGTTAAAGTACAAAATTGCCCCTAACTAATCTAACTAACTTTGACTACAAAATTAAAATACAAATACAATGTAAGTCTCAATACCCCCCCCCCCCTCCCCCAAGTTGGAGGTGAGGAGTTCACAGCCAACTTGCCAAGAATGGCAGAATGTTTAATCCCTGTGAGAGCCTTGATTAGGATATCAGCTAACTGTGTATTGGTGGATATGGTGTAGCATAATAAAACCATCTTGAATCTTGTCCCTCACAAAGTGACAGTCTACCTCTATGTGTTTATTCCTTTTATGGATGACTGGATTTCTTACAATGTGAACAGCTGCCATACTATCACAAAACACAGGAATAGGGTCATGACAAATCACTGCCAGTTCTTCCATCTAACATTTTTACCCACACTAATTCTCCTACCACTTTCCTTATTGACCTGTACTCTGCTTCAGCAGAGGAAAGTGATATTGTACTCTGCTTCTTGGACTTCCAGCTAATGGGGCTATCACCAAGTAAGACAATGTAGCCACTAACCGACTTCCTTGAATCAGGGCAAGATGCCTAGTCTGAATCACAATAAGCCCTTAACCCATAATTGGGATCCTTGGACAGAAAAATTCCCAAAGTAGGGTCTTGTTTCAGGTACCTTAGGACATGCAGAGCAGCCTTCAGATATGGCTCCCCAGGGGCTTGCCTAAACTGGCTCAGGTGTTGGACACTGTATGCTACGTCCAATCTTGTGTTGGAGAGGAAATTGAGCTTTCCAACAACCTTTCTGTAGTACATTGGATCTGAGAGTAACGCTCCTTCTCCAGCCTTCAACTTGAATGTGGAATCAAGAGGAGATGACACAGTAGTGTAGCCTAAGCAGTCATATTCCTTCAACAAATCATTGGTGAACTTCCTTTGAGTCATCAGGACTCCATTATCTTGATACAGTATTTCTAGACCCAAAAAGTAATGTAATGTCCCTAAGCCTTTGATCCTGAATTTGATTGTGCAGGAATGTATTCAGTCTTTTTATCTCTTCTGAGTCATTGCCAGTTAGGATCACATCATCTACATAGACTGTTACAAACACCAGTGAAGATCCTGCCTTCTTATATAAGAGTGAATAGTCACTAGCTGAGTGCTGAAAACCTTTTGAGCATAAGGATTCTGTCAATTTGTCATACCATTGTCCGCTAGCTTGTTTGAGCCCATATAAAGATTTTTTGAGCCTGCATACCAGTTTATTATCATCTACCATCAACCCCTATGGAATCTCCATGTACACTTCTTCATGCAAGTCTCCATGGAGGAAAGCACTATTTACATCCAGTTGGTAAAGGCTCCACCCTCTTTTTACTGCAATAGTGATCAATGTCCTAATTGTGGTCATCTTCACCACTGGGGAGAATGTCTCAGTATAGTCAATCCCTGCTTCTTGGGTGTAGCCTTTCACCACAAGCCTGGCTTTGAATCTCTCTATGCTCTCATCAGCCTTGTGCTTGATTTTTTACACCAACTTGCAACCTATAGCCCTTTTTCATGAAGGTAAATGCACTAAATCCCAAGTATTGTTAGTGTGTAATGCTTGAAGTTCCTGTGTCATAGCTTCCTGCCATGCAGGATTCACAGTTGCCTCATCATAAGAGTTTGGCTCACAGTCATGTGAAATGTTCCTTAAGAGTTGCTGACATTCATGATCAAAAGTATTGAATGCAACATGGTGTTTGTTGCCAAATAATGTGGTGAGTGAAGTTTGGTTGGTTTGAGAAGTGCTAGTGTCACGACCCCAGTTCGCCCTCCGTGAACATGTCGTGATGACACCTAGTCCCTACGACTAGGTAAGCCTAATAATTTTGGAAGAAAGAAATATATGCAAAAAAACTAATATAAAACCGAAGATAACAAATATAAAAGTGTTTAAGATGCCGCTTGCCATATACAATACAAGATCTCAAAACCGAACAATTCCCAAAACCCGGAATCCCATGAATCACAAGCTATGAATACGACAAATGCTCTAACTCCGGCATATCTAAATCAAAAGAAAAGATAGAATGGCTATAACTACAAGGGAGAATGGAAAGGGACTCCTCGGTCTGCGGACGCGACAGATATACCTCGAAGTCTTTGGAGAATCACCTCGCCTCAAGGGTATTAGGGCTGAGTCGAAGTACCTGGATCTGCACACGAAAAACATGTGCAGGAAAGGGCATGAGTACACAACAGTGGTACCCAGTAAGTGCCAAGCCTAACCTCGGTCGAGTAGTGACGAGGAAGGTCAGGGCCCTACCGGTCATATACAATAATATATAAGGAAAAGAAGCAGTACTAAAGTAACACAGGGTAATAAGAGTGGCAACAGCTACAAGAGAGACAAAATAATCATAGAAGGAATACAGTTCAACACAGAGATAACAATCGGGGATCTCCCAGGATACGGTCATGTAGTCCCAAATATAAATACCCAGTGGATCTTCCGGGTGGCGTCCCATAGTCCATTTCATAATGCGCAGGGGATCTCCCGGAATACCACATCCGTAGTCCCAAAAGTAAATACTCAGTACTGGGAAAATCTACTGGGTGCAGTCCCATAGTTCCAATGTAAAAGTGCAGGGGGATCTCCCGGAATACCACATCCATAGTCCCAAATGAAACAGACAAGGGGGATCTCCCGGGATATCGCCCGTAGTCCCAAAATAAACACACAGCAGCAACACGAAGAATATTCAATTCAATCAAATTTATACCAAGGTAAAACGTGTATCTCTAGCCTAGCATGCTGCACAGAATTCAAATAAGGCAGTTTGGGGCAAATAAAGAAGTTAAGTCACTTAGACATGCTTTCCTAAGCTAACAGTACAAACAGGGAAGAAAACGAAATTATAGTTACTTTATGAAAACAGGATCTCCAACAATTAGCACATGTACGCACTCGTCACCACACGTACAAGGCATTTCACATATCACAGTACCAATTCCTAAGGGGAGTTCCCCCACACAAGGTTAGGCAAGCCACTTACCTCGAACCAGCTCAATCAACTCAATACCACGTTCTTGCCACGAGTATCCGACTCTAAATGGCACAAATCTACCCAAAGTAATTGCATAATGCAAACATAACTTTAAGTAACTAACTCAACTAATTAATTCGAAGCTAATACGCGAAATTAGGAAAATCGCCCAAAAAGCCCCCGGGCCCACGCCTCGGAATCGGGTAAAATTTACAAATTCGGAATCCTCACACTCTCACGGGTTCATATCTACAGAAATTACTCCAAACCGACATCAAAATCTTGATCAAAACTCCAAAAATAGGCCTAAGAACTTTTCCAATTTTTCTCCAAATTTTCACCCCAAATTCGAATTTAAAGGATGAATTTAAGCATAGGTTCCTGGAAATTAATCAAAACCGAGTAAGAATTACTTACCCAAAACACCCAGGTGAAAATCTCTCCCAAAATCGCCAATCCCGAGCTCCCAAATCAAATTTCTAAGGTTTGAGACTAAACCCTCGTTTCTGCTCTTTTTCTGATCAGTGAAATCGCATCTGGGGCTCTAGGGCCGCACCTGCGGTCCCGTTTCTGTGTAGACCAAGTCGCACCTGCGACTTTTCATTAAACCCCAGCTTCCGCACCTGCGATCACTTTTACGCAGATGCGGTGCCGCTTCTGCGACGAAGCGTCCGCTTCTACGGTCCCTGCTGGTTTTCCCCTTTTCCGCTTCTGCAATGCCAACACCGCTTCTGCGGCTCCGCACCTACAGTCCCCAAACGCAGGTGCGGTTATGACAGAAGATCAGCAGCTGAAGCTGCTCGAAACAACTTCCAATTCTTCTGACAACCTTCTGAAATCATTCTGAGGCCCTCGGGACCTTAACCAAAAATACGAACAAGTCCTATACCACTATTCAAACTTGTACCAACCTTCGGAACACTAAAAACAACATCGAATCATCAAAACACCCTCGGATTCAAGCCTAAGGATTCCAATACTTCAAATTTACGCTTTTGATCAAAAAGTCTATCAAACCCTCATCCGAATTACCTGAAGTTTTGCACACACGTCCCAAATGACACAACGGACCTACTCCAACTTCCAGAATTCCATTCCGACCCCAATATCAAAATCTCACTATCGAACCGGAAACTTCAAAAATTCGACTTTCGACATTTCAAGCCTAATTAAGCTACGTACCTCCAAAACACAATCTGAACATGCCCCTAAGTCGGAAATCACCCAAGGGAGCTAACGGAATTGACGGAATTCCATTTTGAGGCCGTCTTCACACTGCTCCGACTACAGTCCAAATTCTAAAGCTTTAGCTCTCATTTAGGGACTAAGTATCCTAAAACACTCCGAAACTCAAAATGAATGCTCCCAAGAACTTACAATTGCAGAAACAAACACGGGATATGCAGTTAATAGGGAAACGAGGTGTTAATTTGTAAAACGATCGGCTGGGTCGTTATAGCTAGGTTGTGTTGGGATAGGCGTTCGGATTTCCACAGCTAAGCCAAAGCAATACTTATTCCTTCAACGGTAAGAGCTGCAGTATGCCTATCAAAGTTGGCGAAGGCTTGACAAGGGAACATAATGGCCCACCATCACAGGGAATCTCAAAGCCCCGAGCTCCGTGTTGAGTATCAAGTGATCTGGAAAGTGAAGATTGGTTGAGTTGGGAAGAGATAGGCTGCAAATTTGGTATGGAGTAAATATATTCCTTAAGATGTCAGGGAGTTGTATGAGTTCTAGAGGATCTTCTCAAATGTGGAAGATTTGATTGGTTAGTGAGGGTGGAAACATCATTCTGTTGTTGTGCATGCCTTTCAAGTGAAGTAGTATCCTGATTTGTAGTGATTTGGTTTTCAAAAGGTGAAGTGGTAAGGATAGGTGAACTGTTAGGTGAGTCAGTGGTGACAGAATCAAAAGGGTGTGCATTCCTATCAGATAAATGACTATTTCTCAAACTACAAGGATCAGAGTCAACAAATGTAGGAGTGGAATTTGAAAATGAGCTAGGGAAGCTAGAAGGACTTGGCTCAGAATTAGTGGCAAAGGGAAATATGTTTTCATAAAACTGGACATCCCTGGAAACATGTATCCTCTTAGTGGCCAAGTCTAGGACCTTGTACCCCTTTGTCCCAAAGGGATATCCTATGAACACATGAGGTGTGGATCTTGGTTCAAACTTATCCTTATGACTTTTCAAGGTAGTGGGATAACCGAGGCAGCCAAAACTCCTAAGATGTGAATAATTTGGTTTACTGTCATATCGAATTTCAAAAGGGCTTTTGTTTTTAAGAGCTATGGAGGGCAATCTGTTTATCAGATATGTGGCAGTGAGGATGCACTCCCCCCAATATCTCATGGGCAATTTGGACTGGTATAGTAAAGCCCTGGCTGTCTCAAGTAGGTATTTATGTTTTCTCTCCACCACACCATTTTGTTGTGGTGTATATGGACATGTTTTCTAGTGAACAATTCCCATGGTTTGGAAGTATGACATTGATTCATTATTGACAAACTCTGGGCCACTGTCAGACCTGATGATTTTGACTGTGGTTTTGAACTGATATTCTATCATGGAAATGAAGGCTTTGAGGATCTGGAGAACATTTCTTTTACAGCTCAACAAGTGAGTCCAGGTTGATCTACTAAAGTCATCAACCAAGGTTAGGAAGTATTTATGATTGTCATGTATGTTTATATGATAAGGACCCTAAAGATCTAAGTGTATTAGTTCAAAAATCTTAGTGGAAGTAGTAGTGCTATGGGCAAATGAGAGTCTGGTTTGTCTAGCTATTGGGCAAATTGGGCAAAAGAAAGGCTGCTTGGGAGAAAAATTGACAGGTATTGTGGAAATTTTCCTCATTTTTATAAAAGGTACATGTCCTAGCCTATTGTGACACAAATGATCAACAGCATTTCCATGAGACATAATAGAAGACATTGAAATGGAATTAACAGTAGAAGAGTTTGCCTTATTTATTGAATGGAGCATATTTACAGCATTAGGTGGACATGATGATTTATCTGCAAATGTAGATGAATGAAGGGGATGACTCTCAGTTCTACTTGTAGTATTTAGAGATGTAGGAAGGCATGAACTAAAGTGCTTGAAAACATCAAAGTTGAAAGCAGAAATGAAATTTGACTTGGACTCATGACTGAGGCACACTGAGCAGAGGAAGTATAGACCACTTCTTGCCTTACCAATTTCAAGAGGCCTCTTCATTGAAGGGGCCTGCATCAGACATAGATATTTATTGAAGTTAACCATACAATTTAGATGCACATTTAATGAATGAATTGAGATGAGATTAAACTTGAAATTGGGTACATATAATACTCTAAGCAAAGTGAGGCTAGGACCAAGGAATGCTTCTCCTATTTCTGTCACCTTGACCTTGTATCCATTAGGTAGGGTAACTAAAAATGGATAGGTAGTGTTTCAATTTTGGTTAGGAAGGACTTTCTATAAGTCATATGGTTTGAGGCTCCACTATCTAGAATCCATAAGTCAGCAATAGATTTAGAACATTTACACATAGTTGTTTCTGCAATCTCTTTATAAGTAGAGCAAGCTAGAATACCTGCAAAATTGGCAACTCCACAAGCAATGTTGTTTGGATTTTCCCCTGTATTTCCAGCTTAGAAGATCTCCAACATATTCAGCAACTATCCATATTGTTCCTTTGTCAGACCTGGCACACATTGGTTTGGATTGTTTTCTGGTCCTTCAACACTTCCACCAAAAGACTCTTCACAGCCTCCGTGAACATTTGCAGCAGACCCTGCATTTCTGCCCTTAGTGAACTTGAAGTCTTATGGAAATCCATGTATCCTATAACAGGTTTCCCTTGTGTGTCCTGGCTTCTTGCAATAACCACAGAAAGTCTTGACTTATTGTTTGTGTGATTTCCATTTCCTCTGAATGAATTGTTCCCTGTACCATGTCTATGTGGAGCATAGTTGGTTCTGAATGTATTCTGACCAGGTCCATTGACATTGAGTGATGCAGATTCCATGGCCAGTTGGTTAATCGGCCTGACTTCTCTTTGCTTCTCCTCTTGGATTAAGATGGAAAAGGCTTGTGCAATGCTAGGTAATGGATTCATCATCAAGATGCTACCCCTCACAACTGTATAAACTTCATTAAGTCCCATTAGGAACTGAATGAGCCTGCGATCCTGTTCAGCTATGTGCATCTTTGCCTTGGCTCCACAACTGCATTGACAATTGCATTGTGCATGGGAATTTAGAGTGTTTAGTTCCTCCCAAAGCCTCTTCATTTTTGTCTAGTACCCTGTGATATCTAGAGCACCTTGACTAAGGTCATTTATCTCTTTTTGAAGCTGATAGAGTTTTGCCCCGTTGGTTTGATCGTATCGATCCTCCAATTCCTGCAATAACTCCTTGGCATCATTGACGTATTGCAAACTATCTTCCAAGTCTTTTGAGAGCGATTTAAGAATCCACGACGTCACCATGTCATCGCATCGAGCCCACTGGTCAAAGTTCGCATCATCGGAGCTCGGCTTCTTATATTTTCCGGTGATGAATCCGACTTTATTCTTTACAGAATGCACTCTGAGAACACCTCTCCTCTAGGATATATAGCTTGTTCCATTAAAAGCTACCGGTACTAGCACTGTTCCAGCACTCTCAGACGGGTGCACGTAGAGTGGACTAGTTGTGTCCAAACTAGGGTTAATTGTATTTGAAGTATCCTGGTCTCCGACCATGATTCAGCTCAAATAAGTGAGTAATGATGATCAATTGTGAAGAGAATGAGCGAAAAATACTCGATTGACCTGTGAATCCGAAAACCCTAAAATCTCGATTTCGCGAATTGGGACTGAGAACGAAAGAGAAACTCCAATTAACAACGAGATGAGAAAGATGAGATAGAGGATCTCACATCTAGAGCGTAGGCTCTGATACCATGTTGAACTCTTATGTTCCCACAGTGATGATATCCGCCATCGGCGGATGAGCTGAGAGAGAGAAGAAAAGAAGAATATTCTAGAAGAGGGAAAATGATTTCTCTATATATGATGACCCAAAAGGTCATCACTTGATTTACAAGTCAATTCTATGTTTCGAGGTCTTAAAAACCTCCTTTTATCTTTCCTCAATTTGCTTGCACGGTCCGGGCGTATATCCGGTATGCTTTTATGTGGAAATTTCATAAAAATGCTAATTTTGCCTGTAAAATTGAATTTAAGCTGACTTTGGTCAACATTTTTGGTAAACCGACCCGGAACCATGATCTGACGGTCCCGGAGGGTCCGTAGAAAAATATGGGACTTGGGCGTATGCGCAAAATTGAATTCTGAGGTCCCAAGCCCGAGAATGAATTTTTGAAGAAAATTGTTTAACTGAAATTTTAAGAGTTTTTGGAAATTTAAATGTGTTTGAATTTGATGGTATCGGGCCCGTATTTTGGTTCCGGAGCCTGGTACAGGTCTTATATGGTATTTAAGTTTCTGTAAAATTTGGTAAGAAACGGACTTCATATGACGTGAATCGGACCCTCGGTTGTGAAATTTGAAACTTAAGAGTTCTTCAGATTTTTCTTTGAATTTGATGCTAAACTCGTAGTTCGAGGTGTTATTTTGGCGATTTGATCGCGCGAGCAAGTCCGTATGATGTTTTTAGGTTAGTGTGCATGTTTGGTTTGGAGCCCCGAGGTCTCGGGTGACTTTTGGATAGGCCACGGAGTGAAATTGGACTTAGGAAATCTCAGCTGGTATCTGGTAATTTTGCCCAGGCCTCTGATCTCGCAAATTGCGAGATCAGGCTTCGCAAATGCGAAGTCCTCAGGCTTGGGAAATGCGACCCAGGCGTCGCAAATGCGAACCAAGCCTGGGCAGGCCATCTTCGCAAATGCGAGCTTTGGGTGGGAATTGAGATGCCTGGCCATCGCACGATGTTTCCCTTCGCAATTGCGAAGGTGACAGGATTTCTCAGGGATCGCAAATGCGACTGTTTCTTCGCATTTGCGAAGACAGCAGATTTTCAAAGGGTTCGCAATTGCGAACCCCTGGTCGAAATTGTGACATCTGCACCTGTGTAAATTATAATTTAGACGAAATTTCTTCATTTTTCAAACTTCCTCAAAACCTAAACTCTCTTGGGCGATTTTCCAAAGACAAGTTGTTCTCCAAATCAATAGTAAGTCATTTCTAACTCGTTTTCTTCAATCTATAACAACTTTTTACATGGATTAAATTCAAAATCAAGGGTTTTTCATGGGAAATTGGGTGATGTTGGGTAGAACTTAGGATTTTCAAATTTTGGGGATTTGGACCTCGATTTGAGGTCTGATTTTCAAAACAAATTATATATTTGAGTTCGTGGGTGAATGGGTAATCGGGTTTTGGTTCGAACCTCGGGTTTTGACCAAGCGGGCCCGGGGTCGATTTTTGACTTTTTGGGAAAAATGATTGAAAACCTATAATTTAGCATTGGGATTGAATTATTTAGCATTTATTGATTTTGTTAAATTATTTTGGGTTGGATACAAGTAAACTGGAGGCGAATTCTAAAGGAAAAGCGGTGTTTGAGGCTTGAGTTGACCGTGGAAGTGTTTGGTCTAACCTTAGCTTGAGGGAATAGGTGTTGTGCCTTATTTGCTATGTGTTAGTGTAGTGTACGCCATATAGGTATGGTGACGAGTATCTATACGTTGGTGTCAAGCATGCCCGTGGGCCTTAAATTGTGATCGTTGTGTTTCTTAATAAGTACTACGTATGCCTAAATTGTTGATTATCCATGTTGAGTAAGATTTATGATTTTCTTCTTGGTATTTGGTTATTGTTGAGCATTGGCTCTAGTTGAGGTGAAATTGTGAAGTTGATTATTGGTACAAGTTTGGTTATAGCTGATTCCCTTGCCGGGACGTATTTAATTCTTATTGTTGATTCCCTTGCCGGGACGTATTTATACTTATTGTTGATTCCCTTGCCGGGATATTGTTCTTGCTATTGTTTGGGTGAGGAAAGAGTGATAAAGCACGAAGGGTGATGCCGTGCACATTCATACTTATACATATGGTGAGGAAAGAGTGATAAAGCACGAAGGGTGATGTCAGTGATAAAGCACGAAGGGTGATGCCATGCACATTTACATTCATACTTATGCATATGGTGAGGAAAGAGTGATAAAGTACGAAAGGTGATGTCGTGCACATTTACATTGATATTGATGCATATGATGAGGAAAGAGTGATAAAGAACGAAGGGTGATGCCGTGCACATTCATACTTATTTATATGGGCAAGGAAGAGAGATAAAGCACGAAGGGTGATACCGTGCACACTTTCATTACTTGATTGCATTGGTGAGGATTGAGAGTAAAAGCACGAAGGGTGATGTCGTGCACTTATTTCCTGTTGTTATGATTTCTTGATGTTTTCGGTTCAAATGCCTTAATTGCCTTATTCCACTATTACTGTCATTCTTTATGTTAGTATTTCCACCATAGCATGTTACCCCTCCCTGTTAGTTTTGAATTACTTCTGTTACTGTTATTCTGCTAGATACTGTGTAACTGCAGGTTAATTATTTGTTGTGTCCTAGCCTCTTCACTACTTCGCCGAGGTTAGGCTCGACACTTACCAGCACATGGGGTCAGTTGTGCTGATACTACGCTCTACACTCTTTTGTGCAGATTGGAGCATACGGACCTTAGCTAGGGGTTGCTGCCTTCAGTCCATCGGAAACCTGAGGTAGTCTTGCAGGCGTCCGCAAGCCTTGGCGTCCCCTTCCTATCTAGTTTCTTTCTGCTCTTTTCTATTTCAGAGACAAAGGGGCAGAGGACAAGGCCGAGGCCGTGCTAAGGGTCGAGGCAGGGGCAGAGCTCAGCCCAGACCAGCAGCACTAGTGGCGGAGCCTCAGGTTGAGTTTGATGATGAGGTTCCGGCCCAGACACTTCCGGTGGGCCCAGCTCAGGTCCCAGAGGGGTTCATTGCTACCTCAGTACTGCAGTATGCTTTAGTCCATCTAGTGGGCCTTATGGAGAGTGTCACTCAGGCAGGCTTACTTCCTGTAGCACCCGCCGTCTCTCAGGCTGGGGGAGGAGTACAGACTCCCTTTACCCGCACTCCGGAGCAGATGGCTCCCCAGTTTCAGACTCCAGCAGCTCAGCCAGTTGGAGCAGTTCAGCCGGGTGTAGTAGCTCAGACAGGTGATGGAGCAGCTATGTCCGCCGATGCTGTGTGGAGGTTGGACAGGTTCACCAAGTTGTTCACTACTACTTATGGTGGTACATCTTCAGAGGATCCCCAGGATTAGTTAGACAGTTGTCATGAGGTTATTCGGAACATGGGGATAGTGGAGACCAATGGGGTCGACTTTGCTCCTTTCCGTTTGTTAGGTTTCGCCAAGAAATGGTGGAGAGATTATTGTTTGGCCAGACCAGTTGGATCACCAGCTCTCACTTGGGACCAGTTCTGGCAGCGATTTCTCAAGAAGTTTCTTCCCGTCACTCAAAGAGAGGAGTACCGCAGGCGGTTCGAGCGTCTCCAGCAGGGTTCTATGAATGTCACCCAGTATAAGACGATGTTTATTGATTTGGCTTGTCATGCTCTTCTGATACTTCCAACCGAGAGGGAGAGGGTGAGGAGATTTATTGAGGGACTCGCTCAGCCTATTAGACTGCAGATGGCTAAGGAGACAAGTAGCGAGATTTCTTTCCAAGATGTGGCCAATGTGGCCAGGCGGGTTGAGATGGTTTTAGCTCAGGGGAGCGATCAGGGGTCTGATAGGAGGCCTCGTCATTCTGGCAAATTCAATGGTGCCTCATCTGGAGGCAAGGATTCTTTTGGTAGAGGCCATCCTCCTATGCCCTTTCAGTCATCACTTCAGGTTTCTCATGGTGCTCCAGGTGGACGTGGTTCTCATATGCAGTATTATGATCTGTTTCCCTACAGTGCACCACCAGCTCCTATCAGTGCACCTCCGCTCCAGAGTTTTCAGGGTGGTTATCCAGGCCGTCAAGGTAAGTTTCAGGGTCAGCAGTCTCAGCAGCCCAAGTCTTGCTATACTTGTGGTGATACGAGGCACATTGTTAGGTTTTGCCCTCGAGCCTCGAGCAGTTCTCAGCACCAGGGTTCTCGTGCTATGGTTCCAGCACCGGGTGTTCCACCGCCCACTCAGCCAGCTAGAGGTAGGGGTAGAGGTGTTAGAGGTAGAGGCCGGGCCGCTAGAGGTGGAGGCCAGGCAGCTATAGGTGGAGGCCAGCTAGCAGGATGCAGTCCTAGGGATACAGTTCAGAGTGGTGGGGCCCAGCCCCGATGTTATGCTATGCCAGGCAGACCTGAGGCTGAGGCCTCCAATGCAGTTATCACAGGTACGGTTTTAGTGTGCAGTAGAGATGCCTCAGTTCTATTTGAACCAGGGTCCACGTATTCTTATGTATCATCTTATTTTCCCCTCATCTGGTTGTGCCTCGTAATTCTTTGAGTCCTCCTATATATGTGTCTAAACCGGTGGGTGATTCTATTTTGGTAGATCGTGTTTATCGTGCTTATGTGGTTGTTATTGGGGGCCTTGAGACCTATGTAGATCTCCTACTTCTCGATATGGTGGATTTCGATATCATTCTGGGGATGGATTGGTTATCCCCTTATCATGCTATATTGGATTGTCATGCCAAGACCGTGACCTTAGCACTACCGGGGTTGCCTCGTTTGGAGTGGAGAGGGACTCCTGGTCATTCTACCAGCAGGGTTATCTCATATATGAAGGCTCGGCGTATGGTTGATAAGGGGTGTTTGGCCTATTTGGCGTACGTTCGTGATTCCAATGCTGAGGTTCTCTATGGATTCTGTGCCCGTTGTTCGTGAGTTTCTTGAGGTATTTCCTTCAGAACTGCCGGGGATGCCACCCGATAGGGACATTTACTTTTGCATTCATTTGGCTTCGGGCACTCAACCCATTTCTATTCTGCCATATCGTATGGCCCCGCCAGAGTTGAAAGAATTAAAAGAGCAGTTGCAGGACTTGCTGGATAAAGGCTTTATTAGACCGAGTGTCTCGCCTTGGGGTGCACCGGTGTTGTTTGTTAAGAAGAAGGATGGGTCAATGAGGATGTGTATAGATTACCGGCAATTGAATAAGGTCACAATCAAGAATAAGTACCCATTGCCGAGGATCGATAATTAGTTTGACCAGCTTCAGGGTGCCCAAGTGTTTTCTAAGATCGACTTGAGATCTGGCTACCATTAGTTGAGGATTAGGGCATTCGATGTCCCTAAGACAACTTTCCGCACTCGGTACGGGCATTATGAGTTCTTGGTGATGTCATTCGGGTTGACAAATTCCCCAGCGACTTTCATGGATTTGATGAACTGAGTGTTCAGGCCTTATTTGGATTCCTTCGTGATTGTCTTCATTGACGATATTTTGATCTATTCCCGCAGCCGGGAGGAGCACGAGCAGCATCTTCGAGTCATTCTTCAGACTCTGAGGGATAGTCAGTTGTATGCTAAGTTTTCGAAGTGCGAGTTTTGGTTGAGTTCAGTTGCATTCTTGGGCCAGTTGTATCAGTATGGGGTATTCAGGTGGATCCGAAGAAGATAGAGGCAGTCAAGAAATGGCCTCGACCCACATCAGCTACAGAGATCTAGAGTTTCTTGGGTTTGGCAGGTTATTACCGTCGGTTTGTGGAGAGGTTTTCATCTATTGCAGCCCCGATGATCAGGTTGACCCAGAAGGGTGCCTAGTTTAGGTGGTCGGACAAGTGTGAGACGAGCTTTCAGAAGCTCAAGATAGCTTTGACTATGTCGCCGGTGTTGGTATTGCCTACGAGTTCAGGGCCATATACAGTATATTGTGATGCATCGCGTATTGGACTTGGTGCGGTGTTGATGTAGAATGGCAAGGTTATTGCATATGCTTCGCGACAGTTGAATATTCACGAGAAGAATTATCCAGTTCATGATTTGGAGCTAGCAGCGATTGTTCACGCGCTGAAGATTTGGAGGCACTACTAATATGGCGTATCATGTGAGGTGTTCACAGATCACAAGAGTTTGCAATACTTGTTCAAGCAGAAGGAGCTAAATTTGAGGCAGAGGAGGTGGTTGGAGCTGTTGAAAGACTATGATATCACCATTTTGTATCATCTGGGAAAGGCTAATGTAGTGGCCGATGCATTGAGCAGGAAGTCAGCCAGTATGGGCAGCCTTGCGTACATTCCAGTCGGTGAGAGGCCTCTTGCTTTGGATGTTCAGGCTTTAGCCAATCAGTTCGTGAGGTTGGATGTTTCTGAGCCCAGTCGTGTGCTAGCTTGCACAGTCACTCGTTCTTCATTATTTGAGCGTATCCGTGATCGGCAGTATGATGGTCCTCATTTGCTTGTCCTTAGATACACAGTGCGGCACGGAGGTGCCAAGCAGGTTACAGTTGGAGATGATGGAGTTTTGAGGATGCAGGGTCGTATTTGTGTGCCTAATGTGGATGGACTTTGTGAGTTAACTCTAAAGGAGACCCATAGTTCCCGGTATTCTATTCACCCGGGCACCGCTAAGATGTATCAAGACTTGCGGCAGCATTATTGGTGGAGGAGAATGAAGAAGGACATTGTTGCCTATGTAGCTCGGTGTTTGAATTGTCCGCAGGTGAAGTACGAGCATCAAAGACCTGGTGGTTTGTTCCAGAAGATTGAGATTCCTGAGTGGAAGTGGGAGCGTATCACTATGGACTTCGTTGTTGGACTCCCACGAACTCAGAGGAAGTTCGATGCAGTATGGGTTATTGTTGATAGGCTGACTAAGTCAGCGCATTTCATTCCTGTGGCGGTTTTCTATTCTTCGGAGCGGTTGGCTGAGATCTATATCTGGGAGATTGTTCGTCTTCATGGCGTGCCCATGTCTATCATTTCTGACCGGGGTACGCAGTTTACCTCACATTTCAGGAGGGCAGTACAATGTGAGTTGGGTACTCGGGTCGAGTTGAGCACAGCATTTCATCCTCAGACGGACGGACAGTCCGAGCGTACTATTCAGATTTTGGAGGATATGCTCCGAGCATGTGTTATTAATTTTGGAGGTTCTTGGGATCAGTTCTTGCCATTAGCAAAGTTTGCCTACAACAACAGCTACCAGTCGAGCATTCAGATGGCCCTCTATAAGGCATTATATGGTAGGCGGTGTCGGTCGCTGGTTGGGTGGTTTGATCCGAGAGAGGCTCGGTTGTTGGGTACAGATTTAGTTCAGGATGCCTTCGATAAGGTGAAGATCATTCAGGATAGGCTTCGTACAGCTCAGTCCAGGCAGAAGAGTTATGCCGACCACAAGGTTCGTGATGTGGCATTCATGGTCGGAGAGCGAGTGTTGCTCAGGGTGTCGCCCATGAAGGGCGTGATGAGATTTGGGAAAAAAGGCAAGCTAAGCCCTATGTTCATTCGTCCTTTTAAGATTCTTGATCGAGTGGGAGAGGTGGCTTACAGACTTGTGTTGCCGCCGAGTTTATCATCTGTGCACCCAGTGTTTCATGTGCCCATGCTTTGGAAGTATCACGGCGATCCATCCCACGTGTTAGACTTTAGCACAGTCCAGTTGGACAAGGACTTGACCTATGAGGAGGAGCCTGTAGCTATTCTAGACCGGCAGGTTCGTCAGTTGAGATCGAAGAAGTTCCCTTCAGTTCGTGTTCAGTGGAGAGGTCAGCCTGCCCAGGCAGCTACCTGGGAGTCCGAGTCCGATATGCGGAGTCGATATCCCCATCTTTTTCCCGACTCAGGTACTTCTTTTCTCAGTCCGTTCGAGGACGAACGGTTGTTTTAAGGGTGGAGGATGTGATGACCCAAAAGGTCATCACATGATTTACAAGTCAATTTTGTGTTCCGAGGTCTTAAAAACCTCCTTTTATCTCGCCTCGATTTGCGTGCGCGGTCCGGGCGTATATCCAGAATGCTTTTATGTGACAATTTGATAAAAATGCTAATTTTGCCTTTAAAATTGAATTTAAGCTGACTTCGGTCAACATTTTGGGTAAACGGACCCGGACCCGTGATTTGACGGTCCCGGAGGGTCCGTAGAAAAATATGGGACTTGGGCGTATGCCCGGAATTGAATTCCGAGGTTCCAAGCCCGAGAAATGAATTTTTGAAGAAAATTGTTTAACTGAAATTTTAAGAGTTTTTGAAAATTTAAATGTGTTTGAATTTGATGGTATCGGACCCGTATTTTGAATCCGGAGCCCGGTACAGGTCTTATATGGTATTTAAGTTGTATCTGTAAAATTTGGTAAGAAACAGACTTCATATGACGTGAATCTGACCCTCGGTTGTGAAATTTGAAACTTAAGAGTTCTTGAGATTTTTCTTTGATTTTGATGCTAAACTCGTAGTTCGAGGTATTATTTTGGTGATTTGATCGTGCGAACAAGTCCGTATGATGTTTTTAGGTTAGTGTGCATGTTTGGTTTGGAGCCCCGAGGGCTCGGGTGAGTTTTGGATAGGCCACAGAGTAAAATTGGACTTAGAAAATCTCAGTTGGTATCTGGTATTTTTGCCCAGGCCTCTGATCTCGCAATTGCGAGATCAGGCTTCGCAAATGCGAAGTCCTCGGGCTTGGGAAATGTGACCCAGGCGTCGCAAATGCGAACCAAGCCTAGGCAGGCCATCTTTGCAAATGCAAGCTTTGGGTGGGAATTACGATGCCTGCCCATCGCAAATGCGATGTTTCCCTTCGCAATTGCGAAGGTGACAGGATTTCTCAGGGGTCGCAAATGCGACTGTTTCTTCGCATTTGCGAAGACAGCAGATTAAGGGTTCGCAATTGCGAACCCCTGGTCGCAATTGCAACATCTGCACCTGTGTAAATTATAACTTAGACGAAATTTCTTCATTTTTCGAACTTCCTCAAAACCTAAACTCTCTTGGGCGATTTTCCAAAGACAAGTTCTTCTCCAAATCAATAGTAAGTCATTTCTAACTCGTTTTCTTCAATCTATAACATCTTTTTACATGGTTTCAATTCAAAATCAAGGGTTTTTCATGGGAAACTGGGTGATGTTGGGTAGAACTTAGGATTTTCAATTTTTGGGGATTTGGACCTCGATTTGAGGTCCAATTTCAAAACAAATTATATATTTGAGTTCGTGGGTGAATGGGTAATCGGGTTTTGGTTCGAACCTCGGGTTCTGACGAAGCGGGCCCGGGGTCGATTTTTGACTTTTTGGGGAAAATGATAGAAAACCTATAATTTAGCATTGGGATTAAATTCTTTAGCATTTATTGATGTTGTTAAATTAATTTGGGTTAGATACAAGTAAATTGGAGGCGAATTATAAAGGAAAAGCGGTGTTTAAGTCTTGAGTTGGCCGTGGAAGTTCGAGGTAAGTGTTTGGTCTAACCTTAGCTTGAGGGAATAGGTGTTGTGCCTTATTTTCTATGTGTTAGTATAGTGTACGACGTATAGGTATGGTGACGTGTATCTATACGTTGGTGTCAAGCATACCCGTGGGTCTTAAATTGTGATTGTTGTATTTCTTAATAAGTACTACGTATGCCTAAATTGTTGATTATCCATGTTGAGTAAGATTTATGATTTTCTTCTTGGTATTTGGTTATTGTTGAGCATTGGCTCTAGTTGAGGTACAATTGTGAAGTTGATTATTGGTACAAGTTTGGTTATAGCTGATTCCCTTGCCGGGACGTATTTAATTCTTATTGTTGATTCCCTTGCCGGGACGTATTTATACTTATTGTTGATTCCCTTGCCGGAATATTGTTCTTGCTATTGTTTGGGTGAGGAAAGATTGATAAAGCACGAAGGGTGATGCCGTGCACATTCATACTTATGCATATGGTGAGGAAAGAGTGATAAAGCACGAAGGGTGATGCCGTGCACATTCATACTTATGCATATGGTGAGGAAAGAGTGATAAAGCACGAAGGGTGATGCCGTGCACATTTACATTCATACTTATGCATAAGGTGAGGAAAGAGTGATAAAGAACGAAGGGTGATGCCGTGCACATTTACATTGGTATTGATGCATATGGTGAGGAAAGAGTGATAAAGCACGAAGGGTGATGCCGTGCACATTCATACTTATTTATATGGGTGAGGAAGAGAGATAAAGCACGAAGGGTGATGCCGTGCACATTTTCATTACTTGATTGCATTGGTGAGGATTGAGAGTAAAAGCACGAAGGGTGATGCCGTGCACTTATTTCCTGTTGTTATGATTTCTTGTTGTTTTCGGTTCAAATGCCTTAATTGTCTTATTCTACTATTACTGTCATTCTTTATGTTGGTATTTCCCCCATAGCATGTTACCCCTCCCCGTTAGTTTTGAATTACTTCTGTTACTATTATTCTGCTAGATATTGTGTAACTGCAGGTTAATTATTTGTTGTGTCCTAGCCTCGTCACTACTTCGCCGAGGTTAGGCTCGACACTTACTAGCACATGGTTCGGTTGTGCTGATACTACACTCTGCACTCTTTTGTGCAGATTCCGGTACTGGAGCATACGGACCTTAGCTAGGGGTTGCTGCCTTCAGTCCATCGGAAACCTGAGGTAGTCCTGCAGGCGTCCACAGGCCTTGGCGTCCCCTTCCTATCTAATTTCTTTCTGCTCTTTTCTATTTCAGAGACAGACATGTATTTATTTTGTTCAGACCCTGTTTGTAGTATTCTTAGATAGTCCGTGAGATTGTGACACCAATTCTGGGTAGTATGTTTATGGATTCGTATTGGTATTAGCTAAACTTTTAAATTTCGTTCTTCCGCTTTATTATTTCCGCTGTTTATAAATGTTAACTTGCGCTTGTTAAGAGGTGAAAAGTAAAAAGAGAAAATTAATCGAAATAGTTGGCTTGCCTAGCTTTCACTAGTAGGCGCTATCACGACTCCCGAGGGTGGGAAATCCGAGTCGTGACAGTATATCTCAAATGTATCAACTTACTGACTATACACAAAATATCTAACTATTAGGTGAAAGTACAAAACTGCCCCTAACTAATCTAACTAACTTTGACTACAAAATATAAATACAAATACAATGTAAGTCTCAATAGATTAGGCAAAATGTAGAACGAAAAACTTTCCTTCCGAAACTTTCCTACTTTTTATGAATCATGCAAAATTTTATGAACTACCAAAAAAAAGTCTCCTAAATCTAAAAGGAGAAGTTTAATACTCCAAAAAATTAAAGGAGAAATTTACTGCTTCAAAATATATATGGAATTAAACGACAAACTTTTCTAGTGTACTTTCCTTCGGCAAAATTTTATTGACTATAAAAAAGTCTCCTAAACATAAAAGGAGCGATATCAATTTAGCACCTTCCAAAATTTAAAAGGACTTGAACTACAAACTTTCCTAGCGTGTAGTGAAAGAAAAACTTTCCTAGATTTATTAGGGAAACAATTAATTTAGGAATATAATTAAATAATTATTGTTAAATTATAGGGGATTAACTAAATAATTATTCTTAAATATTTGGAAAAATATTGAAATGACTATTTTGACATAGTGTGAACTCAATATTTAAAAGGATAAAAAAGAAGAACGAAATTTTGCTAAGCGCCTTGATACTTTTTATATAGTAATATAGATATAGATAAATAAATATTGATGGATAGATATATGATCTTATGTTTCTTTTGTATACTAATATACAGTGACAAAAACGAGATTAGTCAAACTTACACTTAACATAAATGAGTTGTCTATTTGAGTGAAAAGCTATAGTGCAAATGATATATACACTTGGAACTTAATAAGACTACTTATGAAGTTACCTTTTAATGTATATCAGAATAATCATTCCATTGATTATTGTACTTTCGATGAATAATATAATTTTTTCAAACATACAATTTGCCTTAAACAAATGCCTTTATATATATATATATATATATATAAAGTTGCCACTAATTATTGTAATTTCGATGAATAATATAATTTTTCAAACATACAATTTACCTTAAACAAATATTGAGACTACTTATGAAGTTACCTTTTTATATATATTAGAATAATCTTGCCATTGATTATTGTAATTTCGATGAGTAATGTAACTTACATACAATTTACCTTAATAAAATGCGTTTATTAAGACTACTTACGAAGTTCCTTTTTTTTATATATTAGAATAATCTTGCCACTGATTATTGCAATTCCACTGAATAATAATAGTAATAATTATTATTATTTTTCAAACATACAATTTACATAAGATAAATGCCTTTATCAAGCTAAGAAGTATAAACCTTTGTCAAAGTATTCATCACACTAAAGAGTATCCAATCATGATAAGAGAATCGCTTTCAATTAAATATTTAATTAAACCTCAGTATACATCTTGAAAATTTTGAAACTCTGAACTCAATATGCGGACGAAAATATAATTTTTTTAATTTATTACATGCAACGAGATTTATAAGTTGGCAGTTATTATCAAAGAGTTACACCATCCATTTCAATTTGGATGAGTTAATTTGATTCGGCACGAAGTTTAAGAAAAACAAGAAGATTTTTGGAATTTGTGATCCTAAAAGTTTAAAAGATACTTCCTCCGGTCTACAATAAATGACCAACTTGCTTTTTTATTTTGGTCTAAAATAAGTGTCCATTTATATAATCAAGAAAAAATTCAATTTGTTTTCCAAAATTACCCTTATGTACGTATCCCTAAAAAGTCTTTTACTCCTCACATTAACTATGCTGCAATATTTAATTAAGGGTAGTTTAGTCACACTGACTATTTTTGTCTAGAATTTTATATTTCCTTAATGGGTGTGCCCAAAGCAAATTGATCACTTATTGTGGACCGAAGGGAGTACTCCCTCCGTTCATTTTTACTTGGCATGTTTTGACTTTTCGCGCCCCTTAAGAAATAATAAATGAAGTGCATAATTTACCATGATACCCATATTAATTGATGCATATTTTATTGGATTTGAGAAAATAATTTGAAATAAGTAATAAATACTGTGGGTATAACAGGAAAAAAAAATCGTCTTCTCTTGATATGCGTAAAGTGACAAGTAAACATGAAAATCTATTTTTAGTATACATGCCAAGTAAAAGTGAACGGAGGGAGTAAAAGTTTTGTGGGGTCATGAGATTTATGTGGCTATAAAAGCTTTTCATTAAGGGTAAAATCGATAAAATGAAGAATTTAAAGTTAATTTATGTCCAATTGTAAAAATTTGTCATTCTTTTTAGAACAAACTAATAAGAAAAATGTGTCATCTAAAATGAAACAGAGGGAGTATTACTTTTTTATTAGAAGTTAAAAACTACTTAAAACATGAACTAAAATATATTAGTATCTTTGTAAATTATTTTTTCTTTTGTGTCTGTTTCATAATTCTTTAATCGCACCATGTTAATCATAACTATTACAATTCACATATTTTCGTGAGAACAAAGAAACACATATTTTCGTAATTAGTATCTTTTTTATGCCTAACTAAAAACATCTACAAGTCAATGTTTTCAAATATAAGTCATATTTTTTTTTTTTTTATTGTTTTAATGTTGTTACTTGAAAATTCAATGAACCCGCTCTTTGTCATGTTCACCTGCTCTCATTTTCAAACTTTGACTCCTAAAAGAAAGAAAGAATATTTTTGAATTAAAAAGGATAAAAGAATAAACAATATTATAAAATGGCTAAAAACTAAAACAAAAGACTCTTCCTTCTCTCCTTGTTGTAGAGAGGAGAATATTTCTGTTACTTTAAGATATGTTAATTCCCTGAAATCTCCTTAAATTCTAATAACTTTTCTGTGGAATTTTCCACTGATATTTTGGAATCTAATTCCTGTACCGATTCCACCTCTTGTTAAAAACTTTTGATTGGTTCTTTCAAAAGATAATGATTTTTGGTTGGGAGTTTTTTGTCTTATAATTTTACTAGAATATCTTAGTTATCATATTTTTCTTAAATTTATTTCTTCAGAGTAAACTACAAATTTATTTGAGTCAATCTTTTGATTGAAATAAGAGGTTTTACTGTTACAAGTCTTTGTTTCTGATTAGAATTTTTATCAAAGACTCAATTTTTTAGTTTCTGGGTATAATCAAAATCAGATAAAGATTGAATTTTTACTATCTGGGTGTTATAAAAATTTAATCTTTTTATTTGGGTTGTTAATTAGAATTTGTTTACAAGGAAGGGTTGTTTAATCCCAGTTATGACCAAGATTACTGGGACACTTAATAAATGGAGGGATTATTTTGAGACAGCAAATTCAGATATATTCAATGTAATTGAGTATGCTGTAATGGTGGCAGCTGTAGATTATCCAAAAGAATTCAAATTGAGAAGAGATAGAATTGCTGAGTTGCTTTTCACATGTAAAGTCATTAGGTGTTTTGGTTGTGACAAGGTTGAATTAGCATTACCAAATGCTGCTAATGATGATGACAAAGTGTTTGTTAGTGAATTTGGAGGTTGTGATGTTAAAGAAAGCAAAAGTAGTAGAGGTGATGATCAGATTGGAATGAATGTGAATCAGAAGATTAGTAATTATAGCTATGATGAAGCTGAGGCATTGACTGATGAGATAGAACAAGAGTCTAAAATTGTTGAGGAGGTCCTACGGATCAAAGAGATCATCGATAACTTTCACGATGAGGTGATTCACTTCAATTGTTTTGTACTTAGTTTATAAGTGTTTTTAGACCTTATGAAGTAAGATTTTTGGTTATTGTGCATGATTGTGGTTTGTCTAATAAAACTTGTGATGTTTCTGATATAAGAAGGTCTGCATAACAATGTGGAAATTTCAGTTTCCTTTAAGTTTTTCCCAAATTGAATAGGTCTGTTGCTTTATGTAGTTGTGAACATTTTGGGATAGTATTAGATTGTTATTACTGACATTTATAGTTGTACTTGCTTGGTTGATGAAATTACTAGTTTTGGCTTTTTTTGATTATAGGGTTTTGATTGTGTGATGCTTTTTTGACAGTCTGATTCAGATATATACGAGTGCTTAAGGAGGCTTCAACTGATGGCTTTGTCTGTGGAGACTCTCAAGGTTTGATCTTTTTCTGCTGTACACACTTGATGAGCAATTTGTTTCAGTAGCACTACTTACTTTAATCTGACTAGTCATAAGAATTTTTTGATCAGCAATTCGTACTCAACGTATTTATTTTATATTAGGCCACAGAGATTGGGAAGTCCGTTAATGCTCTCAGAAAGCACAGCTCAAATAATATTCGGCATCTGGCCAGGACATTGGTCGAGTATGGAACTCTTGCTTTCTTGCTGTTGAACTACGAAATAAACCCTAAAATGATTGCCAATATGTATTGTGTTGTAGAAAAGGAAAATTCCAATTGAATCCGCGAATGTGGTTGCTGTAATCTGATTTAGGAAATACTTTCAGATTCGTGTTATTAAATATCTCATTTTGTCCTAGTTTCGAACATTAATTCTCTCCCAAAAATGAACATGGGAATTTTGTCATCTGGCGGCTCTTACAGTTTACGTCGCTGATTATAGCTTCGAGCTGTGTTTCCTTTTTAAGGTTTGGCACAATTTTGTCGCTTGCTCTTTCGTTTGATCGTCATATCTTCTTCTATTAAGTTACATAATAGTTTGGATATCACAGATAGTGATGACGGTCCTTGCCTTATCTGTCGTGTTTAACAAACAACTACTTCTATATTGAGGAATTCTTTATTAATCAGAAGCAGAAGCATGTAATTAATCTCACCCCTTAGCAGTCGAACACTACTTCTGCTGTTTGATGTCTCTGCTTCTGTGTGTCTGATTGTGGTTATGTATGGATTTGACAAGTTGCTGTTTAGAAATAATAATTGTTCCTATACAGTGAATTAAACTAGAAAAATCTTAGTACTTATGTTGATTCATTTTTCATGGACACAGGGACTGGAAGGTTGTGGTAGAGGCGTGGGTGAACGCTACAACAGCCTTTACAGGTTCTTGTTATTTCTGGCCCTCCTTCAAAATTTAGTTTTCCGTAGTCTTTGTTTGCAGTCATATTGAAGTCTAATGACGTGAGTTGCAAACTATTGGTACAGAGAACACCCCAGAGTCTATGAAAGCGTCCGTTGTTGATGAAGAGGAGGAAGGACTTCCTTCCCCGCCCTTGGATGATTTAGCTTTCATTTCTACTCAGACCACTTCAATGGAGTTTTCACAAGTATGCCTAGCATCTTCCCTTCTTTCTTCTACAAATTCTTTTATTCTTGCCTTCGGGACTGACACTGACTTGTTTTCCTCATTCCTGATGGATGTAGTTCTTTGATGGCATGGATGACGATGGAAGTGAGTAGAGCTTTTTTCTTATAATTTTTACTGTAGCTTTCGCCATTCGGTTCTTTTTCTGAATTCTACAGTTATAGATGTATATTAATCTGATTGAGGATTTTACTTTCAGATATTCGAAACAGCGGGGAATTCAACCAGAGCCATGAAAATGGCAGAAAGGACAATCCTGTCCAGAAGCAGCAGTTCGCCGAGAGCGTGACTGCTGCTCCAAAGGACATGAAGGTTGAGAAACCAAAGAAACAAACATCAGTTGTCAAACCAAATAAACCTTTCGGAGGTGATTCTGGGCCTGGAAGACCGATACAACCAACATTTGAACGGAAGCTCAACAATGATGAAATGAAACTCTTGCAGAAATCTGATAAAGGCATAATTCGACAGAGGCATGTGCCTACTCAACAAAATGTGAGTATCTGTGGAAGGAAGTCAGCCTGTAGTTCATGTAGAGCTTTGATCTCCTACTAACTGTGCATAATTTCGTTGTACTAGAGATTGAAATGCCCGGATGAGGATGCAGATCGTGTGAAACTTGAGGCGACAAAGAGAAAGCTCCAGGAGCGTTACCAAGAAGCTGAAAAGGGTTAGTTTTATTTCAAATTTGTGGCTACTTTTAATACTGATGGATATGTAATCTTCTTTTTCGTTTCTCATAAAGATAGAAATTAAATGACTGATGCACTGCAAGATCTGACCATAATCTGATGGTATTTCATTATTGTCCTTCAGCCAAGAAGCAGCGGACAATACAGGTTATGGAGTTGAATGACATCCCCAAGCAGGGTTTCCGCAAGCAAGGTCCTGGCCATAAAAATTCCCATGTGAGACCTGGTAACCATAATAGGCATTGGCCAAATGGTCATCGGTGAATCTTTTTTCAACGGAGATGGTTTGAATGAAACTTAAATTTTCTTCCTCCTTTGCAAGTCAATCTTGTGGCAGAACACCAGAGACAACTCAGGTTACTGATTTCAACTAGTTACTCAAGATATAGTGGATCTCATCTAGTTGACCTCTATTCTATTGGGGCATGCGTTTTGAAATGTTGTCCGAGTTAGGGAATGTTTAAGTAGACATTTTCCTGAAACTATAGAACAAGGTTTGGCACCTTTGGTCTGAACATCTTTATCTGTTGGCAGGACCTCATTTGTGCCCCAATTTTTGGTCACCATTTCTTGAACATTAACCATACTTTTGTTTCATAGAAATGCACTGACTGGCAATTTGCACAGAATAAGTGCATTTTTCATGAGGTTGGACTTTTTTGTATAGAGATCATTCAAATATAAGGGAATACAAAAATTGGTTATACATTAAGTCCTTGAGGACTTATGCAGCTATAACAGAATTTGTTCTATCAAGCAATTTGTGTGGCTCTTAATTCATGCCATTCTTTGTGTTGATGTAAATGGTGTTGAATACTGCTTTAAGGCATCCTTTCTCTGGAAGCAACTTAGCTGTCGAAGAGTTGAAGTGGTAACCGATGTTTGAATCATAGCGAAAGTGACATTAGGTGAATTCTTTATCTGCCTAAATTTTAGTCGATAGAGTTATGTGATACTTGTACTGGTAATGAGGTAACAATTATCCTATGGATTAGCCGAGATGTGCATAAGCTTGACTCAGACACTATGGTTATGAAAAATAAAAAGATAGTGCGTTCGAAGGCATCTTTTTAATTACTAGTATCTATAAATGTGCGTTGCATGTTAATAATGACCCATGATGGTTTAAATATTTATTTATATGAAGGAATAATAAATTTAATTAATGAAAGAAATTTTATATATAATACTATAACAATCATCTAAATGCCCAAAAAATATTATTACATTAGCATAATACATGAATTCAAAATTAAAGGATATCATAATGACTTACATAAATGATCAATTTTAGTCATATTATGTAGATAATTATGTATTGTAGTTTAAAGGTATCTAATGTGATCGTATCTTATAGAATACTTCTATATAGACAGTGTTTTTTTGTATATGTTTCCTTCTAATGCTTTGGTTACTCTGCTATAACCAGAACTTTTGTTGTCGATATTCATATCTCTCTTGAAAGTGCCACATATAGTTATCCGTAAGAAAATATATTATGGTAAATATAGTTCAATATTTAGGATGTTTGTCCTTGTGCTTTATTTATTATAAGTATAAAATATAAACATACTGAAAATTATTTTCACACAAACTTATATTCTTTAGTTTCGGAAGACAAAAGTTGAATTCGGGGATAAACACATACTTAGAAGCATATTGACCAGTATCATAAGTTCTGCATGTATCACGTTATTGTTAAAACTTCTATATACCATATGTGTACTATTACATAAGCTATTCAGCGGATCTAAGTTTTCAGTAGCATGACATACATATTTTTCTTCAAATTTAACCTCTATGCAATAGAAGATCAATTTTAACTTAGTCTATTATATAAATATGGTGACACTAACATAGGCAAAAAATAATGAACTTGACTACAAACATGTACGGTAGAAGGCCATTTTTTATGAAAGTATTTAAGTATTCTTTTTAGTAGTTATTGTTTTTGTTGGTATCATCTTCAGTTGAGTCAAAACTGAAAAATATTTTGTTTTTACCATAAAACTTAGCAATCAACATTTTACTTAGTTGATCAATATATTTGTTTTTGCTAGCCAAGATAGCTCTTTAATTTTTACCATGTAATTTGCACAAATTGCGTTTTAATCTAATGATGAAAATATATATATTTCTTATTAAATGCACTATTATTACCATTGGGGTTGATAACCAAGTGTTCTAGAAGAACCAAATCATCTTTTACTGGATGCTCTTATTCGTTTCCGACACGAAGCAAAAAGTCACTGAATGTTGGATCTGTTCTTACTTTTATATTTCTTGTCATTTGAATATTTTTTATTTGAGGTCTTAAGTATAATTTTGGCAAGCTAGCTTTTACTTTTTCTGCTTTGGTCAATTTTAGAACTACTAATCGTACTTGACGAAAATCACCCCCCGAACTATTACTTTTCCTCCAAACGGTTCATTGATATCCAACATATCTCTAAAACTCTAGGCGATTGTTTCGATCGTTTGACGCTTAGCCAAAAGCGATTCATCCCATATTATCACTTTTGCTTTCCTTATAAATTTAGCACTATTGCTTTGATTTGATATATATATGATGGTTATTTCAGTTATTTGAAGAAGTATATCAAATCTAAGGTGGGTTGTACGACCTCATAATAAAATCGTTGTTGGTACACCACTTGTTCTTATTGCTAACAATATCATGCCCCTTGATCGGATATTTGTAAGTAATGCATGACATAGAAATATTTTTTCGATTCTGCTGGAGGCATATACAAAGGATAATCTCGCTATACCAGAGTCGATATTTTATAATATAGTCTTGAAGAGTCGATATTTTATAATATAGTCTTGAAAACTTATTCTTGTTCAGGATTTAGCTTTGATTGTGATTTCTCAAACACTTGTATGGCCTTCTTAATATTATACTAATCTTTTTTACTTTGTGATCTATTTTTTTAAATCTCTAACACTCTTTTTATGGAATAAATTTATGTACCCTAAGATTTCTTTTAATTGAAAAATAAGTTTACTCATATGATGAATTTAAAAAATAATTTAATTGGATTCTCTTGCTAAATAATTAATGGAAAGATTTGTTTATTTGGTTTTAACATAAAATGTAATTTATTTTCTGTTGATTTAGATTCTTGAATATTAGTTAATCTCATTTTTCTTCCTTTTCTCACACATTTATATTCTTAAAAAATATCTTAGTTGTTCTTTAATAATTGGGTATTTTTCTATATTACACGAAAAATTAATAATGAACAAAATATTATTTGAGTAGGAAAGCAGTTCAAATATAATATAATAATATATTATCGTGGGAATGTTTTCTCAATTTCAACACTTTATGTAGTCCGTTTAGCGTTAATTCCTTTTTTTTTTTGGTATTGAATATTATAGAGTGGTAATATATTACCAATATGTAGGATTCTTATGAAATTGATTTTATTAAATCTTCCTACATATTTTTAATAAGAGTTCAATAGACAAAATTGTAATAATATTAAAATCCTATATATTAAAAAAATTAACAGAGAAGTTATTGTAGTCCAAAAAATAAGTTATTACAGCTATGTCATTTTCTTATGAGTTCTCCTGTTTAATATTTTAGAGCTATTTTGATTTATCAATATTATATTCGTGCTTTTATAATCATATATGAGGTCTCCTATTTTTAAATAGATATGGACAATATAATACATTTTTTAAAAAATTAATTAGTAATAGGAATTTTTTAAGAAGTATATCCTAAAAGTAATAGGATTACAAGGCTAATGTCTAGAATTTCGATTATGTTCTTTTATTATGAGTTATTATACTTAATATTAAAATGTTATTTTTGTAATCCAATATTTTATTCATGCTTTTATAATAATATAGATAGATATAGATACATAGATGATCCACTTGGGAAAGACTTTGCTGGTTTCTAGTATAGTAAGGCTTTGAATAGCCCCGTGTTACCAAGTAAAGAAAGTGGGTAGAATGAGTTATAGGTAGAAAATTGTTTAAAGATTTGTTGCTTTTGACTTTTGAATGATATCCAAATAGCTCGATTAGCAATATTAAATATGTGGACACATCATAAGCATGTTAACTATTTGATGGTAGCATCCTCCATGGAGATGAGCATTTAAATCAGGATTTTTTGTTACTTCAATTTTTAGATTTTTTTTCTTGAGAAATTGCTAGTCATGTCCATTTATAAGTAGCTTATTACAAAAATTGGTCAATTTATAAGATATTACTAATATTAGCCAATTAGCTATTTGTAGCAAAAAAGAGTCAATTTTTTGCTTTCTTTCGAGTGAGTTTATTAGAATTGATTGGGTACATCCTAAGGAGCTTGAATCTCAGTTTTGGGATGATTTTATGGAGTTTTGAGTTGGTTTAAATTAAAAATTCGAAGTAGAAGACGAACATGAAAAAAATGATGCATGTATCACACCGTATATCACATATATATCATATTTGTATCAAATGTGTATCACACGTAGGAGCGGCAAACGGGCGGGTCGGATCGGATATGGTTCGGGTCGAAAACGGGTTATGAAAAAACGGATCAATTATCCAACCCGACCCATATTTAATACGGATAAAAAATGGGTTAACCGGCGGATAATATGGGTTACCCATATTATCCATGACTTCTTGTATATGATCACTTTTGGGAGAATTCTTAGTCTCCCTAACTTGAGGAACCCCCAATTTGAGGCTTTACAAATGTAAAAGTTAGATTCATTGGTTACTCATTATGGTTCTTATCCATATTTGACCCGTTTTTAAAAAGTTCATTATCCAACCCATTTCTAAGTGGATAATATGGGTGGTTAATTATTTTCTTTTAACTATTTTGCCACCCCTAATCACATGTATATTTGTGTGTGAGATATGTGCGTGATACATGTTTGATACATGTGTCGCAGAATAATTTTTTTGAACTTGCTTTTATCTACGATTTGTGATACCAAATCAGTCCATATCACCTCCATTGTTCCTCAAATTTGTATATTGACCCATCTATATGTTTTCAATGAATTCAACCATACCCATTGAAAAAAGTCCGTTTTTGCTTAGATTTTTGGAATCTTATATATCCTTTTTCAATCATCACCTTATTTGCTACCTCATCTATGAAATTTTCTTTCCGTCTTGCATCTAATGTTGTTAATCATGTTTAAAAATATGGAAGGAGATCTTTGCGTGTAATTCTTGGAGAGAAAAAATTTTCTTTATTTGGGTTTTCAATTTTTATATGTGCTTGACTAGTTTTGATAAGTTTATAATTAATGGCTAAAGATTGGTAAGTTAGAATTTTTTGGGATATTTCTGTAAGATTCCCATTTTTCTTTTTCTTATTCATTGGTGGAACAAGATTTCAAACTTGTGCATTCAAACCTTCATTTGTGGCATTATTAATTTAAAGTAGACCCCCATAATATTGGGGAGCGAGTTAAGGAAGTCTCCTTTGTTCAACAGGTAATTGTTATCAACATTTGTTTTCTACCATTTATCATCCGCCACCATGTTCTACTACTTTCTCCCATGTGGCATTTGGGTCAAAAGTTGAAAAAAGTCTGCAATATAACTTTTCTTTCTTGTTTTTGCAGAAACAGATTTTTTTTCTTTGGTTGAACATTGTTTATTTTAATTATTTTAAATCAAACAAGTCTATAATTTAAAAAAGAAACATAAGAAAACACGTTTATTGCATCGTATAAACTTGATCAGTGTAGAGATGGTAGCTCAAAACACGAAATTTAAATAATCTCATCCTAGCATGAACATTATAGAATTCACAAGGGAGATCTATTTATGCTGTAAACAATTGCTTTAGTACTACTCCAGATACTTCAATAACAAATGTGAAAAGTATGAAAATTGTTTTTTTTTAATCAAAGTAAAGCTTTGAATTATGGGGAAATTCAACTAGACCGCACTCATATTTTGGTATTACCTGTCCAACGGTACTAACCTTTTCATTGAGTACATGAGCTTCTAATTAGAGTAGCAAAGCACAAGGTCTGAAATAAATACAATAATGTCTGAATTAAATAACAATAAATAGATGTGAAGAAGGTGACTTTAAGGGCCCGCGGCCGAACAAACAACACTATCTTGAGTCTCCAAGATCAGTAGCTGTGCTCCACTGGTACCGATGCCTGGATGAGCACAAAAATATGCAGAAGTGTAATATGAGTACAAACCAACCTAATGTACTCAATAAGTATCAAGTCTAACCTCGAAGAAGTAATAAGGGGACTCTAACCAACATGATACTTACTTCTATAATCAGATAATCATCGATAAGTGTAAATAAAGAGAAGTAACAATCCAATAACAGTGAGTATCAGTAATATGAATCACAGTTCAAATAAAATAAATAGCATGCTTCTCACATTTAATGATCAAAGCATAATCCTTACTCCGAGTTCACATAAGATAAATAATATACATGAAGTACCATGTAAAGAGATGTTTCTTGATGGTAGGCTAGGAACCATATTTTTAGTTATATTTCGCAACTCGAATTGCTGCACTTTAATCGTGTTTGAGCCTAATTGCTAGTAATTTAGACCTATTACGTGTATTATATTGTGTAGGATGTGATCTCGAGTTGAGAAGCAAGTTTAGAGCTAAAATAGATGAATTAGAGCTTTGAAGTTTTAGTAGAAGCCCAAGGAATTAGGCCGGGATCATGTTTGGGGTTCGAGGACCAAGTCTTATCAAAATTTGAAGAAAAATCTGAAGCACAAGAAAATAAACAAATGCGCCGCATGGCACGCCGCGCTGGTGCAAAATTCTTACAGAGTGAAAAAAATGCCCTCTGATAAACCCCACTAATGCAGCGCATGAGGCACCGAATGGGATGCTAGTACAAAATAGGGTCCAATTTTCGTACTTTGACTCAAAGAGGGCAGTTTGGTCTGAGTCCATTCTTACTTGGTATAAATACACCCAAAATACATTTTTGAAGGAACTTTTGACCGAGGGACCTTTTGGAGAGCATTGGAGACCTTTAGACACAAGATTTTATCATCCTTCCACCAATTCAACACGCGAGTTTGGATTGTAATATTAGATTATTAATTTTTTATTCTTTATCTCTATTTATGATGACTCTCTCCATATCTATGGAGTAGTTTACCTTAGGCTTTGACATGATTTTTGGATTGGTTGTTGTTTATAGATTTGATTATTGTTTAATTGCTTGAAGTTGTTGGGGGAGCTTTAATCTTAGTGTGATTTTATTCGTTATCTTGTTTAATTAGAAGAGGATTATAATATTGAATATTGTTACAACACATGCTTTAATTCTAATTGGTGATTCTTTGAAGTAATCGAAAGAACTTCATGAATTTACCGTTTGAATTAAGATTGGAAAATATTCGAGAGAAGTTTCTCTTATAACATTCCTACCAACAAATTCTTGCAAGTTTCATTGCACTTAACATTATTTTAATTGGATGAGTTAGATTTAGCCGAGGAATCTGAATTCAAAGAACAAGCTAATAACCTGTTGAATTCGTGATAATCAAAAGAATTTTAAGAGTGAATTTTAACAGTATCAAATCCAGGATAGCAGTTTTGCACCTATCATGTCATGACCCTTATTTCTCATATTGATAATAACCAATTTTTTGCTCTACTCTCTAATTTCCCGTGATCAATTCGACTTAGTTATAATTTTAGTTTGTCAGTTGTAGTGTTAATCATTCCAAATCAAAGGTTTGTTCCTCCTGAATTGTGTTATGCCTTAAATTACTAGAACAATATTTAATCCAATCCCTATGGAGATGAAACATTAACTATACTAACTTTGGCTACCGAGCTTTAGTATTTATATAATGTGTTTTGCGCTCATCACTTCTACATGAGTTCATGATAAATGTGCATGCTCAGACTCAAACTTTCCACAGAATTAGTACCAATCCACACACACAGAGCACTATACCGATGCCTGGCATAAATTCCTTCAACCCGGAACCACTTTGTCAAAATTTTGGTCAAGGGGTAGATCCCGGCTACCCATAACCCCGCGAGTCTAGATATGTGATTAGATTATTATCACGATCCAAAATCCATCTAGTCGTGATGGTACCTAACCTAACCCGCTAGGTAAGCTAAATCATAGACAATACAACTCAAATAGGATAACATGAATCAATAAATAAAATAACGGAGCTTTCTATACAAAATCCCAAGGATTGGTAGTATAAGTCATGAGCTTCTAAGACTTAGAATTTATAAAGCTGGTACGAAATAAATACATCATTTGTTCGAAATATACATAGATAGATTTATAAATCTAAAGCTACCAAGCACAAGAGGCAGTTATAACCGGAATACGGATACGTCTTCAATGCCATCCCCCGTCATACATATCAGCATCATCTCCAAAATCTGCACGCAAGGTGCTGAAGTGTAGTATGAGTATAACCGACCCCACGTACTCAATAAGTAACAAACCTAACCTTGGGTTTGAAAACAGTGACGAGCTCGAAAAATGGTCAGAGTCCAACACCAATAGCCAGTAACAACTCGTAATAATATAACAAAGACAGTAAAACTAATGGCTCAAAAGATATTATGCTCATCTCGTTCACCGGTATAGAAAAATAGACATGCTTTCCAAGTATAACAGTCAAGTCCAAATTTTACAACTGAAAATCAATTAAACATGAGTTTATCAATAGAATAGTATTTCCAATTCATAACACCATACAAGAATTTCCGTTTACAAATTAGCATGAGGAAAATACGTCTCTATGCATACATATCAAGTCATCAATTACCATATACCGTCTAGCATGAGAAAAATGCATCTCTATGCCTACATGCAAAGTATGCATGTCAAATGAATGATTTCACGGTGATATCCCTAGGTACTCTCACCCTCAACATACTCAAACTGTGTGTCTCAAATGCCTACTTCATCACACACACACAATCACTCAGCACTGTATGGGTGCCTAGCTCTTAAGCCCCTCACCGACACACACACACACACACACACACACACACACACACACACACACACACACATATATATATATATATATATATATATATATATATATATATATATATATATATATATATATATATAATCATCGTGCTTGCGCTCAATGCTGGTATGCCAGACTCCGAAGGGCGGATCCTACCCAAGGCGCTAGTCAAAATCCTATACGGCCTGCTGCGGCATGTAGCCCAATCCACAATATTAAATAAGACAATAAGGCTTGTTGCGGCGTGCATCCCGATCCACAATAATAAGAACAATCACAAAGCCAATATGGCCTGCTGCGTCGTGCAGGCCCATCCACAATAACACTTACAACATGGCTCTTAGGCCTACCACATTTATCAATCTCCCAAGTCTCAAGGGCTCACAATCTCGTACCACTCAGCCCAAACAATGATAACATGTGATGTAACAGTGAATGATGAATAGAGACTGAGATATGATATATAAATGAAGAATCATGACTGAGTATATAATTGCAGGTAGAGCAGATAACTCAAAATAACATAAATAACCTCATTATGTTTTGACCGAATAAGCATAACATGAATCACAACTCAATTACTCTAACAAGTAGGAATTACGTGGATAGAACAAGATATAACAACAAAACAAGTCCGGTCATAGTCTAATAGTCAACTTGAATCATAATTACCCCGGTGCACACCCACACGCTCGTCACCTAGAATGTGCGCCACCCCAATACATCTCTTATAACATAGTTCCCAAGGTTAAATACCCTCAAATCAAATTATAGATATGTTACTTATCTCGAACAAGCCAAATCCAATACCGAGCAAGCCAAACAACAGTCTAGAAATGCCATCTCACACGTATCAACCTCCGAACGGCTCGAAAAGCAACTCAAATACATCATATAATACTTAAGGAAACAATCCTAAATGATAAAGGTCAAATCTTTACTTAAATACTCAAAGTCAACCCAAAACGTCAAACACGGGCCCGCACCTCATAAATCGACAAAACTCACAAAATTCGACAACCCATTCAATTACGAGTCCAACCATACTAATTTCACTCAATTCCGATTCCGAATCGATGTTCAAAACTCAAAAATTCAATTTAGGAAAATTTAGACAAAAAACTCCCAATTCTCTTTCATAATCACTAGTCAAATGCCAAAAGTGAGGATAGATTCATACAATGTAATCAAAAGCGAGTATAAAATACTTACCCCAACCGTGTGGTGAAAATTCTCTCCAAAATCATCCAAAACCGAGCTCCAACTCTCAAAAAATGTGACAAAGTGAGGAACCCTCGCAATAAATAGAGTCTGTCAACACTTTCGCACGTGCGGTCCAGGAGCCGCTTCTGCGACCCAACCTCCGCTTCTGTGGAAAAACACTCAGGCCCCAACCAGTTGCACCTGCGGACTGTTCTCCGCTTCTGCGATATCGCAGGTGCGATGCACCTTCCGCTTCTGCGAAGCTCTCGCCCAACCTGCCTTCCCGCTCCCGCGCAACATTGCCTGCCAAACCTTCGCATCTGCAATAAATCTAACCTAGGAAACCCTTCCGCTTCTACGCCTCATCGTCTACTTTTGCGGCTCCGCACCTACGCCCAAAGTTCTGCAGGTGTGGCCACATCAGGTCTTAGCCAAACTAGCAAAACCAACATGATCCAAAGATGATCTGAACCCGTCTGAAACTCACCCGAGCCTCTCGGGACCCCGTCTGAACATACCAATAAGTCCCAAAACGTAACACGGACGAGGCCTCATATTACACATAAAAATATCGAAACAATGAATCTCACCTCAAATCAAACTCGAAGAACTTTTAAACTTTCAACTTCCAAAACTCGTGTCGAGCATCATCAAATCAACTCGGGATGACTTCAAATATTAAACAAGTTCCAGATAACATAACGAAGCTATTCCAACTACAAGTTCCAGATAACATAACGAAGCTATTCCAACTCCCGGAACAACAATTCAAACCCGATATCATTAAAGTCAACTCTCGGTCAAACTTATGAACATTCCAAACCTTCAAATTTCCGACTTTTGCCAAATAGTACCAAACCTTCTAGAAACATCCAAATGCAAATCCGGCCATAAGCCCAAGTCCAAAATCACCATCCGGACCTAACGGAACCATCAACACTCCGATATGGGATCAAGTACACAAAAGTTAAACTTGGTCAACTCTTCCAATTTAAGCTTCCTAGTTGAGAATCATTCTTCCAAATCAATCCCGAATCACTTGAAAATCAAAGCCAATGATTCACACAAGTCACGATACATCAAATGAAGCTATTCAAGACATCAAACAGCTGAACGAAGTGCAAATGCCCAAAATGACAGGTTGGGTCATTACATTCTCCCCCACTTAAACATACGTTCATACTCGAACGTGCCAAGAGTCGTTCCAAATCCATCAAATAACTGCGTAAACCCACCTTGCACATACCCGGGGGTGATCCCACGTCACCCAATCCATATAATCCTGACAATATAGCATAACTGAAGATCCTTACTTCAACTTTAGTCCATAAACCTTAGAACCCAATTTCCAACATCTGAAATTCATTACAAGAACCGAATTTTTCATCTACACACTGTATAAGTCTGAACAAGTTGTATCAAGCCATAACCATAACCCATCATATAATCACATGATATACCACATAACTCGCATACTCGTAGCAATAATTTTTTATCATAGTAGCTGTTGAAAACAAATCTGGTGCCGGTAATAAACCTCATATCAATTAAACCTCGTTCAAACCTTTGTACACTGCCGATGATGAAAGAAACACGCAAACACTCATAGCCACTCATCAGGTCAACAAGTCATGAAGCTCTCTCTCGTTCGACTAGAACCAAAGCCAAATTCTAAGCCGACTTCCAATATTATTCTTCCAAACATATCGTAATCAAATCCGATATCACCCATTCTAGGTCAAATAACCTCACCTCATCAAACATAGCTATTCTATTGACATGCTATACTAATACAACCTAAATCCACATACCGTGAAATTTGTGCACCAATAAGTAACAAGTCAAACATGGAAAATGACTCATATGAGATAACCGTCCCTCAAGCTCAACAAGTACCACCACAACCGCAATGTTATGAACCTATCACACATAGTAGATCCAAGACAGATGAATCTAACACAAAGGATCATAACTCCGCTGTAATGCGTGACCCCATCCAAATACCGGTCCACACAATGCTCAAAATCAACAACCATACGCAAGTCAAAAACAACAATGCGAAGTGCATGACTATAACCATGGAGAAATGTATAGCACAATATGCCACATTGGGAAGGACCATAACCAAGGCACAATCATCCATTCAACACCCCAAGCGCCATCTCGCTCGAATTACGCTACAAGACCCCAACATAACTGCATTATGTGTGCATATAGCCAATAGATCACAACCCATCGTAGCATATAAGAGTAACAGACAGATCATCTCAGAAGACGAACAAGCTCAACTCTAACCGAATGACACACCCCTCAACATTAACAGTGCTGAGTCAACAAATCCGGGTCGGTGTATGATACACATCCTTATTGGGACAACAATGATCCCCCAAATCAACTCCATCATTTTCAAATGGATAAATAACCCTCCAAAAGTTTGGCCACATCTTCACAGTTCACAACCATGAAACAATCTACCTCTGAGAACTCCCACTCTCAAAATCCATAAAATACATGAATCACCATAGCCGATCCTAACCCCCCGCTCGAATGACTAACAAATCTCTCATACACAATCATTCCACGAGAAATACTTCTATAATTCTCCCGCGCCACATAGCAAAATCTGAATAGCAGCCGTCCATCAACCAGACGAGTACCACATTACCAATGAAGTATCCGAAGTCAGAACATAGTGTGCCTTCTGAAATGCGCACCCTTCTCAGGTATACGAAGTAGTAATAGCGTTCATCTAAACATTTGAGACTGTCCATGATATTTAAAATTAATGACCTTCCCTCCACAACTAAACTGCTACCTTGTATATACAAATCTCAATCCCACACGACACACTGCATCTATCACGCCATCATATGAAAACACGAGAACCCCATTATCAACTCCGAGTTACAAGTAGAATATGTACTCCATTAGATAGAAACCTTTCACTTGATCCCATCCAGGTGAAAATCATAATACTCAAATACTCCTCATGCCGGTAGAAAATATCTATCTCAAGCCGTGGTAGGAATCATCGAGAACTCCTCGAAACCCATTAGATCAAGACCAAGCCATCAGACTGAATCCCTCTATCTCAACGAAGTAACGCAAATTGCCAAACCCATGAGTATCGCCATAAAACACCAGTAAAGCCTAACCACATCATAAGGTCCAAAAGAACCGATCATTTCCATTACCATGCTGATCCGATCTGTAGACATGTGATTTTTGACCCTTCCCAAGATTTTACACATTTTAGTGTTCAATATTTAGTTTAAGTCTAATATCGCTAATTTAGACTTTTTTACTTTATTTTATCACAAAATTGAAAATACCAAAAAATAGTTTCACAATATAATATGATTTATTTTAATTAATTAGAGTTAGTTATGTATTTTGTAGTATAAGTTTTGAATTATCTGTAAAAAAGAATTAACATTTTGATCAAAATTTGGCTCAATTAGGATCTAGCCCATAATAACCCAAGCCCAATTACCCTTAGCCTAAATAACTTAAGCCCAATACCCACCAACCTAACCCTAAAACTCTAACAAAACTAGATAAAAACCTACACATAAGGGGGATCTACCATTATTGGGGAATGGGACACCCATCAGATTTGGTCCTTCATCTTCAAAAAACAAGAAAAACCCTAGACTAGAAAAGAGGGACAACCCTTCAGCCATTTCCTATCAAAGAGACCCCACAACACCATATCTTCTTCTTCACTAACACACACACTGAGCAGCCATTTTCTGATCTTCACCAACCCCTTCAACACAAAACAACCCTCAACAGACCACCCCTCACGCCACACACAGCCCTCATCACCCAAACCAAAACACACAACTGCTACGAGAGTCCGGCGACTCTCAGCCAGCAGCAGCATCCAACGTCACTCTCAACCAGTTTCACCGGCGACTTTTGTCCTCACCTCGTTCCCGTTTCTCTCTCCCTCACCTTGTTGTCTCTTTCACTCCTCTCACTGTTGCGATGAAACTCGCTGAAAGTCAGCGAACTCGCACCTCCTATTTTGAAGAGAAGTGACTTTTCGGCGACCATCATTGAAACCGGCGAACGCACACAATAACAATTTCAAATTCATAGAGTCCATTTTGAAGCTCGTTTGGAGAGTTGTTTGGAGCTGAGATGTTGGAAACGGTTTGAGGTGGTCGTTCAGTTGCCGATCCGAGATTCACCATTGATTCGCGGTCTCGATGTCATTCCTGTTGCTATGTAGTTGATTTAGTTTGATTTATTTTCATTTCTGTACTAGTTCGAAGAGATTCCGGGCAAAATTGATTAAAGTTTCTCATTCAGGTTCATTTCTTGATCTCTTTTTTTTATCTTATTCATGGTGTGATTAAGAATATGAAAGGAACTGATTTGGTTATGAATCACCCTTTAGGACATCTCATGTTACATGTTTACTGACTTTTGGATTCAATTTTATTATTGTAACAACAATTTGTGGTAGTTTATGGTCAAGATTTCAACTTGCATCTTTTATGTGTATGTAGTTTGTTTTCTATTGTGATTCTTTGATCTGTTATTAAACCCTGATGTAGAATGTATAAGCTGAATCAGTGAGTTTACGATTTTCAAAAAATAATCTCTCAAATTAGTTTTAAGAAGTAATTATGAACATCGTAGTTTGCTTTAGGCGCGTTAATTTAATAAATTATCGTGACTATGGGTACAGTTCCCGTGGCATGGTCACGATACGTAAGTCTCAATTCGGGTGTGCATTTCATGTGACCCGACCATAATTTCGATTAATAATAAAATTAAACATGTTGTAGATCGTGGGTACGGCTCCCGTGACGTGATTTGCAATGTGTACAAAAACAAACGAGTGCGAGACAATCGTGCCTCGTTCCAGAAAATAATTTCATGAATAATTAAAAGCGGTAGAAGGAACAAAATGCACAATAGGTTTTGAACATGTGATTAATCAGATAATTAGGCCAATTAATAATAGTTGAGCGACCGTGCTAAAACCACGGAACCCGAGAATGCCTAACACCTTCTCCCGGGTTAACAGAATTCCTTACCCGTATTTTTATGTTCGCAGACCATAAATAAGAGTCAACTTCCTTGATTCGGGATTTTAAATCGGTGACTTGGGATACCATAAATTATCCCAAGTGGCGACTCTGAATTTGAATAAATAATCCCGTTTCAGTTTTGTCACTTTAGTTGGAAAAACTCCCATATTCTCGCCTCTCGGGATAGTAAAAAGGAGGTGTGACAGCTCTGGCGACTTTGTTGGGGAAAAGAACCCAGAACTTCTGGTTCAGGGTTTAGAATTTGAGCTTAGAATGATTGTTATAGTTGGCTTTTGTTTATTATTTCATTTTACGTGTTTGAGCCTAATGTGCTAAATGCCGCTTTTTACCGTTTTGATATTGTTTGAACTGTATATAAATTGTTACGAAACCCTCTTCTTTCTGAGTCTTCTAAATTATTTGGGAAGTGTGCACTTCGTGTGGCTTCTTTTCTGTTAGAGTCATATCCCGATTTTAGAATGAGGTTCGGACAATTTGCAAAGACGGTGAAGCTTCTGTATTCCCGGTACGCTGCCCCCCTTCCCGGCTCAAGTTGTCCGCTCGGGTAAGCCAGGTCTAGAACACAACCCCAGGTTTCAACCTAGAATGACATAACCTCATGCCGAATCCCTAGTAGGAACGTTTGTTTGCATCACGTACATTTGACGTAGGGGGACTCAACACAGGGGTTGGGTTCGTCTAGGACAAGTGTACCCAAAAATAAAAGACCATTCTGATGTATCCTAATGAGCTGCATGTTGCAATCTTCAAGGGTAAAAGGGGTCATTTGACGGACCAATGAGGTTTGAGGGTAAATGAGAAAGAAAAGAGGTTGAAGTATAAAAATGAAGCAAGTAGGACCCAGTTATGTTTTCCTTTCACATTTCTTTTTAAAGAAAAAAGACAAATAAAATTATATGAAAAATTCAAAAGATTTTGCACTTTCCCATCATTTTCCAAAAAAAAAAATCAAAGAAAAAAGGAAAAAGAAAATTCAAAAAAAAAGAGTTTACATGTTTCATCATTTTTTCAAAACAACGACAAAAAAAATATATTTTCTCTAAATTAGTTGTTTTTTTAATTCTTCCCCGTATCCAATCTTCCCGAACTACGCATACCCGATTCTCGTCTTTCGGGGCGTGATACGTAGGCAACCCACATAGGATCCGGTCTTCCTAGTGAATCTTAGGTTCTTGGCTTTGCGGGTTCTTAGCCAAATTTTGTACTTCTAGCCACCTTTTGGCCACTTAAGCCATTTTGCAAAAATAGCCTCAATCATGTCTTGCATGTGTCCAGTAGGGAGTGTTATTGTCTCACGTAGTGTTGCTTTCAATTTTCTCATATAGGTGTGGATCTACTTACCGGAGTTTGAGCATGATAGACACCCCAGGACCATCCAGTCAGGATCGCTCATCCAGGAGTTGCTTAAGGAGATTTTTTGTTTTTTTTTGTTTTTTTTATTTGTATTTTATTTATGTTTTGAGTCTGTTTTTTTATGTCATCTTTTACCTTCTAGTTTTGTACAGTAATGTCGAGTCTTTTGTTATTGTACTTCCTATTTTGTATTTGAAAAAGATGTGTTATAAATCAAAAATAAAAAAAGGAGAGATTTGCGTTTTTATATTTCTGTTAGATGTTTTCTTTAGAATACTAACTCTAGAAGTTCAAAAAAAAATCTTTTGTGGTTTTCCTTAGGAAATTAATATCTAGAACTCAAAATAAAAATTGCTTTTATATTTCCTTTAGTATATTAAGACTAAAAATTAAAAAAAAAAAGAATTTTCTTTTAATACCTCTTTAGAAGTTTTCTTTAAGATATTAATTCCAAAAATCCAAAAAGATTTTCTTTTGAGGTTCTTCTTTGGGAAAATATATAAAACAAAAAAAGAAAATATTCTTTTTATTTTCACTAGAACTTTAGGACATTGTATATAGAAGAAAATAAAACATACTTTATCTTTGGAGTTTCTCCTTTAGGTAATCAAAAACTGAAATCCAAAAATATTTTTTTTTTATCTTTTTCATTGCTTGTTTCGAAATCTTTCTTCAGGATATCGAGTGAAAATTCAAAATATTTTTCTTTGGTTCATTCTTTAGATTTCCTTCCTAAAAATAAAAAGAAGAATCAAATTTTTTTTTTCTTCAAGGGGTTTTCCCTTAATAATTTCTCATAGAGTGAGTATCTGTTTAAAAAAAAAAAGATAAAAAAAGAAAATATATGCTTGTTTAAGATTGAGTTTAGAATAGATTATAGAACATTAAGTCTAAAAAAAAAAAAGAGATTCCTTCTTTTTTTCTCATCAGAGTATTCATTAAGGTAAAAAAAAAAAGAAAAAAAAAAGAAAGAAAAAGAGAACGTTAGTTTATTTCCTTTATTCCCGATCTTCCCGAACTACGCTTGATCTAATTCATGAGAGACATGATACGTAGGCAACCTACATAGGGTTCGATCGAATCATCATTTAAAAAAACGAGAAAAAAAAAGAGAGAATGAAGTTGTGGGATGTGAGAAATGAGAGGAAAAAAAGAGCGATAATCGGAGATAAAAGAGGGGGTATGAAATGAAAAACCAAGTAGTGTTAAAGATAAAAAATGAAGAGGAAAAGGGGCAAGAAGAGTGAAATTGGGATGATGCCAAGTGACCTTGTGGCCCTCGAAGTCATTCTTGAACCGTTAATTGTTGCTAGGGGCATTGCACACAATGTGATATTTTTAGCTGTTAAATGTCCTAACGCTAACATGATGACTTCATTTTGTTTCTCATTGTTATCTTCATTATAGCAGAAGGGTGGATGGTTTGTGGTTCTTAAACTGGTAACTCATCCATACAACACAAGGTCAAAGAGCAAGGTAGCCATAGCTAGCAAAGACTTGGACACCGGTGTTGTTGATCCGTCTAAGGGAATTGTTGAATCAGAATCTGAGTTGAAAGAAGAGGTCTTAAGGTTGAAAGGACAGATGGCCAAAATATTCCAAGCCTGGATTAGTGGGCATCCTCCACCATTAGTTCCCACTAACTACAATAAAAGCCTCGTCACCATTCCGCCACTGTCACAAATCCAGCTTCTCACTGCTGCTGATATCTTCCCACAACCTTTTCACACTCCACCCGCCAAAACAACCTCATATCGTGCTCCTTTGACCACTCATGTTTTTGTAGCTCCTCTACCAGCTACTTTTCCTTGATCCTCTAGCGAGACTGTGTTCAAAGTCCCCGATGCCCAATACTATGCTCCAGAACCCACTTTCAAAGTCTCGGATCCTTATTCCTACACTCCTCACTTTGAGCCTCATGTGAAAACTGAGAAGCCACCCAAGAACGCGGAGCAGGAGGAGATATTTAGAAAAGTAAAGAGTCTGGAACAGTCATTGAGGAATATGCAAGGGTTAGGGAGCCAGATGAACATGTCTTACAAAGACTTGTGCTTGTTTCCTGACATCCAACTGCCTGCTGGGTTTAAGATGCCAAAGTTTGATTTGTATGACGGACATGGAGATCCCGTAGCCCATCTGAGAGGTTACTGCAGTAAGATGAGAGGCGCCGGTGGGAAGGACAAATTATTGATGGTGTATTTCAGTCAGAGTCTGAGTGGGGCAGCTCTGGAGTGGTACACCCGCCAAGACGCTAGCAGGTGGTACACATGGGACGATATGGCTCAGGCCTTTTCCCGACACTTTAAGTACAATATAGAAATTGTCCCGGATTGCATGTCCCTCACCAAGATGGAAAAGAAGCCTAATGAAAGCTTTAGGGAATACTGGATCAGATGGAGAGAGCAAGCTGCCAGAGTCAATCCCCCGATGGAAGAAAACGAGATGGTCGAGTACTTTCTTCAAGCTCAAGAGCCAACTTACTTTGGGCATTTGATCACGGTTGTGGGTAAGCCTTTTAATGATGTGGTAAAAATGGGAAAATGGTAGAAGATGGGTTGAAGTCGAGCAAGATCATGAGCTATTCTGCTTTAAAAGCCACAACACAAGCAACTCAGAACGACACAGGAAGTTTGCTGGGTCAGAAGGAACATGATGATGTTGCCATGGTTGTCTCAGGATCACGACATGGTCCAATGGGTCCGCCTCACCAATATACTCAGCATCAACCCCAAACCCAAACCTATCCCCGAGCTCCACATAATCCACCTTAGTATTATCCTCCGAACAATGTCCGGTCATCTGTCCAACCACCGGGTCACTCCTTATGGCGAGCACCAGCACCGCATAATGCACTCTTGCCTTCACAACATTTTCGAGCACCCAAGAACCCTAGAAAACAGGGGCAGGAAGGGGAACAAAGGCAAAGAAATAGTTTCACGCCAATTGGCCAGTCCTACACAAGCTTGTTTGAAAAGTTAAAGCATTCTGGCTTGATTGAGCCGCTCCTCGGCTATACCCCAGACCCATATGCAAAAGTTTTTAATCCTACTGTACGATGCATGTACCACTCTAATGTCCAAGGGCATAACACTGAAGATTTTCGTTCGTTGAAAAGGGAAGTAGAAAGAATGATTCAAGAGGGAATAATTGTGATCCAGGACAGTGACACCCAGAATATCGCGTAGAATCTTTTACCTGCACATGACGGTGCACACTTTGTGGGGATGACGCGTGGTGACAGGGAGTATGAGAATTCTCTTGGGATCTTGCTGACTAAAGTTAATGATATTAAAGTTGGTAATGGTTTTGATAATATTGATGTGGAACTCAGTGGCTAGGATGTCGAGCTTGGTAATTGGAAAGACACTCCTTTCTTGGCTAGCAAAAGGGAGTCTTGGTGGTTTATTTTGTTGTCATTTCTGTTGTCCGGGTTATTTTAGGGTTGTAATCCAGATATTGTCTTGTGACTCAAACCCGTCTATCCTGTTATTTTGCCTAGTTCCTTTAGTCGATAACTCATTTAGTGTTATCTAGGTTTGTTCCAGGGTTGTAACCCTAGTTTATTTTGCTTGTTTTGTTGTTCAAACCCTTTCACCGTCTGTCTAATGCAATTTTCTGTTTTCTGTTATTTCTAGTCATTTTTGTTTAGTTCTCTTTCCTTTTATAGTTCTTTTCATGCTGGCTCTAGTGACATGACATGCACGCATAATTCGAGGCCTAGTCTTAAAAGTTAGTGTAATCATGAAGCAATGAAACAATTTTGAAGATGATAGGGACATTTGAGGGAAATAAGTACAGATTTGGACATTTGAGATCATTTAAAGCCCGAACTATGTGAAACTGGGGCAGATAATTTGGGAAGTTAATAGGGTGACAAGAATTTGTTACAAGAGAGTGCGTCCCAACAATTTGAAGCGAGCAGTTTTGAGTTCAAGTGCACCTACAAGATAAAGTCAAGAGAGTTTGCTCCGAATTGATGGAGGATATCCATTGTGAAGAGGGAGTCACCCAATGAGAGTTTTGTACTTGACAAGGCACTAAAAAAAAAGTGGAAGGCATATCAGTGATATCAATGCCGAAGCTGTAAAAGAAATATTGTGCATGATCTTCAATTTTCATCCTCAAGTTACAGGTATTGCACTTGGCATTTTCAGAGATTGGGAGGCCCTGTTTCAGCTACCCAAACACTTTATACCCTTCGATACCCTTTTGAGCCTATGCTAATTTTCTTGACCTCCCCTCTTTTGGAATCGAGTTAGAGTCATTACATAAAAAAAATAAAAAAAAATTCATGCCCCATAAGGTTTGTTTTAGAAACTTCATTCAAAACAAAATTCAAAAAAGAAAAGAAAAACAAAAACAAAAAACAAGAAAACAAAAAAAAAGAGAAGGAAAAAAAAGAAAAAGAGCAACAAAAAACAAAACAAGAATTAGTTTTGAACTACGTTCGACCTGATTCTTGTCACCACAAGATACGTAGGCAGCCTTACGGTTCGGTCGCACCAAATAAAATATTTCATAATCCCACGAAGTCGAGAGTGGGGCAGTCTTTCTTAGAAATTCCTTCTCAAAAGAAAAAGAAAAAAAAATCAAATTCTCTTGTTTTAGAAATTGGGGTAGAGTTTTATAATGGATTCCAAAAGTTGTAAATAAATTGCCCCTTTTGTCTTAGTTTTAATTTGAGCCTTCATGCCCTTCGTTCTTTCTAACCCTGTCCAAAAGCCATATTACAGTCCTAAAATGACCTCCCAGATAATCTTTAAGAGTGCTGAGCTAGACATGCCAGGAGCATATGATGTTTTTACTATGGTCAATGCCTTGTCTACTACAAAATCAGAGGAAATAAAAAGAAAAAAGAACAAAATGAGAGAGTCTTATCGGTGAAAACCTTCACAGGCACCATAAGGCGACGGTAAGTTGAGAGAAAGAACAAAATGAGAGAGGCTTGGCGGTGAAAACCCTTCGGGCACTACAAGTCGGATCAGGATAGAGAGTCAGATAGGATAATCGGAGCATTAAAGCCAAGTTTCACGGCGAAGAGGTGCAACAAGAGTTGAATATTAGACTTGCTTGACAGATTAGGCCACTTAAGCCGAAGGTGCATGTCATGGTCATTAGAGTTGGTATCCGCATCTGATAAGTTTCTACTTTGTAATTTTCTTGTTAGGTATCATCTCTTTCCATCGTCCCTTACTCTGTTCCTTCTGTTTTGTTTGCTTCCTCTTCTTGAGTTTGTTTGGTCAGAACAAGTGAGAAATGACTTCAAAATTTGCTACCAGCTTTCCAATTGCACAAAGCGGAGTCTGGCTAGCACATCAAAGTGGCATAAGTCAGGAAAGAACAGTATGCGCACTGAGTTGGTAACAATCAACATGCTTTGGGATTCATGTGAAATGCAAAGGTTCGGTATATGTCAATTCATGAGCAAAATACAACAGATAAAAGGTATTGGGTTTGAACGGATCAGAGGTGTTTTCTTTGATAAGGGTGATAGAGAAAGTGTTTAGTCAATAAACAAGCAATTTCTTTCAAGTTGAAAACAAAGTTATCATGGCAATTGAAGGAGCAATCGCCCTCAGAGTCAAGGCCGCAAACTAACCACCATGTTTAAACTCACAAGTTTTCTTTGTCTGAAACAGGGACGAAAGCTATGTTCATATCAAAGCTTGGAAGCTTGAATTTTTCAGGTGTAATGCCCCAATTCTTCTAACGCAATGGCTATTGAGAAGATCACACATCACCCCTAGGAGAAACACTTCCTAGTCTGGTTTTTCAAGTTATATTTTGTTGTAGGAGATGCACTTCCTAAAATTGAGATTTTACCCCTAGGAGACGCACTTCCTAGTTTTTGGGTCATTTAAGTTCATTCATAGGAGACGCACTTCCTAGTTTAAGTCATTGAAGTTTCACCCCTAGGAGACGCACTTCCTAGTCTGGGTTTTTCAGGATATACTTTTAGGAGACGCACTTCCTAAATTGAGTTTTATCCGTAGGAGACGCACTTCCTAGTTTTGGGTCATTTAAGTTCATTCATAGGAGACACACTTCCTAGTTTAAGTCATTGAAGTTCCACCCCTAGGAGACACACTTCCTAGTCTGAGTGTTTCAAGTTATATTTTGTTTTAGGAGACGCACTTCCTAAATTGAGACTTTACCCCAAGGAGACGCACTTCCTAAAATTGAGATTTTACCCCTAGGAGACGCACTTCCTAGTTTTTGGTCATTTAAGTTCATTCCTAGGAGACGCACTTCCTAGTCTGAATCATCAAAGTTTCACCCCTAGGAGACGCACTTTCTAGTCTGGGTCTTTCAGGTTTTGTGTTAGGAGACGCACTTCCTAAATTGAGATTTTACCCCTAGGAGACGCACTTCCTAGTTTTTGGTCATTTAAGTTCATTCATAGGAGACGCACTTCCTAGTTTAAGTCATTGAAGTTTTCCTAGTCTGGGTTTTTCAGGATATACCTTTAGGAGACGCACTTCCTAAATTGAGATTTCACCCCTAGGAGATGCACTTCCTAGTTTAGGTCATTTAATTTCAACCCTAGGAGACGCACTTCCTAGTTTGGTTCAAGTTTCACCCCTAGGAGATGCACTTCCTAGTCCGGGTTTTTCAGGATATACCTTTAGGAGACGCACGTCCTACATTGAGATTTTACCCCTAGGAGACGCACTTCCTAATTTGGGTCATTTGAGTTCATTCCTAGGAGACACACTTCCTAGTGTGAGTCAATGAAGTTTCATCCATAGGAGATGCACTTCCTAATCAAGGTCTTTCAAGTTATTCTTTTAGGAGACGCACTTCCTAAATTGAGATTTCACCCCCTAGGAGACGCACTTCCTAGTCTGGTTCTTTCAGGTTATATTTTTGCTTTAGGAGACGCACTTCCTAGTATGGGTTTTTCAGGATATACCTTTAGGAGACGCACTTCCTAAATTAAGATTATACCCCTAGGAGACCACCACTAGGAGACGCACTTCCTAGTTTGAGTCATTGACGTTTCACCCTAGGAGANACTTTCCTACGTTTTGTAGTTTAATTCGTAGTTTTACTTCTTACGGTAATAGTCACTTCCTAGTTCGTTCATTCAAGTTTTCTCCCTAGGAGACACACTTCCTACGTTTGAGTTAATTCGAGTTTTATCCTTAGGAGACGCACTTCCTAGTTTGGTTCATTCAAGTTTCACACGTAGGATACGCACTTCCTAATCTGGGTCATTCAGGTTTTATTTTTAGCAGACACATTTGCTAGTCAAAGTTTCTTGGCTTTATTCACAGGAGACACACATCCTAGTCGAGTCTTTAGTTTACTCTCATCATTGCATCGATAGCATAAGTGGTTTACAGTTTTGCTAACAACTCACAAATCTTCCTAGTGCAAACTGGGGCAGAAAAATTTGTTTGTTTTATTTTTTTGATTGTAGGCACCCACCCGGAGAACAAGGGAATTCATTCCGAAATTGTTTTTGAAGTTTCAAGTCAGTAGCAGGCGCCCACCTGGAGAACAAGGGAAGTCATTTCAGAATTCAATTCAACTTAGAAGTAGAAGAAGCTCACGGCAAGAATGCGAGTCAATAGTCCGAGATGACCAACAGAAGTAGTCTCAATCCAGAATAAAAGAAAAGAAAAAAAATGAATCCAAAATGCAGAAATAGATGAAAGAAGTAAACGATTCAAGACATGACTGAATTCAAGAGCACGGCGTGTCCGATTTTGATCCGAAGAAGCCGTGGAAGAGTGAATCAGCACCTGCAGCTAGCAAGCATCAAGGTTCAAATCAAAAGTCTACCTGAAGAACCATTCAAGACTCAAGATCAAGCTTCCGTAGACTTATAGATAGGAATCTTGTAAATCATAGTTTACAGGCTTAGTTAGTCTTTTTCATTTTTTGATTTTGATGTAATAAGAGGACCGCGGACCGGAACCTCGACGGAACGGCACCTCAATCGGCTCTCCACCTCAGTATACTCCATCATTGTTCCTACTTCTAAACTACACGTGGCCTGATTCCTTTATAGCTATTTAGGCAGCTTAGATACCAGAGCTTGGTCACATTCTCCTTTCTTTTAGTTTTTGGTCTCTCTAAATAAGGGTCGGATCAAAAAACTCGTCTCATCGTTCTTTGTCTGAAAATACTTCGTGTTTCCAGTCAAAGAGGGGCAGCTGTAGACATGTGATTTTTGACCCTTCCCAAGATTTTACACATTCTAGTGTTAAATATTTAGTTTAGGTCTAATATCGCTAATTTAGACTTTTTTTACTTTATTTTATCACAAAATTAAAAAATACCAAAAATAGTTTCACAATATAATATTATTTATTTTAATTAATTAGAGTTATTTATGTATTTTGTAGTATAAGTTTTGCATTATCTGTAGAAAAGAATTAAGATTTTGGCCAAAATTTGGCTCAATTTGGATCTAGCCCATAATAACCCAAGCCCAATTACCCTTAGCCCAAATAACTTAAGCCCAATACCCACCAACCTAACCCTAACAAAACTAGACAAAAACCTACACATAAGGGGGATCAGCCATTTTTGGGGAATGGGCCACCCATCAGATTTGGTCCTTCATCTTCAAAAAATAAGAAAAACCCTAGACTAGAAAAGAGGGACAACCCTTCAGCCGTTTCCTATCAAAGAGACCCCACAACACCTTATCTTCTTCTTCACTAACACACACACGGAGCAGCCATTTTCTGATCTTCAGCAACCCCTTCGACACAAAACAAACCTCAACAAACCACCCCCATGCCACACACAACCCTCATCACCCAAACCAAAACCCACAGCCGCTACCAGATTCCGGCGACTCTCAACCAGCAGCAGCATCCAACGTCACTCTCAACCAGCTCCACCGACGACTTTTGTCCTCACCTCGTTCCCATTTCTCTCTCCCTCACCTTGCTGTCTCTTTCACTCATCTCGATGTTGCGATGAAACTCGTCGGAAGCCAGCGAACTTGCAGCTCCTATTTTGATGTGAAGTGACTTTCCGGCGACCATCATTGAAACCGGCAAACACACACAACAACAGTTTCAAATTCATAGAGTCCATTTTGAAGCTCGTTCGGAGAGTTTTTTGGAGCTGAGATGTTGGAAACGGTTTGAGGTTGTCGTTCAGTTGCCGATTCGAGATTCACCATTGGTTTGCGGTCTCGATGTCGTTCCTGTTGCTATGTAGCTGATTCAGTTTGATTTATTTTTCATTTCTGTACTCGTTCGAAGAGATTCCGAGCAGAATTGATTAAAGTTTCTCATTCAGGTTCATTTCTTGATCTGTTTTTTATCTTATTCATGGTGTGATTAAGAATATGAAAGGAACTGATTTGGTTATGAATTACCCTTTAGGACATCTCATGTTACATCTTTACTGACTTTTGGATTCAATTTTATTATTGTAACAGCAATTTGTGGTAGTTTATGGTCTAGATTTCAACTTGCATCTTTTATGTGTATGTAGTATGTTTTCTATTGTGATTCTCTGATCTATTATTAAACCCTGATGTAGAATGTATAAGCAGAATTAGTGAGTTTATGTTTTTTCTAAAAAAACTCTCTCAAATTAGTTTTAAGAAGTAATTATGAACATCGTATTTTGCTTTAGGCGCGTTAATGAAATAAATCATCGTGACTATGGATACGGTTCCCGTGGCATGGTCACGATACGTAAGTCTCGATTCGGGTGTGCATTTCATGTGACCCGACCATAATTTCGATTAATAATAAAATTAAACATGTTGTAGATCGTGGGTACGGCTCCCGTGACACGATTCGCAATGTGTACAAAATCAAATGAGTGGGAGACAATCGTGCCTCGTTCCAGGAAATAATTTCATAATAGTTGAGCGACCATGCTAAAACCACGAAACCCGGGAATGCCTAGCACCTTCTCCCGGGTTAACATAATTCCTTACCCGGATTTTTGTGTTCGCAAACCATAAATAAGAGTCAACTTTCTCGATTCGGGATTTTAAACCGGTGACTTGGGACACCATAAATTATCCAAGTGGGGACTCTAAATTTGAATAAATAATCCCGTTTCGGGTTTTTCACTTTAATTGGAAAAACTCCCCTATACCCGCCTCTCGGGGTAGTAAAAAGGAGGTGTGACACGATCTACCACCAAGATTTCCTATTTCTCTGAGTTCCTTTCAAATCGCCTTCAAGTTAATGCTTCTCCTTGCCAGACTACCACGATCCTTACCCAAAGATCACCACAAGAGATCCTAGCATGAAATCACGTCGTCCTAAAGCTCATAGACACTGTATTCCCTCTTAAGCACCCAAAATACTACATCCGAGTTACCCATTCTGAGGAAACCTTTTGTGAATTTGAAACCGTTTCCTTAACCTCTCTAATACTGAAATGTAAGTTCCATAGTGATACATAAATACTGCGAGTACCAAAACTATCCAATGAAAATCCCAGATCTTAGCCATTTACAAATTTGGAAATTTCCTCAAATACCACATACGAATCTTGAACCCATTAGAACCTTCTAGAGAGTCATCCACTCTTCTCTAATCTCATATGCATCGCCCAAGCAAGCTAAACGACTTGTGCTCCATTAGCACACCAACAACCAAAGAAGTAATCCACACCTCTAAGCAATCGAGTGAAACCCTTTTTCTCACTACATCACATCCATCATGAACAACAAACTCAAATCATTCCAAGACTTCTATATATCCATAAGGTGTAATACATCATACATCCAGAAATTTCCTTGCTTAAGTAATCCTCAAAACCAACCTTTGCAAGTCATAGTCGATCAACAAGTATGCCTCAGACTGAAACCAATACAACACATAACTATACAATCAAATCATCGATGGTAGACTCCCCCACTTGGCTCAAATCCATCGAACAAAAAATCTGATAACTCACAATACCCATACTTTATTACTGCCATAAACCCGCATTGAAACTCAACTAAATCCTTCATAAGCTCATGCAATCACAACCCCTAAAATAACTTAAATCATCTGCTAAACTCGCATTCACCCTCGTGACAGTCAAGTCAACTTTCTCAACTGATCCAACTCAATTGCAACACATATGACCCACCGGTGGAAAGAAACTCTCCACACAACATCATAAAGATTGCACATCCGTAGACCACCCCGCAGAAGATAACCCATCTGCTTAGCCTCAAATTGGCATTTCACTACGACCTACCATGGCCATGACCTTCATGCAATCACTTAATCTTCCTTAGTCTAAACTCGTCAACAAGACATAAGAATCCACTTCATCCCATAACCGGACAACATGAAAGATCCGTCAACACAATCATAACTCAAGACTGTACAACTCATCAAAAGAGAAATAAAGCATCTAATAGTCCTTTTCACATCCCAAGCAATCCTTTTCTAGTCACATCAAAGCCATCTGAACATGTCCCGCATTCACCTCATATTCACCATTTAGCTATCCAACCACTCACCAAGCCATAAATCCCGTTCCTAGGGATACTACCAGATAGATAAGACCGAAGGCACATGTTTACACAACTGAAACCACTGAGCCCAAGCTATGGTCCAACCCTAGCCTCAAGTCTTCTAGACTGGCACATCACCAAAATACAGAGAATACATCTCGTACCTCATCCACGAAATCGAAAGCCATCGATGCACAACTGATATTGAGCGCTCACATAACATACGAGTGAGTGGAAGGAATTCAAAGAGACACGTTTCAAGCTGAATCAATGCTGCACGATAAGGAAAGAAAGATGGGAAATTCATCCTAGATGCCCTATAGCCTCTCGAAGATAGGGATGGACGTCATCATAACGATCCGCAAGACTCTACTGGACATTTTCTCATGACTCGTAGAACCTATGTGTTGATACCCAATTTTTTCCTGTCTATTTTTTTTATTAATATCTTCAAAATAGCATATATTCATGTATAAGTATGTCCAAGCATTTTATTATTTTTCCCATAATTTTTAAGGTTTTAAACTGATTTAGTTCCCCTTTTCATCCATAAAAGCCCAACGATTATTTTCAAAATTATTATTTTGGTAATTTTTTATTGGAATTTTATATTTATACTAAAATGTAGCTAACATAATTTTTGTATATCTTTAAAAATCTAGTTAGTATTTTTAAAGCTAAATTGTATATAATTGCAACATTAGCCTATTTTAAGATTTGATTGCATTTTATATTACAAAATTGAATCCAGTATTTTAATTTAATATTTATATGTTATAAATCATTGTAGTACTTTCAATTTATTTCCAAAATTTAATTTGCTATTTTTATAAAATAAATGGGAAAAAATGGCTATTTAAAATCTAGCCAGATTTCATTTCAATTGTAGCCTAAATTCTACCCCAATTAAACCAAATTGAACCTCAGCCCAATTTCTAAAATTACCCGACCCATAGCCCGTTTAAACAACCCACCCGGCCCCCCTTTAAATCTCAGCCGTTGATCTAACAGATCAACGGCTCATGTTCCCCATTCCTTAATTAATTCCAAATGACCCCAACCCCTTCTCATTTTCCACATACCAGCCGCCTCTGAACCCTCCATTCTCTCAAATTCTCTCGAAGTTTCTCAAACCCTAGCCACCACTTCCGCCCCACAAGCCACCGGAATCCATGGCTTCCAAGGGTATGGAAGCCCTACACCGGCCTTCTATGACTCCCACACGCCAAAGCATGACCACGACGAGGTTTGGTCCAAGCTTCGTCCGATTCGAGTTCCACGGCCATCTCCGGTTGTACTCCGGCGTACCATGGTTGCTCGAGCCTGATTTGGTTTTCTCCGACTTAGATCGGTGACCTTTCAAAGCCTTTCTCACTACTGGGGGTTCTTTTGAAACCCCTAAACCTTCGAGGTTTTTCTGATTCCTTTAGATCCGTTGTGTATCTATGTGTTCCCTAAGCTTTTAAACAATTTTCCTGACTTTCCTTTCAAAAATTACTTTCAAAACCATTTCTTTTCCGACCTAGGGTTTTCTAAAAATATGTAAATGATCTCTGACTTTCTTTTTCCTTTTGTGTGTATTTGCCTTTACTGTGTTCTTGTATTTTCTTCTACGGTGTTCATGTATACTTCTTCTACTCTATTGTGTTCTCGTATGCCTTTTTGTATATTTTCTACTGCATTTTCCTATACTATGTTCTTGTGTGTTTCTTCTACTGTATTTTCCATTATTATGTTCTTAAAGTGTTTCTTATTAAGTTCCATCTGCTGAGCTCTGTTTAAGTTTCTTCTAAAAACGTCTTAGCATGCTTCTTCTACTGTCCTTGTCAATTTTTCCATTATGTTTCGTATTAGCTTCTGCTACTCTATTTTCTTTAAATCCTTCTACTATGTTCTGTGTGTTGTTTGCTATCGTTGTTTTCTCATGAGTTGCTGTAGCTGAAAGAAACATGCAAGAGGTTTTCAGTTCTTCTCTGAGACCTCTAAGCCTGTTTTGATCACTTGCCTTCTCATCTCTGTACTCGATTAATGGTGGAAACCCTAGAATTTGGAGGGTTCTTCCAAGTTTGGTCATGTGATTTGCTTGAACTAGGGTTTTATTTCAAAACCCCTAACTCTTTCAGACCAACTTCGAGTCTCTGAACTGAGTCTGGACATCCTTGTTTTCATATGATTCTGACTTTTTGCCAAACTCTTCTACACCGGATTTTTCTACTGATTCTTACAAAGACACGACAATCTTCTTTCATGCTTAGCATGTTCGTATGCTCCTTATAAATGATGAACTTCCCTCTAAAGTGGCTTTCAAATTTGTGATTAGTTCATACTTCCCTCTGAATATGGTCTGATTGATTTCTTTCCATTGTTTGTTGATTTTCTCTGTGACTCGACCCAAGTTAAAACCCTTCTCAGCTTTTGCGACTTGGTTCATTCATGGGTCAGTAATTACAAGATCCCTGATTCTTTGATTTGCTGGTTTTCAATTGATTTTCTTTCCTTATTTGTACAACCGTGTACTTCAAAACCCTGTCCTTAAATAACCTTTTATGTATTCGCCCCTAATTGCATGCTGTGCACAAAGTGCTTATTCAAATTCTTTCCTTAAATTGTTTTTACCCGTTTGAATCTGAATCTCTTAATTAAGGGAAGTCTCGTGTAATTGATGCTTGATTGATACTCAGTTCCTTAACTATTTTCTTACCTTATTTCTGCCTGGTTTTCAACACTATAAATGCACGACTCCTTAACACACAACACACAATTCAGAATCCTTCTGAACTCATACTGACACACAATAATATTCTCTTCTTGTCTGCACTGTGGCCCGTTCACAAGACCTACTGCTTTTTCTTTGTTTGTTTCTCTGAAACTGAATTCTGCTTCTACACTTGCCTTAAGTTCTGCCCCCCTCCTGTGAGCCTTTCCTTGGGACCTTGTGTTCCCCCTGAACTTGGTCACTTGAGGGCTGGCCCTTCCACACTGCACTATATCTTAATCTGGTGATACATTTGGGTGTAAGCATTGCCCGGAGTTTATATGAGGCTCTTAGGGAACTTTGACACACCCCCAAATGGGAGAAAGGCTTTGAAATATGATCTTTTGGAGTTGGTTTACTTCATACTTCAGACAGGAGGTCTGAATCAGGCTCTCCTTAGTTGTACTTTTTTATTTCTGATGTATTTTCTTTACTTTACTTCTTTTTCTGGGCTGTAATAACTTTGTAATAAAATTCTCGGAGATGGCTTGTGAAAAAGGGAGGGGTAACCATGTATGCAAAGGGGTAGATAACTTGCCTATAGGTTATTTCTGAATTTTTGCACTCTCGTATAGATAACCTGCCTATAGGAGTTTCTGAATCTCTGCACTCTTATATAGATAACTTGCCTATAGGTTATTTCTGAATTTCTGCATTCTTATATAGATAACTTGCCTATAGGTTATTTCTGAATTTCTGCACCCTCATATAGATAACTTGCCTATAGGAGTTTCTGAATTTCTGCATTCTCATATAGATAGCTTGCCTATAGGTTATTTCTGAATTTCTGCACCCTCATATAGATAACTTACCTATAGGAGTTTCTGAATTTCTGCACTCTCATATAGATAACTTGCCTATAGGTTATTTCTGAATTTCTGCACCCTCATATAGATAACTTGCCTATAGGTGTATTTTCTGAATTTCTGCATGCACATAGAAAATATGCCTATAGGTCTTTCTGAATCTTGCATACACATTCTTCATCAGGCAATCATGCTTATATGTCTTAATCAATCAATTGCAAGTCGATATCATGTCCATAGGCTTTAAATGAAATTCAGCACCTAGATATCATGCTTATAGGTTTTCTGCATTTTACCATGTCTGTTAAAAGGGGTTTTATAATCAACACGCATAGAAAGCATGTCTATAGGAGTTATTAATCATGTCTGAATCGCTTCACTCGCTTATAAGTCTAAAACCAGTAATAATGACGACCATCAGTTGCAGAACTTATGATCTCTTGCTAAAACTTGCTTCCTTTAATAACTGACGACTTTCTTAAAAATAATATGTATTCAGTTAATCGTTTCTGAAAGCAGTAGATATCATGCCTAAGGGTCCTAGTCCAACACCTAGGTAAGCCTTAGGGCTAAAATTATAAACTGAATCAGATTTTATTAGCTACAACCAGCAGGCGATCCTGATTCGGGCTTCTTATCTGAACTATGTAATAAATCAGTTTGCCTCAACCTTTAAGTTTAATTAGACCTTAAGCAGTATGTGTAAGACATGCTAAATTATGTGCTTTCTTTGGTTTAAAGGAGGTCTTATCAGAGCCCTTCACTTGTTTATGTGCTTTCCCCCAACTTGCTATACGTGTTTTTGTATGTTGCCTTAGAGTTTTTGCCTTTGAAACTATAAACAAGCCTAATATCCCTTCCCTTTAGGATTAGTATTCCTAACTGCCTCCGGGACTGATAGGATTGGGGTGGGTAATAGCATGCAATAAGTAAACGAGACCATTCCGCGCTTTAATACCTTAATGGGGTGGGAAAGGGTAGATATGGATATGATGACCACGTGATAACATCACATGTAGCCCCTTACTGAGGAGTGATTAATGAATGTTGTGTAGGGTGATCCATATTATTTATAAACCTAGGACCCCCCCCCCCTTCCCTTTGTTTCTTTTTTTTTTTTTTTTTTTTAAACTATTTCTCTAAGGAAAAAATCAGTATCCCTTTCGTTCTTCCTAACTTTGCTTATTTGTAACCGTTATGTGAAAATCCCCTCTTACTTGAAGTTCTATTTGCCTATGTGTTATCTGTACTTGAGTCACAGCAATAGTTTGGTCGGGAACCACACTAGTGGATCCTGAGGGGTGCCTAACACCTTCCCCTCGGGATAATTTCAAGCCCTTACTCAATCTCTGGTTATTCAAATCAAACCCTCCATAGTGTCCTAATGCACTTAAATCATTAGGTGGCGACTCTTCAATTCAAACCCAATTCCCAGAAGGGAACGAGTTGTCTTCCCGAATGTCATAAACCCGATTTCGCGAGAAAAAGGGGGCGCGACAGCATGGCGACTCTGCTGAGGATTTTCTTTTAGGCTTTTACCATTAACTATTATTGTGACTTTACATTTCTTATGTGCTTTTATCTGTTTAATCCCTTTAAGCATTTAATTCCCTCTTCTACTACAAAACTGACTTGTCTTTTGTTTCTTTCCCTTATTTCTTTTACTGCTTTCCTTTATTGCATTCCTTTATTACTATTTTAAATTATTGTAATTATTACTTCATGAACGTGCAAATACGTGACAACTTATTTTAGTTATTGCAACTGCATGTCTTCAATATCATATTCCACTTGTGCCAAACAAAATACCATAGCAACGCTTATAATGAGTGGTTGCGCTCTTCCGATATTATCGCCCCCTAAATCTGGCAAAGGCATATTTGCGGTAAAACCAGTCGATCAACGGTGTAGTCGACGGTTCCGCGCCTTTCCCTCTGGAGTTGTCCGCTCAAGGGTACCAGTCGAAAACCCCCATAGAAACCCTTTCTATTTAAATTGTGCATGCATCATGGTCAAACTTAGCCGAATCAGTTATGTTGTCCGCATAATGATTCTTTAAGATAGCCTTGTCCAAAGTCCACTGGGTTTCCCTAAAACCCAAACGGACCCTACCACGTTTTGTGCATTTATCTGGAGAACTAAATGCTTTTATGCCAATTATTGATATTTAATAGTCGAGTCTGGTGGGGGTAAGGGACTAACCCTTTTGTCTTGCAGAAACATGAGGCATGAAGTCCCCAGATTCGGCATGGTCACCAACCTCCACCCAAAATTGCTAAGCTGGTGGGAGGATCTTCATTCCAGTTATCAGACTCTTGTCAGGAAATACCTAGGAAATTTACCTTCTCTCCTGGAAATCCAACCCAACAACAAAATCATAGAAGCTGCTACTCTATTCTGAGATTGTGATAGGTCTGTGTTCCGTTTCGGAGACATTGAGATGACACCCCTGCTCGAGGAAATAGGAGGAATGGCTGGTATACCGTGGGAAACTCCGGGTTTATTAATGCCGGAAAACCGCAAAGGTAGAGGTTTTCTCAAAATGGTGGGTCTAAAGAAGAATCTAGACTTGACATGTTTGAAAGAGTCATACATTCCCTTTGACTATTTATACGAGAGGTACGGCCACAGCAAATCTTACCGTACTTATCCTGATGAGTTCGCCCTTACATCATTGGGGCATATTCACCGAAGGGTATTTGTCTTCATGTTCTGTTTCTTGGGGATGATAGTGTTTCCAATGAAGAAAGCAAGAATCCATACCAGGCTAGCCATGGTTACTAAAACTTTAATGGAGGGAATTGGAGGGCAACCATTCAGTATTGTGCCCATGATCATCGCAGAAATATACCGTGCCCTAGAGAAATGTCAACGGGGAGCTAGTCACTTCGAGGGTTGCAATTTGCTACTTCAGCTGTGGCTCATGGAGCATCTACAAAAGGGTGAATACTGACAAGAGATCCAACGAAGGGACTAGGACGATCATATCGCTTTCCATCACCCAAAGCGAATGAATTATATCCCTGATATGTTTGCTCAGCCATAGGATGCCAAAGGATGGTTCAAGCTATTTGATAATCTGACCGAGGAGCAAGTACAATGGATGTTCAAATGGTTTCCAACTAAAGAATTCATCACCCGATCCCAAGATGCACCTTTTCTTATATTAATCAGTCTGAGAGGAACGTACCCTTACGTCCCTCTCCGAGTTATGAGGCAAGATGGTAAGAAGCAGGTTGTACCCAGGGTCGACAAGATGAGTCATTTCCGGGCTGACTTCCAGGCTGACGATAGTCCTTACAAGTGCCAAGATCAGCATATGTGGCACTGCAAGATCGTCATGGGAAGGGATACCATCGGACCAGATCGATACCACACCGGTTGTACTCCTTACTCTTCCGGTTGGTTAGAGGATAATCACAATGGTCTGGGTCAACCCGGGTTTGTTCGAGGTCACAGGATCATCGATGAAAAGGCTGAAGCACAGGTCAAGTACAACCAACTGCGCAAGAGAATCCGGGAATGAGAAAGTGAGCACCGTGAGATACAAGAAGCCAATCAAAAACTAATTTAAGAGTGGAAGGATATGGCTGTCAGCGCCAACAAACGATTGTTCAATTTGGAGCGAGGTATAGTAAAGTTGGAAAAGAAGTTCTTGAAAAGGGTTGAAGACTGCCGGGCTGCTGAAGAAAATGAAGGCGGACATCTGGCCAAAGCTTACTTGCTACTAGGACTGTGCAAGCTAGGGAAGCTGTTCAATGGAGCCAATGATGCCGAGTCTGGGGAAGGTCCCTCCGGGACCAAATAGATAGGAATTTCCATTTCCGCTTTATAAAATGTAACAAGGCCAATGGCCATTAGTGCTTTTTATTTTCTTATTATTTAGTGTCGTTTTGGGATTCGTCTACCTTTTATCAATAAAATGAGGCATTCAGCATTCTAAGTTCTCCAAATCAACTTGTCGCTAGGCCTACCTCGGGCACAACGAGGTCCCCAAAGTTAGGACACGCTTTATATTTCAACACTACGTGTTTAAATATTGCAACATTTTTTCCAATGATCCTCACTCACTGGTTACCTTTTGTTTTTTCTTTTTGTTTATTTCCCCTCCCCAAAGGTTAGTTCGTGAACTCTGGCAACATCATCATATTTCACGAGATCCAGGGGCCCTCCACCTACTCCTCCTCCCAGTCCTGTCAAACACAAGAACAAAGGAAGAATGGAAGATTCAAACAACTCAATTGAACAGGTAGAGGTCACTCATGGTCACGGTACTCTGGTCCCCAAGGAAAATGCATCCCAACTAGAACAAAAGCTATTGAAGTTTCAGGAAGAACTTGATCAAGTCCGGAATCTGGCAAATCTGTCATTTTCCCTCACCACTCCAGAGGTTACTTTCCCAAATACTCAGAATCCTGTACCTCCGCAAAACATCCCAAAGCAACAAAACCATCCCGCTCCTCATCACCACTGCAATACCTGCCATACCTCAAATAATACCCCACTGCTCATCCCAGAACTCCAGAACTCCACAAATGACCATTGCCAACATAATACCCCCATCTACGTGGAGACCGTACCGTACTTCACCCAGCCAATCTCAAGCACACCCGAGTCCGATGATAAAGACTCGCTCATAAGAAATATGGCGGAAGAGCTTAAAAGGTTGACTAGCAGAATTCAAGGCGTTGAAGGTAGTAAGGGAATTGAGGGGCTAAACTATGAAGATCTTTGCATATAGCCCGATGTTGAACTGCCCGAGGGGTACAAACCTCCCAAGTTCGAGATGTTTGATGGCACAGGGAATCCAAGGGTCCATTTGAGAGCATACTGTGACAAGCTGGTCGAAGTGGGAAGAGACGAGAAAATCCGCATGAAGCTTTTCATAAGGAGCTTAAAGGGAGACGCCTTATCTTGGTACATTAGCCAGGATCCGAAGAAGTGGTCGAGCTGGGTAAGCATGGCGTCTGATTTTATGGACAGATTCAGGTTTAACATGGAGAATGCACCAGATGTGTTCTATATTCAAAACTTGAAGAAGAAACCCACAAAGACCTTCCGTGAGTATGCTACTCGATGGAGATCAGAAGCTGCTAAGGTTAGGCCTGCTTTGGAAGAAGAGCAAATGAACAAATTCTTCGTTCGGGCCCAAGACCCACAGTATTACGAGAGGATGATGCTGATCGAGAATCACAAATTTTCTGACATCATCAAGCTAGGAGAAAGGATCGAGGAAGGCATCAAGAGTGGTATGGTTACAAAATTTGAAGCCTTGCAAGCTACCAATAAGTCTTTACAGTCTGGTGGTACGTCCAAGAAAAAGGACGTAGGTGCTGTAATGGTTGCACAGAGAACCAAATCCCCTATCAAGTACCAAACATACCCAATACCTCCAATCACATATCAGCCTACCCCAAATTACCAAGCACCCTCACCCTCTTACCAAACTCCACCACCCACTTATCAATCATCTCCATCTCCCACATATCAACCTACCTCTCCCAAATATTCCCAACCAACACATGTTTACCAAGCCTACAACACCCAACCGTCCCACTATCAATCACCTCCCCCACGTCAAAACTTCCCTAGACCTCGACCAAACTTTGACCGAAGGCCCCCAAAACAATATACCGCCATTGCCGAACTAATTGACCAGTTGTACCAAAGACTTAAAACTGTTGGTTATGTCACCCCTATCCCTGCTGTAACCCCTGAGAACCCTTCTCAGTGGGTTAATCCAAATAAATCCTGTGCATACCATTCTGGCATGAAAGGACATACCATTGATGAATGCCGCTCTCTGAAAGACAAGATCCAGACTTTTATTGATAACAAGATCATTGTAGCAAAGGAGCCTGCTCCAAATGTCCGCAATAACCTTCTGCCAGACCACAAGGGTGGAGGCGTTCACATGATTGAAATAGAGGATGATTGGGATCCTGAGGGATCGATCGGTTTGATCGCGGAAGGTGACAACACAAAGAAGCCAGCAGTAACCCTTAATCTTATTGTGGTCCAGATTCAGCCTTTTGGGGATGCCGAGGTAAACATGTCCATGCCACTTGAGTTTGAGGCACCATCCTCTGCAAAGACGCCAGCGCCGATTGAGGTTGAGTTTATGTCACCAGCAAACGCACCTACACCCTTTGAAGTTGCAGTTTTACCGCCTAAGGGGCCTGCTCTGCTCGGAATAAAGATAGCCACGCCAATTCCAGTGGCAATGTCGGCAGTAACACCATTCCACACAAATGCCATACCTTGGGACTACACAGCCGAGGCCAGAAGAAAAGGGAAGGTCAAGTTCGGGGAAGCTATTGTGGCACAGGGTATGACAAGAACCGGCAGGGTTTATACCCCGGAGCATTTAGCCGAGTCAAGCAAACAGGCCTATAGTTGGCCAACCATCACTGAAACTGGGCCCGACGATCTTTGGAGAAAGATACAAGCCAAAGAATACTCAGTCATTGATCAGCTGAACAAAACACCAGCACTGATTTCTATCCTTGCTTTGCTACAAAGTTTCGATGGACACAAGAATGCCTTGCTAACAGTGTTGTGAGGCATATGTACCAAGTAACATCACCGACGAAGAGATGGCTAACATGGTAGGTAAGGTATTGGAAAGTCACAAGATCACTTTTCATGAAGATGAGCTGCCGCCAGAGGGGTTGAGTCACAACAAGGCATTGCACATCATCGTGCAGTGCGAAGATTACTTTATCACCAGGATCCTGATTGACGGAGGGTCCAACCTCAACATTTGTTCGTTGGTGACACTCAGGACATTAGGAAAAGGGCTGCATGAGATCAAGGACGGGGCCATCAACGTCAAAGCTTTCGACGGTTCCCAAAGGTCGACTATTGGGGAAATTAGCTTGTGTTTGCAAATAGGGCCTACTTGGTTTGATGTTGATTTTCAAGTGATAGACGTGCCAGCATCTTACAATCTGCTGTTGGGACGATCATGGATTCATGCTGCTAGGGCTGTTGTGTCAACACTACATCAGGCAGTGAAGTTTGAGTGGAATCACCAAGAGGTGGTCATTCACGGCGACGGTAGCAATCCCATATACAGCCGTCAGACCATCCCAACGGTAGGAGAAAGAAGAAGGATAGGCGGGGAAACTTACCACCATATCGAGCGAGTCAACGTCGTTGATAAGGATAAATGGTGGGACAACGAAATTGAAAGCATATTGAACTGGAGCAGATATGAACCTGGCAAGGGACTTGGCAAGAATCTCCAAGGAATCGCTAAGCCCATCAAGCTCAAGAAACATGGCACCACCTTCGGATTGGGGTATGAGTATACCTGGAAAGAATTCAATGACTGGTCGTCACCATGGCGCGGTCCTTACTATCTATTGGAGCAGCCAATACCACGCTTGGAACAGACTTTCCAACCGGCCAAAGTTATCTATGGGTCAGAAGAAGAGGAAGCACTAGCGCAGTGAGGAATTTGTTCTTGGAAGACGATGATATAGATTGTTGTGTCATTTTCGAGGAGGAGGGGGAGGAAGGCCCTTCTATACAGGCTGTGAGCAGAGGAGCAGGCCTCAATAACTGTACCATCAGAACCACCAGAGCCCGGCGAGCCTCGGGGTAGCAAGGCTGAACAAGCATCATGCACTATCATTTATTTTCTCTCATTACTTTATTTATACAGCATTACTATTACTTATCTTGATGAACCAATAACTGTGACATGCAATGAGACAACGCAACAAATGGATATAGATTCAGAGGAAGATGACATACCAGAAGAGATCATTAAGGAAGTCGAGAATTTTGAAAATAGGCCAAAGTCCAACCTGGACGAGACTGAGATTGTTAACCTGGGAGACGAAGAGAATGTCAAAGAAACACGAATCAGCGTCCACTTATCACCGTCAAAAAAGAAGGAATACACAGAATTTCTAAGGAAATATGAGGATATATTTGCCTGGTCATACGATGATATGACCGGTCTAAGTACATCTATTGTGGCACACAAACTGCCAACTGATCCGACTTGTCCACCGGTAAAACAGAAGCTTAGAAAGTTCAAACCTGATATGAGTTTGAAAATCAAGAAAGAAGTCACCAAGCAGGTCAAAGCTAAAGTCCTCAGGGTAGTGGAATATCTAACATGGTTAGCCAACATTGTGCCAGTACCGAAGAAGGATGGGAAGGTCAGGGTCTGTGTTGACTACCGGGATCTCAACCGGGCCAGTCCAAAAGATGATTTCCCCTTGCCGAACATACACATCCTAATTGACAATTGCGCCAAGCACGAGTTGCAATCATTTGTAGATAGTTTCGCTGGTTACCATCAAATCTGGATGGATGAAGAAGATGCTGAGAAAAAGGCTTTTATTACGCCATGGGGAATGTACTGCTACAAGATGATGTTGTTTGGCCTTAAGAACGCAGGGTCCACCTACATGAGGGCTATGACTACCATTTTTCATGATATGATACACAAGGAGATCGAGGTGTACGTAGATGACGTTCTTATCAAGTCCAAGAAGGCCACTGATCACATGGAAGATTTGAGGAAGTTTTTCAACAGATTGTGAAGGTACAACCTGAAACTGAATCCCGCGAAGTATGCATTTGGGGTTCCCGCTGGAAAATTGCTTGGGTTTATTGTGAGTCGCCGGGGGATAGAACTGGATCCATCAAAGATCAAAGCCATTCAAGAATTGCCACCACCAAGGAACAAGAAGGACATAATGAGTTTCTTGGGGAGACTTAACTACATCAGCCGGTTCATTGCCCAATCTACAGTTATCTGTGAGCCAATCTTCAAGATGTTGAAGAAGGATGCCGCCACCGAATGGACTGATGACTGCCAGAAAGCTTTCGACAGAATCAAGGAATACTTGTCAACGCAACTAGTTTTGGTCCCGCCTGAACCAGGTAGGCCTCTGTTGCTCTACATCGCAGTGTTAGATGGTGCCTTCGGTTGCGTCCTAGGGAAGCATGATGAAACAGGAAAGAAAGAGCAGGCCATCTATTATCTCAGTAAGAAGTTCACCCCGTACGAGGCCCGATATTCTCTGTTGGAGCGCAACTATTGTGCACTAACCTGGGTGGCCCAGAAGCTGAGGCACTACTTCTATGCCTATACTACATATCTCATATCAAGGATGGATCCTTTGAATTACATCTTTCAGAAGCCCATGCCCACTGGCAAGCTCGCCAAGTGGCAAATCCTGTTGAGTGAATTCGACATTGTCTACGTGACTCAGAAAGCAATCAAGGGACAAGCACTAGCAGATCACCTTGCCGAAAACCCCGTGGATGGAGAATACGAACCCCTAAAGACGTATTTTCTTGATGAAGAGGTATCATTCGTAGGAGAAGATATTGCGAAATTCTATGATGGGTTGAGAATGTTTTTTGATGGAGTAGAAAATTTCAAGGGAGTTGGCATAGGAGCAGTTCTAGTATCAGAAACCGGTCAGTATTATCCGATGTTCGCTAAGCTCAGGTTCCCGTGCGCCAACAACATGGCCGAATATGAAGCCTGCATCCTAGGGCTCAAGATGTCCATTGACATGAACATTCAAGAATTGCTAGTGATCGGGGATGCAGATTTGCTTATACATCAGGTACGAGGAGAATGGGCAACCAAGAACTCTACGATACTCCCGTATTTGCACCACGTACAAGAGCTGAGAAAAAGGTTCACAAAGACGGAATTCCAACATGTTCCAGAAATCCAAAATGAGTTCGCCGACGCGTTGGCTACCCTGTCATCCATGACACAACATCCAGACAAAAACTTCATTGATCCCATTCCAGTAAAGATCCATGATCAGTAGAGAAGCATAAGCAATGGCACGAAAAGCTATCATTTGCTGTGTTAGGGTATCGCACCACAGTCCGCACATCAACCGGGGCGACCCCCTATATGCTGGTTTACGGTACAGAGGCAGTCATTCCCGCCGAGGTAGAAATTCCCTCCTTAAGGATCATACAGGAAGCAGAACTCGACGATGCAGAGTGGGTGAAAAGTCGTTACGAGCAGCTAGCTCTTATAGATGGAAAGAGGATGAATGCAGTTTGCCACGGCCAGCTTTATCAGAATAGAATGTCCAGAGCATTCAACAAGAGAGTCAAGCCGAGACGGTTCACACCGGGGCAGTTGGTATTGAAGAAAATCTTTCCCTATCAAGATGAAGCCAAAGGGAAATTCTCTCCCAACTGGCAGGGTCCATACATGGTTCACCGGGTTCTAACAGGAGGAGCCCTTATACTTGCAGAAATGGACGGAGAAGTTTGGCCAAAGCCAATCAATTCAGATGCAGTCAAGCGTTACTATGTGTAATCCTATGTTTTCCTATATGATGTAATTTGAACTACGTCTAACCTGATTCCCGTTTAAGAGGGGATACGTAGGTAGCCTTATGGGTTCGGTCACAATTCAATAAAGTTTTCATTCCCCCCCCCCCCCGCAATTGGAAACTGGGGCATAATTTTGAGGAGGACCCTCAAAATTCTAAAGTAATGTCAGTCAGTCATCGCAAGCAGCCGTCAGAAGCATCAACCCATTAAACTGGGGCAGAATTTTGAGGAGGACCCTCAAAATTCCGTAGCAGGAGAGGCTGCAATGTCCTAAACCACGTCACAGTTGTCGATTCATCTGAAAAGCTATTTCTTGACTGTATACTTATGTCATATTTTTTACAAACTCATGCATGTTTATTATCGAAATCGCTTTGTTCAGCAACGCTACCCCAATAGTACATACCGCATCACCAGACCAAAGCCGAACAGGTCAAGCAAGGCCAGCAAGAATACGAACTAACCTCCCCTCTACAAAACTCATGATTTTTCTTTGGATGCAGGCATTCGGATTACGAAAGCATATGATATACTATACACCCACAAGACAAACATCGATTCATGAATTGCCACACTTCCTCGGTATTCGCCATCCACGCACCCCAGCGATCCCCAACATCAAAGCTTGTTATCAGCTAAGAAACTCTATTACCATTTGCCACTTTATTTTATTTCTCGCATGGCATAAGGATACCATTCTGTCTTTCGAGACTAAGCACTGTCTCCATCTGCATTTTCTACACTGCATAAGGCTACCATTCTGCCTTCGGAGACTAAGCATTGTCTCCATCTGCATTTTTGCACTGCATAAGGCTACCATTCTGCCTTTCGAGACTAAGCACTGTCTCCATCTGCATTTTTGCATTGCATAAGGCTACCATTCTGCCTTCCGAGACTAAGCACTGTCTCCATATGCATTTCCCGCACTGCATAAGGCTACCATTCTGCCTTCCGAGGCTAAACACTGTCTCCATCTGATTTTTTACACTGCATAAGGCTACCATTCTGCCTTCCGAGACTAAGCATTGTCTCTATCTGCATTTCCTGCACTGCATAAGGCTACTATTTTGCCTTCCGAGGCTAAACACTATCTTCATCTGCATGTGCACGGCTGAAAGATCGCCACTTTATTTACATTTGCATGGCTGAAAGATCGCCGCTTCATTTACATTTGCATGGCTAAAAGATCGCCACCTATCGCATATCATGGGCTGAAATATCGCCAAATACTGCCTATCATGGGCTGAAATATCGCCAAATACTGCATTTCATGGGCTGAAAGATCACCCAAATTATGTGAGGGCGTCATTATTGGGAGGCACCATTTACATAGCCCGAGAACACCATGTAATGGCCTGAAGATCCCTTTAATTTTTCGCACATCATTATTCAAAGGCATCATGGTTCGGAGGCATCATTCTCATAGCCCGAGAGCATCATCTCATAGCCTGTGAATCCTTTATTATACGCTTCATGGCCCAGGACATCATGGTCTGAAGACGTCCTCCTAACCGTCCAAAGACAGCATTCATGGTCCGATGGGAACTTGCATCATGTTTAAATTTATGCACAATGTACGCTTGCGTTGTTTATTTGCGGGTAAACCAGCGAGGAACGGCCGTCCCGGCAGGGGCGATTCTGCTCCAGTTCCCGCAGCCCTATCAGACCTTAACCATTCATCCCAACCTGAATATTGCGTCCGTTCTTGAAAGGTCTCCACCGGCATATTCCGCCGACGGATCCCGAACTACATAAGGCCTGATTCCTGTAAGACCAGGGATATGGAGGCAGCTCATAAGCCAGGGCACGGCCAAATTTCTTCAAAACATTTCGTTCTGTCAAAATTGGTCATCATGTCTTTACCCGACAACTCTTTCATCCTTACCGGGTAAAGAGGCGCAACTGTTGATACCCAATTTTTCCCTGTCTATTTTTTATATGCAAAATATCTTCAAAATAGCATATATGCATGTATAAGTATGTCAAAGCATTTTATTATTTTCCCATAATTTTTAAGGTTTTAAACTGATTTATTTCCCTTTTTCATCCATAAAAGCCCAACGATTATTTCTAAATTATTATTTTGGTAATTTAGTTATTGGAATTTTATATTTATACTAAAATGTAGCTAACATAATTTTTTTTATATTTTTACAAATCTATTTAGTATTTTTAAAGCTAAATTGCATATAATTGCAACATTAGCCTATTTTAAGATTTAATTGCATTTTATACTTACAAAATTGAATCCAGTATTTTAATTTAATATTTATATGTTATAAATCATTTTATTACTTTCAATTTATTTCCAGAATTAAATTTGCTATTTTTATAAATAAATGGGAAAAAATGGCTATTTAAAATCTAGCCAGATTTCATTTCAATTGTAGCCTAAATTCTACCCCAATTAAACCCAATTGAACCTCTGCCCATTTCCTACAATTACCCGACCCATAGCCTATTTAAACAACCCACCCGCCCCCCTTTAAATCCCAGCCGTTGATCTAACAGATCAACGGGTCACGTTCCCCATTCCTTAATTAATTCCAAATAACCCCAAACCCTTCTCATTTTCCACCTACCAGCCGCCTCTGAACCCTCCATTCTCTCAAACTCTCTCGAAGCTTCTCAAACCCTAGCCACCACTTCCGCCCCAAAAGCCACCGGAATCCATGGCCTCGAAGGTTATGGAAGCTCTACACCGGCCTCCTATGACTCCCACACGCCTGATCTTTGAAGATTCAAAGCCTGATCACGACGAGGTTTGGTCCAAGCTTCATTCGATTTGCGTTCAACGGCCATCTCCGGTTGTACTCCGGCGTACCATGGTTGCTCGAGCCTGATTTGGACTTCTCCGACTTAGATCAGTGACCTTTCAAAGCCTTTCTCACTACTAGAGGTTCTTTTGAAACCCTAAACCTTCGAGGTTTTTCTGATTCCTTTAAATCCGTTCTGTATCTATGTGTTCCCTAAGCTTTTAAACGATTTTCCTGACTTTTCTTTCAAAAATTACTTTCAAAACCATTTTTTTTCCGACCTAGGGTTTTCTAAAAATATGTAAATGATCTCTGACTTTCTTATTCCTTTTGTGTGTATTTGCCTTTACTGTGTTCTTGTATTTTCTTCTACGGTGTTCATGTATACTTCTTCTATTGTATTGTTTCTCGTATGCCTTTTTGTATATTTTCTACTGTATTTTCCTATACTATGTTCTCGTATGTTTCTTCTACTGTATTTTCCATTATTATGTTCTTAAAGTGTTTCTTATTAAGTTCCATCTGCTGAGCTCTGTTTCAGTTTCTTCTAAAAATGTCTTAGCATGCTTCTTCTACTGTCCTTATCAATTTTTCCATTATGTTTCGTATTAGCTTCTGCTACTCTATTTTCTTTAAATCCTTCTACTATGTTCTGCGTGTTGTTTGCTATCGTTGTTTTCTCATGAGTTGCTGCTGCTGAAAGAAACATGCAAGAGGTTTTGAGTTCTTCTCTGAGACCTCTAAGCCTGTTTTGATCACTTGCCTTCTCATCTCTGTACTCGATTAATGGTGGAAACCCTAGAATTTGGGGGGGTTCTTCCAAGTTTGGTCATGTGATTTGCTTGAACTAGGGTTTTATTTCAAAACCCCTAACTCTTTCAGACCAACTTCGAGTCTGTGAATTGAGTTTGGACATCCTTGTTTTCATATGATTCTGACTTTTTGCTAAACTTTTCCACACCGGATTTTTCTACTGATTTTTACAAAGACACGACAATCTTCTTTCATGCTTAACATGTTCGTATGCTCCTTATAAATGATGAACTTCCCTCTAAAGTGGCTTTCAAATTTGTGATTAGTTCATACTTCCCTCCGAATATGGTCTGATTGATTTTTTTTCCATTGTTTGCTGATTTTCTCTGTGACTCGACCCAAGTTAAAACCCTTCTCAACTTTTGCGACTTGGTTCATTTGTGGGTCAGTAATTACAAGATCCCTGATTCTTTGATTTGCTAGTTATCAATTGATTTCTTCCTTATTTGTACAACTGTGTACTTCAAAACCCCGTCCTTAAATAACCTTTAATGTATTCGCCCCTAATTGCATGTTGTGCACAAAGTGCTTATTCAAATTCTTTCCTTAAATTGTTTTCACCCGTTTGAATCTGAATCCCTTAATTAAGGGAAGTCTTGTGTAACTGATGCTTGATTGATACTCAGTTCCATAACTATTTTCTTACCTTATTTCTGCCTGGTTTTCAACACTATAAATGCACGACTCTTTAACACACAGCACACAATTTAGAATCCTTCTAAACTCATACTCACACACAATAATATTCTCTTCTTGTCTGCACTGTGGCCCGTTCACAAGACCTACTGCTTTTTCTTTGTTTGTTTCTTTGAAACTGAATTCTGCTTCTACACTTGCACTCTCTCTTAGTCCTTAAGTTCTGCCCCCCTCCTGTGAGCCTTGCCTTGGGAACTTGAGTTCCCCCTGAACTTGGACACTAGAGGGTTGACCCTTCCACATTGTACTATATCTTAATCTGGTGATACATTTGGGTGTAAGCATTGCCCGGAGTTCATATGAGGCTCTTAGGGAACTTTGACACACCCCCAAATGGGAGAAAGGCTTTGAAATATGATCTCTTGGAGTTGGTTTGCTTCATACATCAGACATGAGGTCTGAATCAGGCTCTCTTTGGTTGTACTTTTTTATTTCTGATGTATTTTCTTTACTTTACTTCTTTTTCTCGGCTGTAATAACTTTGTAATAAAATTCTCAGGGATGGCTAGTGAAAAAGGGAGGGGTAACCATGTATGCAAAGGGGTAGATAACTTGCCTATAGGTTATTTCTGAATTTATGCACTCTCGTATAGATAACCTGCCTATAGGAGTTTCTGAATTTCTGCACTCTCATATAGATAACTTGCCTAGTTTCTGAATTTTTGCACTCTCATATAGATAACTTTCCTATAGGTTATTTCTGAATTTTCTGCACCCTCATATAGATAACTTGCCTATAGGTGTATTTTCTGAATTTCTGCATGCACATAGAAAATATGCCTATAGGTCTTTCTGAATCTTGCATACACATTCTTCATCAGGAAATCATGCATATAGGTCTTAATCAATCAATTGCAAGTAGATATCATGTCCATAGGCTTTAAATGAAATTCAGCACCTACATATAAGGCTTATAGGTTTTCTGCATTTTACCATGTCTGTTAAAAAGGGTTTTATAATTAACATGCATAGAAAGCATGTCTATAGGAGTTATTAATCAAGTCTGAATCGCTTAACTCGCTTATAAGTCTAAAACCAGTAATAATGACGACCATCAGTTGCAGAACTTATGATCTCTTGCTAAAACTTGCTTTCTTTAACAACTGACGACTTTCTTAAATCAGTATGTATTCAGTTTATCGTTTCTGAAATCAGTAGATATTATAATGACCCAACAAGTCGTTTTACCTTTTGAACCCCGTTCCTCTAAATAAAGCCTCCCGTACTTGCTTTAACTAATTTACGACTTGCGGGGGCGACTGGTTCTGGAATTGGAAGGGTTTTGAGTAAAAATATGCCCATTTGCTTCTTTAAGATTTTCTTAAAAAACCAAGTTTGACTTCGGTCAACATTTTGGGAAAACGGACCCGGATTCGGGATTTGGCAATTTTTTAGGGTCCGTGGAAAAATATGGGACCTGAACGTATGTCCGGAATCGAATTCCGAGGTCCCTAGCCCGAGTAATGAATTTTTATATAAAATTATTTAATTGAAGCTTTAGAGAATTAAAGAAACTAAGTAATCATTGATTCCCTAGGTACCGGGCTCGGATTTTGGTTCCGAAGTTTGGTACAGGTCCGTAATGTTATTTAAGACTTGCCCGTAAAATTTGGTGTCAATCCGAGTAATTTAAGGGGGTGATTCCAAGATTTAGCATTATTTTGGGAGTTCCGAGGGTTCGAGTAGGTCCGCCTCGCGATTTCAGACTTGTCAGTATGTTCGGGCCTGGCTCGGGAGCCTCGAGAGTCAAACGAGCGAGGTTCGAGCGATGTAGGAAAATTTAAGAAGGGCTGAAGTTGCTGCTTCTGTCATAACCGCATCTGCGGTTCTTGGACCGCAGAAGCGGGACCGCAGATGCGGTCAGCCCATCGCAAAAGTGGAAAGGGCCAGGCCAAGGGAGAACCGCAGAAGCGGCCCAGTGACCACAGAAGCGGTTTCGCCTATGCGGTCCTCAGACCGCAAACGCGGTCCAGCCACTTTAGGCCCAAGCCGCAGAAGCGGCCCAATAACTGCAGAAGCGGTTCCGCATATGCGGGCCTCAGACCGCAGAAGCGGTCCAGCCCCTTTTTGCCCAATTCCGCAGATGCGACTCCCTCTTCGCAGGTGCGAGACCGCAGATACGGTCCCCTAACCGCAGAAACGGAAATCGCTGGGCAGTGGCCTTCATTTAATTCGAACTCAACACCATTTTTATCATTTCACACTCCACACTTAGGCGATTTGGGGGCTTCCAAAGAGAGGATTTCAACATAGCACTTAGAGGTAAGTTACTCCCATTCATTATTAGTTTTAATACATGTACATTAGGTAGATTAAACACTAAAAATTTGATAAAATTAAAGGGTTAGAGCTAGACCTAGGGTTTTAATAAAACTAAGATTTAAGCATGAAATTTGTTATGAAATGGACTAGAAATCATATATTATTGATCCTTAGGTTGTAGAGAACAAGTTCCTTCGAAAAATCTCGGAATTCGGGTACGTGGGCCCGGGGTCGAAATTTAGGAAACTTGTGGAAAAGGTTGGGGAATTACTTAAATAGTTGGAATTCGACCTTGTAAGCCCTTATTGACTAGTTCTCACTTTATTTAACTAGTTTGTGATCGTTCGGCTCCGAATTGAGGACTTGGGCTTGTTTTCGATATTGGAAGTGCGCTTTGTAGCGAGGTGAGTCTCCTTTCTAACCTTGTGAGAGGGAACTGTCCCCTTAGGATTAATAATTGAGTAATTGTTGCTAAATGCGGGGGCTACGCACGTGCTAGATGACGAGAGTCTGTGCGTAGCTACTACTATGTTAATGGTCCGGGTAGTTTAGGACCCACATCATGCTTATTTTATATGACACTCTACACTATCTTGTTACTACGAGCACCTAGGATATACTAGAGATTTTAAAAGGGAATAAGAACGTACTTGTATAATTTTAAAGTCTTGCTTGGCATTTATGACTATTGATGTGGCTTGTGTGTATACTTGATATTACTTCTTATTTGTGGATCGGGCCGATCGCCTCGGTATGAATAGATGCATCTATAGGTGCGTCGTCGACCCTCGTCAAGTGCATAGTTCATTTCTGTTGGACCGGGCCGTCGCCTCGGCATATTTGCGCATGCTTATATAGCTTTACCTGAGAGTGTTAAATATTGGTACCACCTTTCATGGCCCGAAATGAATTGATAATTATAAATGTAGTAATTGATTAAATCGGAATCCTAGCGAGAATATGACTTATATGTCTTGTTGTAAACTGTTGCTTATTAAAGATTTTTCATTGTTAAACTTATACTTATAATATTATCTTACCCTAGTGAGCATCAAGTCGACTTCTCGTCTCTACTTCTCCGAAATTAGACGGGATACTCACTGGGTACATATTGTTTATGTACTCATGCTACGCTTCTGTACTTAAATGTACAGGGTCTGAGGCAGGTGGATCCGGTTATTTCTCTGGTGCGCATTCGTGGGTAGACTTGGGACTTCTACGGTGAGCTGCTTTCCTTCCATGTCGATCCGCAGCCGAAGAAGTCTTTCTTTTGTATTGTTATTTCTGTCTATTCGGATCCAGACAGTAGGGTAGTGTGGTATTCTTTTGGATGTATATTCTACTAGTTGCCCATAGCTTGTGACACCAGGTTCTGGCACACACTTTGGTAGACGATTATTTTGGGGTTCTGTAATCATATTATTACAGTATTCAACTATTTTGGTTTAACTTCCAATTTGAGTGTTTATTTCATTTATTTTAATTAAAAGCAACATAAGTATTTTAGAAATGTTTCCGTAATTGGCTTGCCTGACAAGGGTGTCAGGCGCCCTCATGACCTATTGTGAAAATGGATCGTGACAACATGGTATCAGAGCACTAGGTTCATGTAGGTCTCACGAGTTATGGGCAAACCTGATAGAGTCTTGTTGATCGGTATGGAGACGTCTGTATTTATCTTCGAGAGGCTATAGGGTATTAGGAAAGACTACTCTTTATTCATTTCCTGTCGTGCACTGCTTAGAGTACTAAATTTCCCTCTTCTATTCTCTCACAGATGGTGAGAACTCGTACCGCCGACGTTCCGGACCCGGGAGGAGCTGCTCCCCCTGTTGCTAGAGGCCGAGGTAGAGGCCGGGGGAGGGCACCGGCCCGTGGTAGGGGACGAGGGCGTCCCAGAGCCGTTCCAGTTGCACCACCGGCAAATCCTGTGGAGGACCCTATTATTGAGGAGCAGGGCGAGGTGCCCGCAGCTGAGCCTACCCCGGCAGATTTCATGACAGCACCGGGATTTCAGGAGGTCATGGGCCGCATGCTACGGTTCATGGATACTATGACTCAGGCTGGTTTATTTCCAGCAGACCCAGCCACTTCACAGGCAGGAGGGGGAGCCCAGACCCCTACTGCTCAGGCTCCAGGCCATGCAGCTGCAGTATATCAGACTCCGGGTGCACTACCCGCAGATGGGGCTCAGCCAGTTGCTGCAGTGGCACCCCAGCCCAGGCCAGCTGTGGATGGTGACCCACAAAAGTTATTAGACAGATGGACCAGGCTTCACCCTCCAGTCTTCGGGGGTGAGCGTCATGAGGATGCTCAGGACTTCATAGACAGGTGCAGGGACAGACTGCACAACATGAGGATATTGGAGTCGCATGGAGTCGACTTCACTACTTTTCAGCTTGAGGGCAGGGCCCGTAGGTGGTGGCAGTCCTATGTACTCGGCAGGCCAGCAGGTTCTCCTCCCATCACTTGGGATCAGTTTGTACAGTTGTTCTTGGATAGGTATATCCCGCCCTCTGAGAGGGAGGAGCTGCGGTACCAGTTTGAGCAGCTCGAGCAGGGACAGATGTCTGTGACCGACTATGAGGCGAGGTTCTCTGAGTTGTCCCGCCATGCACTCATGATACTTCCTACAGATGCGGAGAGGGTGCGGAGGTTTGTCGCTGGATTGCAGCCCGGTATTCGATTTAGTATGGCTCGAGAGGTGGAGATGGGCACAAAGTATCATCTAGTGGTCGAGATTGCTCGTCGGATTGAGGGATATCGCCAGAGGGGTAGAGAGCAGATACAGCAGGATAAGAGAGCTAGGTTCTCCGGCGGGTTCAGAGGTGCCCCAGCTAGGGGCAGAGGTCAGTATGGGAGAGGCCAGCCTAGTAGGCCACCAGTTTTAGCACCACCTCCTACCCGGGGGGCTCCAGCACGCCCCTATTTCAGTGCTATGCCAGAGACTTCCTACCGCCCGCCAGCCATTCAGGGTTCCTCCAGTGGGTATTCAGGTCCCCAGGGTCCTCCTGATTCTTATTTCAGTGCCATGCCGGAGAGTTCATGTCGTCCACCGGCTATCCAGGCTTCTTCCAGCGGTTCTACAGGTTATCAGGGTCAGCCATCAGGGCAGCAGGTCGCCGCCCCGCGCTGTTGTTTTGAGTGCGGAGATCCCGATCACATGAGGAGATACTACCCCAGGCTTCAGGGTAAGGCAGTGCAGCAGGGTTAGCTGCCCATGATTCCAGCACCAGCTGCCCAGCCACCTAGAGGTGGAGGGCAGACGGGTAGAGGCCATCCTAGAGGTGGAGGCCAGACAGGGAGAGGTCAGGCAGCTACTACTCAGTTAGGTGGAGGTCAGACAGTCGGCGCTCCAGCCAGGTTTTATGCTCTTCCAGCCAGGCCAAATGCATTGGCCTCAGACGCCGTCATCACAGGTATTATTCCCGTTGGTGGTAGGGATGCTTCGGTATTATTTGATCCAGGGTCTACTTATTCATATGTATCATCTCTGTTCGCCCGCTTCCTGGTTATTTCTCCTGAGCCCTTGGGTGTTCCTGTTCATGTGTCCACTCCTATGGGTGATTCTGTGGTTGTGGATTGGATCTACCGGTCCTGTGTGGTCACTTTCTGTGGTCACGAGACTAGAGCAGATCTTCTGATGCTGGACATGATCGATTTTGAGGTCATCTTGGGCATGGATTGGCTATCTCCAGTCGTCCTTGATTGCCATGCCAAGACTATTTCACTAGTGATGCCAGGATCTCCGAGATTGGAGTGGAAGGGCTCCACAGTTGATATGACTAGCAGGGTTATTTCTTTCTTGAAGGCTCGACACATGGTCGAGAAGGGGTGTTTGGCCTATCTAGCCTGTGTTCGAGACGTCACTAGAGAGTCTCCGACGATTGATTCAGTGTCAGTGGTCCGAGAGTTCGCCGATGTTTTTCCTTCTGATCTTCCTGGCATGCCTCTAGATCGTGATATTGATTTCTGTATTGACTTGGCCCCAGGCACTCAGCCTATATCTATTCCACCGTACCGCATGGCCCCTAAGGAGTTGAAGGAGCAGCTAGAGGAGTTCTTAGCAAAGGGGTTTATCAGGCCCAGTGTATCACCTTGGGGCGCGTTAATGCTATTACTGAAGAAGAAGGATGGGACCATGCAGATGTGCATTGATTACCGCCAGTTGAACAAGGTCACCATCAAGAACAAGTACCCGTTGCCTCGTATTGATGATTTGTTCGACCAACTGTAGGGTGCTAGGGTGTTCTCTAACATTGATCTGAGGTCAGGATATCATCAGCTGAAGATTCGGTACTCGGATGTCCCGAAGACTGCATTCCAGACTAGATATGGCCATTATGAGTTTCTAGTGATGTCCTTTGGCTTGACCAATGCACCAGCAGTATTTATGGATCTGATGAACAGGGTATTCAGGCCTTATATTGATTCCTTTGTTATCATCTTCATTGACGACATCTTGATATACTCGCGTAGCTTGGGAGAGCACGAGCAGCATTTGAGAGTAGTGCTTCAGACCTTGCGAGAGCAAAAGCTGTATGCTAAGTTCTCCAAGTGTGAGTTTTGGCTTGAGTCAGTGGCATTCTTGGGGCATATCGTGTCCGGAGAGGGTATTAAGTTTGATCCCAAGAAGATTGAGGCAGTTCAGAGTTGGCCACGTCCCACTTCAGTGACCGAGATTAGGAGTTTCCTGGGATTAGCAGGTTATTACCGGCGATTCGTGCAGGGCATTTCATCTATGGCATCACCCTTGACTAGACTGACCCAGAAGGGTGCCCCATTCATTTGGTCCGATGATTGTGAGGAGAGCTTCCAGCAGCTCAAGACAACTTTGACTACGGCACCAGTTCTTGTATTGCCTTCCGGTTCGGGGATGTATACCGTATATTGCGACGCCTCATGCATTGGTTTGGCATGTTTGTTGATGCAGGAGGGGTGAGTTATTGCATATGCCTCGCGTCAGCTGAAGATTCACGAGAAAAATTATCCTGTGCACGATCTGGAGTTGGTAGCGATTGTTCAGCTCTTAAGATATGGAGGCACTATTTGTATGGGGTGCCTTGTGAGGTTTACATCGACCACCGCAGCTTACAGCATTTGTTCAAGCAGAGGGATCTCAATTTGAGGCAGCGCAAGTGGCTTGAGTTGCTGAAGGATTATGACATCACCATTATTTATCATCCTGGCAAGGCGAATGTGGTCGCGGATGCCTTGAGCAGAAAGGCGGAGAGCATGGGTAGCCTAGCATTCATTCTAGCAGAGGAGAGGCCACTAGCCTTGGACATTCAGTCCTTGGCTAACAGACTTGTGAGGTTGGACATTTCAGAGCCCAGCCGAGTTCTAGCGTGTGTGGTCGCCCAATCTTCGTTATTGGGGGAGATCAAGGCCCGGCAGTATGATGATCAACATTTGGCAGTCCTCAGAGAGACGATACTTCAGGGTAGTGCCAAGGAGGTTTCTATTGGCGAGGATGGTGTGTTGCAACTCCAGGGCCGTCTATGTGTTCCTAATGTTGATGGTCTCAGGGAGAGGATTCTAGAAGAGGCCCACAGTTCGAGGTATTCCATTCACCTGGGAGTTACGAAGATGTATCGTGATTTAGGCAGCATTTCTGGTGGCGGGGGATGAATAAGGACATAGTGAAGTATGTGACTAAGTGTTTGAATTGCCAGCAGGTCAAGTATGAACATCAGAGACTAGGCGGCCTACTTCAGCGGATGCCTATACCAGCGTGGAAGTGGGAGCGCATTACCATGGATTTTGTAGTTGGTTGCCGTAGACTTTTCGGAAGGTTGATTCGGTGTGGCTCATTGTGGATAGGTTGACCAAGTCGGCCCATTTCATTCCAGTGGCGACTACTTATACAGCAGAGAGGTATGCTCAGATCTATATTCGGGAGATAGTCCGATTGCATGGTGTGCCGGTGTCCATCATATCGGACAGAGGCCCTTAGTTCACTTCCCATTTCTGGAGAGCCGTGCGAGTGAGTTGGGGACTCGCGTAGAGCTTAGCACAGCATTCCATCATCAGACGATGGACAGTCGGAGCGGACAATGCAGATCTTAGAGGATATGCTTAGAGCATGTGCGATTGATTTTCGAGGGTAGTGGGATCAGTTATTGCCTCTAGCGGAGTTCGCCTACAACAACAGCTATCAGTCCAGCATAGAGATGGCCCCATATGAGGCTTTATATGGTCGACGTTGTTGTTCTCCTATCGGGTTGTTTGAGCCTGGTGAGGCTAAGATACTTGGCACAGATCTAGTACAGGATGCCTTGGATAAGGTAAAGTTGATTCAGGAGAGGCTCCGCACAGCTCAGTCCAGACAAAAGAGCTACGCGGATCAGAAGGCGCGGGATGTATCATTTATGGTTGGCGAGAAGGTTCTCTTGAAAGTCTCGCCCATGAAGGTCATTATGAGGTTCGGGAATAAGGGCAAGTTGAGCCCAAGGTTTATTGGCCCCTTTGAGGTGTTGAGGCAAGTTGGGGAGGTTGCTTATGAGCTTGCTTTACCCCCTAGTTTATCAGGAGTTCACCCGGTCTTTCATGTTTCGATGCTTCGGAAGTATCATGACGACCTATCCCACATATTGGACTTCAGCACCATTCAGCTAGATGAGAGCTTGGGCTATGAGGAGGACCCAGTTGCTATTATTGATAGACAGGAACGCCAGCTGAGGTCCAAGAAGATTTCTGCAGTGAGAGTCCAGTGGAGGGGCCAACCGGTCGAGGAGGCGACCTGGGAGTCCGAGGAGGACACGCGGAGCAGATATCCCCACTTATTCAGCAGTCCAGGTACTTTCCTATGTCCGTTCGAGGACGAATAAGAGGTCGAGAATGTAATGACCCGATCGGTCGTTTTGCCTTTTTGAACTCCGTTCCCCTAAATAAAGCCTCTCGTACTTGCTTTAACTAATTTACGACTTGCGGGGGCGACTGGTTCGGGAATTGGAAGGGTTTTGAGTAAAAATATGCCCATTTGTTTCTTTAAGATTTTCTTAAAAAAACAAGTTTGACTTCGGTCAACATTTTGGGAAACGGACCCGGATTCGGGATTTGACAATTTCTGAGGGTCCGTGGGAAAATATGGGACCTGGGCGTATATCCGGAATCGAATTCCGAGGTCCCTAGCCCGAGCAATGAATTTTTATTTAAAATTGTTAATTGAATCTTTAGAGAATTAAAGAAACTAAGTAATCATTGATTCCCTAGGTACCGGGCTCAGATTTTGGTTCCGAAGCTTGGTACAGGTCCGTAATATTGTTTAAGACTTGCCCGTAAAATTTGGTGTCAATCCGAGTAGTTTAAGGGCGTTTTGACCCGTTAGAGGACAACTAAGAACTTGAAGATTCAATAGTTTGATTCATTTGGTTTTAGGGGGTGATTCCAAGATTTAGCGTTGTTTTGGGAGTTCCGAGGGTTCGAGTAGGTCCGCCTCGTGATTTTAGACTTGTCGGTATGTTCGGGCGGGGCTCGGGAGCCCCGAGCGTCAAACGAAGGAGGTTCGAGCGAAGTAGGAAAATTTAAGAAGGGCTTAAGTTGTTGCTTCTATCATAACCGCATCTGCAGTTCTTGGACCGCAGAAGCAGGACCGCAGATGCGGTCAGCCCATCGCAAAAGCGAAAAGGGCCAGGCCAAGTAAGAACCGCAGAAGCGGCCCAGTGACCGCAGAAGCGGTTTCGCCTATGCGATCCCCAGACCGCAGATGCGGTCCAGCCAATTTAGGCCCAAGCCGCAAAAGCGGCCCAATAACCGCAGAAGCGGTTCCGCATATGTGGGCCTCAGACCACAGAAGCAGTCCAGCCTCTTCTTGCCCAATTCCGCAGATGCGACTCCCTCTTTGCAGGTGCGAGACCGCAGATGCGGTCCCCTAACCGCAGAAGCGGAAATCGCTGGGTAGTGGCCTTCATTTAATTCGAACTCAACACCATTTTTATCATTTCACACTCCATACTTAGGCGATTTGGGGGCTTCCAAAGAGAGGATTTCAACATAGCACTTCAAGGTAAGTTACTCCCATTCATTATTAGTTTTAATATATGTATATTAGGTAGATTAAACACTAAAAATTTGATAAAATTAAAGGGTTAGAGCTAGACCTAGTGTTTTAATAAAACTAAGATTTAAGCATGAAATTTGTTATGAAATGGACTAGAAATCATATATTATTGATCCTTAGGTTGTAGAGAACAATTTCCTTCAAAAAATCTCGGAATCCGGGCACGTGGGCCCGGGGTCGAAATTTAGGAAACTTGTGGAAAAGGTTGGGGAATTACTTAAATAGTTAGAATTCGACCTTGTAAGCCCTTATTGACTAGTTCTCACTTTATTAAACTAGTTTGTGATCGTTCGGCTCCGAATTGAGGACTTGGGCTTGTTTTCGATATTGGAAGTGCGCTTTGGAGCGAGGTGAGTCTCCTTTCTAACCTTGTGAGAGGGAACTGTCCCCTTAGGATTAATAATTGAGTAATTGTTGCTAAATGCGGGGGCTACGCACGCGCTAGGTGACGAGAGTCCGTGCATAGCTACTACTATGTTAATGGCCCGGGTAGTTTAGGACCCACATCATGCTTATTTTATATGACACTATACTATCTTGTTACTACGAGCACCTAGTATATACTAGAGATTAAAAAGGGAATAAGAACATACTTGTATAATTGTTGAATTCTTTCTTGGCATTTATGACTATTGATGTGCCTTGTGTGTATACTTGATATTTCTTCTTATTTGTGGATCGGGCCGATCGCCTCGGTATGAATAAATGCATCTATAGGCGCGTCGTCGACCCTCGGCAAGTGCACAATTCATTTTTGTTGGATCGGGCCGTCGCCTCGGCATATTTGCGCATGCTTATATAGCTTTACCTGAGAGTGTTAAATATTGGTACCGCCTTTTCATGGCCTGAAATGAATTGATAATTGTAACTGTAGTAATTGATTAAGTCGGAATCCTAGCGAGAATATGACTTATATGCCTTGTTGTAAACTGTTGCCTATTAAAGATTTTTCATTGTTAAACTTATACTTATAATATTATATGACCCTAGTGAGTATCAAGTCGACCTCTCGTCTCTACTTCTTCGAGATTAGACGGGATACTCACTGGGTACATATTGTTTATGTAATGATGCTACGCTTCTGTACTTAAATGTACAGGGTCTGAGGCAGGTGGATCCGGTTATTTCTCTAGTGCGCATTCGTGAGCAGACTTGGGACTTGTACGGTGAGCTGCTTTCCTTCCATGTCGATCCGCAGCCGAAGAAGTCTTTCTTTTGTATTGTTATTTTCTGTCTATTCAAATCCAGACAGTAGGGTAGTGTGGTATTCTTTTGGATGTATATTCTACTAGTTTCCCGTAGCTTGTGACACCAGGTTCTGGCACACACTTTGGTAGACGATTATTTTGGGGTTGTGTAATCATATTATTATAGTATTCAGCTCTTCTAAATTCCAATTTGAGTGTTTATTTCATTTATTTTAATTAAAAGCAACATAAGTATTTTAGAAATGTTTCCGCAAACTGCTTGCCTGACAAGGGTGTCAGGCGCCCTCATGACCTATTGTGAAAATGGGTCGTGAAAGATATCATTCCTATAGGGTCGGTCCTCGTCCAACACCTAGGCAAGCCTTAGGGCTAAAATTATAAACTGAATCAGATTTTATTAGCTACAACCAGCAGGCAGGCCTGATTCGGGCTTCTTATCTGAACAATGTAATAAATCAGTTTGCCTCAACCTTTAAGTTTAATTAGACCTTAAGCAGTATGTGTAAGACATGCTAAATTATGTGCTTTCTTTGGTTTAAAAGAGGTCTATCTGAGCCCTTCACTTGTTTATGTGCTTTCCCCCAACTTGCTATGTGTGTTTTTGTATGTCGCCTTAGAGTTTTGCCTTTGAAACTATGAACAAGCCTAATATCCTTTCCCTTTAGGATTAGTAGTCCTAACTGCCTCCGGGACTGATAGGATTGGGGCGGGTGATAGCATGCAATAAGTAAACGAGACCATTCCGCGCTTTAATACCTTAACGGGGTGGGAAAGGGTAGATATGGATATGATGACCACGCGATAACATCACGTGTAGCCCCTTACTGAGGAGTGATCGCCGGATGTTCTGTGGGGTGATCCATATTATTTATAAACCTAGGACCCCCCCCCCCTCCCTTTGTTTCTTTGATTCTTTGATTCTTTGCTTCTTTTTTATTTTTTTTTAACTATTTCTCTAAGGAAAAAGTCAGTATCCCTTTCGTTCTTTCTAACTTTGCTTATTTGTAACCGTTATGTGAAAATCCCCTCTTACTTGAAGTTCTATTTGCCTATGTGTTATTTGTACTTGAGTCACAGCAATAGTTTGGCCGGGAACCACACTAGTGGATACTGAGGGGTGCCTAACACCTTCCCCTCGGGATAATTTCAAGCCCTTACCCAATCTCTGGTTATTCAAATCAAACCCTCCTTAGTGTCCTAATGCACTTAAATCATTAGGTGGCGACTCTTCAATTCAAACCCAATTCCCAGAAGGGAATGAGTTGTCTTCCCGGATGTCATAAACCCGATTTCGCGACAAAAAGGGGGCGCGACACTATGAACCTAAAGCTCTGATACCAACTTGTCAAGACCCAAAATCCAGCTAGTCATGATGCTACCTAACCCAAACCGCTAGGTAAGACAAACGATATACAACACAACTCAAATAGGATAACATGAATCAATAAATAAAATAACTGAGCTTTTTATACAAAATCCCAAGAATGGTAGTACAGGTCATGAGCTTCTAAGACATAGAATTTACAAAGCTGATATGAAATAACTACATCATGTGTTCAAAATTTACATAAACAGATCTAAAGCTACCAAGAACAAGAGGCCGCTATAACTGGAACACATGCATTTGAGACAGACGGTTTGAGTATGTTGAGGGTAAGAGTACATGGGGATATCACCGTGAAATAATTCATTTCACATGCATACTTGGCATGTAGGCATAGAGATGCATTTTCATCATGCTAGACGATATATGGTAATTGATGACTTGACATGTAGGCATAGAGATGTATTTTCCTCATGCTACTTGCTAACTTTCGACAACTAGAGCCAAAACCTTCTAGGAACCTCCAAACTCAAATACGAACATACGAGTAAGTCAAAAATTACCATACAAACCTACTAAAACCATCAAATCCTATTTCTGAGGTTGTTTACTAAAAAGTCAAACCTTGACCAACTCTTACAACTTAAGCTTCCAAAATAATACTAAGTGTCTCAAATCACTCTCACACCTTCCCGAAGACAAAAACATCTTCACACATCACAAAATAATAAAAAACCTTATGGGAAGCATCAAATAAGGGAACAAGGTTCAAATATATAAACGATCAATCGGGTCATTACAAACAGCGGCTATAGCCTTGGGCTCTGGCTCCTACTCAGATGCGGTTCACCTATGTGTCCTCACCATCTATGAGAGAATATGAGAGTAAAGATTCAAATTTTAAGATAAATCAAAATCGCATGATAGAAAATGAAAGAAAGTGAAGTTTACTAAATTCCCTGTAGCTTCTCGAATATAAGTATAGACGTCTTCATACCAATCCGTAAGACTCTACTAGAGATGCTCATGACTCGTGAGACCTGTGCAACCTAGGCTCTAATACCAAGCTTTCACGACCTAATACCCACCAATGGTCGTGATGGCACCTAACTCACTGGCTAGGCGAACCAACAATTACAATATCTAAATAAACCACTAGCATGGATATTATAAGTCTAAACAAGATCAATATTATAGATAAGTCCAGATCAAAATAAGAAGTACAAGACAATACAACATCCCCAATATGGTGTCATTGAGTACATAAGCTTCTAAGAGTAGAACAAGGTCTAAAATATGTACTGTACTGTCTGAATCAAATAATAGTAAATAGGTGTGAAAAAGGTGACTTCAAGGACCTGCGGTCGAACAATAAATACTAAATTAGTTCTCCTTAATCAGTAACTAAGCACCCTATTGTGATCCACTAGCACCAATGCCTGGGTCTGCACAAAAATATGTAAAAGTGTATTATAAGTACAACCAACCTAATATATTCAGTAAGTATCAAGTCTAACCTTGAAGAAGTAGTAATGAGTATTTGACACACAAGATGCTTACTTCTATAATCAGATAACCATCAGTAAGAGTAAATAAAGAGAAAGAGCAGTTCAACAATAGTAAATATCAGTAATATGAGTTACAGTTCAAAGAAAATAACTAGCATGCTTCTCAGATTTAATGATTAAAGCATAATCCTTACTCCGAGTTCACATGAGATAAATAGTACACAAGAAGTATTATGTAAATAGATGCTTCTACGTGAGTGCATAATATATGTGCATGCTCAGACTCAACCTTTCCACAGCATTAGTATCAATCCACATACACACTCAACGCTGTACGGATGCCTGGAATAAATGTCCCTCACAAACATAATTCGTATGTAGACACTCACAGGGCCCAAAGTAACATGGGTGATCACCTGACTCCGAAGGGAAGAATCTATATCTAGTGGCGGTATCATAATAGCTTAATAATCTGTATCATTAATCTGCTCATATGTCTCAATGTGCCCAGGTATCTAACAGTACCATAATCACCTTAACCCGCATAGAAAGTACCATCTTGCCATAACTTTGCTCATATAAGTGATTGCATATGCAGAGATATATGCATATATGTGTGAGATAATATAGGCATTGTGCACAAGGATATAATAAATAAATATGCGGATGCATGTGCTCTTGAGAGTAAGGCATGACTACGCTAAAATCACATAGCTCAAAATATCAAGAGCAAGTAATCATGTTCAAATAAGGAATCATAAATGTAGATATGATCTCTAGCATGAATAAGAAGGCCCACATAGTCATACAATAAAATAAAGCATGTATCAGAAGATACATAATCAAAAAAGGTATAAAAAGACCTAAAACTATCCGAAATATGGTATAACCTTGTTTTGTATATATACGCTCATCACCTTTCATATACACTACCCTAACTCAAGTAACACATAGAAATTAAGTCCATTTTTAGGTAAATTCTCTATTGACAAGGTTAGCTAAGAGACTTACCTCTTCCCTATACCGCTTCAACCTTCCGTAGCTGCTTTTTTTAAATTTCCTCCAAAAGGCTCAAATCTAGCTAAATAATACTCAATAAGGTCAAATAGAGTCACACAAATCAATTTTAAATAATAAAGCTTTTAATATTTAATCAATTCTAAAAAGGTCAATGAAAGTCAACCCGACTCACATGGTCAAACCCTGAGTTTACGACTTAATCTCATTGACCCATAACCCCACGAGACCAACTATGTGTTTATTTTAAAATTCGAGTCCAAATCGATGTTCAAAACCTCAAATTATGCTCTCTTAAGTTGTATACAGAAACTCCAAGGAGGGGCCGGTTGGGGCGTCAGGCATTTAGCCTTCACGATCGCAAGTGGAGGACCACATTTGCGTAGGCTCAACGATGGTTTGCATCGCGTTCGCGACCAGGAACTCATGTTTGCGCAGGGTTTTCTCAGGCGGCATTTGGTTGTGCTTCGTGATCATAAAGTGGGTCCCGTGATCGTGAAGGGTATGCCTGGGCAGATCTTAAGTGTTCCATTTTCGAGGGTTTTAGTCATTTTAACATATTTTGAGATATAGAGCTCGAATTTGGGCAATTATGGAGGGAATTTTCATGATTGAATTGGGGTAAGTGTTTTTGACTCGATTGTCCATTATTCATTATTCCAACCTTGATTTTTACGTTTTATTAGTGAATCTACATGATGAAATTAGGTATTTTAGTAAATATTGACGATTCGAGGGTCGATTTCAGGTCGGATTCCGATGAAACACATGTATTTGGACTCATATTGGAATGAGTGTGCGGAATTTGCGAGATTTGTCAAGTTCCGGGGTGTAAGCTTGGGTTGACCTTTTGGGTTGACTTTGCATAATTGAACCAAGATTATAGCTTTATTGTTTGGGCTTGTTTCCTATGATGTCTATTAATATTATAAAGTTATGTTGGCTAGATTCGAATCGTCCGGTGGTAGATTCACGCCGGAAGGGCTTCTTAGAGTATTGATTTGGCTTGCATGAGGTAAGTATCTCAACTAAACTTGGTTGAGGTACTAGTTGCCTAAGTTATTTGTCATGGCTATGGGCTATGGGTGGTGCACATGTGTAGGGTTGGGCCCATGTACGTGCATCGGGGGTATTATTCATGCTCGGGGCAGTGCCTAGGCTATGATATGCCTTGAATTGATTGCTAAACTTTGTGTTGTGATGTTTCTTATATTTTTACCCTTTTTGTGAGCTATTTGAACCATGTTTGAGATCACATAGAGGTTAATCTTCTGATTGAACTTGATAATTTGTACATTCTTGATGAAATTGCCAAATTTGATCTATGATAGCACACTTTTCATATGCATACACTTTAACATGTCACTTATACCAGTCCTGGAGTATGAAATTGATATTCATCGATCATGTACATATAATCTTGTATATCTTCCTCTAGGTGCATTGAACTTGTAGCACATGAGTTGTTCGTGCGGTTAAGATATCATAGCACATGAGTTGTCCGTGCGGATTTGAGATTTTTTTACTATTGGCACGTGAGTTGTCCGTGAAGCACATGAGTTGTCCGTGTGAATTAGAGATATTATTTACTATTGGCACGTGAGTTGTCCATGCAGATCCGAGATAATGTTATTATTGGCACGTGAGTTGTCTATGCGGGCGATACTATTGGCACGTGAGTTGTCCGTGCAACACTTGAATTGTTCGTGCAGCGTGTGGATAAGGATCCATTCCCTAGGGTCACCCTCTCATGTTCCTCTCTTGATGGGGTACACGCGGTATGAGAAAAGACTTGCCAGTGTTTGATTCGGTTATTGCATTTCTTCTTTACTTGCAATTTTCTTGGTTGTTTATCAGTTCTATTTGCATATCTTCTTTATATGCTGGATTATTGATTGAGCATGGCACGTTAAGTTATTGTGTGCACTAAGGTGGTTTTTATCTGTGGTACCAGAATTGATCATATTGTTAATCTATACTTAGTAGATTTATGAACTGTACAAGTGAATAGCGAGTATCAATAAAAATTTATGCTTCTATTACCTCGTCGAGGTTAATTATTATACTTGTTGAGTACATGGGGTCAGTTGTACTCATACTACACTCTACACTTAATTATGCAGATCCAAGTATTGAACCGAGCCACCAATAGCTGAGGCTTGTTGCTGAGTTTAGCTTTGGGAAGACGAGGTAGAGTTGCGTCTCGACCGTAGTCTTGGCATATCTTTTTCCTAAGGCACTATTATTTTCATTCAAACAATACTGCTATTTGCATTCCATACGTGTACTTCTATTTACGGTTTGTGACACTATATTTACCAGTTCTAGAGGATTATTGTATTTCAACATAGTTATTTATGTTATTAGCATTAGACTTGTACTATTTCTGCTATTTTTGTTATTATGATCCGTTATTTTCATACTCAGCATGCCTAGCAAGTGTGTTAGGCACCATAAAGACTAGTTGATGGTTTTAGATCATGACAAGTTGGTATCATATGGGTTCATAGGTTCTACGGGGCATGAACAAGTTTAGTAGAGTCATGCAGATCGGTACGGAGATGCCTATACTTATCTTCGAGAGGCTACCGAAGTGTTAGGAAAACTCCACTTTCTTGCATTCTTATCGTGCGGATTTATTAACTCCAAAGTTTGAACGTTTACACTTATATTCTCTCACAGATGGTGAGGACACATTCAGTCAGATCGGGCAGATAGGCACCAGTGCCACCAGTCAGGGCCGCGAGAGGCTGGGCCGAGTTAGAGGCTGAGGTGGGGCTCGCACTGCAGCTAGATTAGCACCTATGGAGCCACCAGCTGCTCCAATGAAGGAGAAAACCAGAACGGAAGGGCAAAAAACGATTCGATACGCAGACATGAAAGCTCTATCAAAAGAAATATTCTAGCTTCTTTTTATTTAGAGAGGAATGATGCCCTGGTAATCTCTATCCTTTTGAATAAAATTCAGGTTAAATGTATTTTAGTAGATCCAGGTAGCTCGGCGAACATAATCAGATCGAGGGTCGTGAAATAACTCGGCCTATAAGATCAGGTTGTACCCGCGTCCCGAGTGCTGAATGGATTCAACACGGCAAGTGAAACCACGAGGGGAGAAATTATTTTGCTTGTAAACGTAGCTGGGACCATACAAGACACCAGGTTCCATGTCATCGAAGGTGACATCAGATATAATGCACTCCTCGGGAGGCCGTGGATACACAATATGAGGGCAGTGCCTTCGACTCTACAACAGATGGTAAAGTTCCCAACAGAGGAAGGAGTGAAAACAATCCACGGAGAATAGCATGCTGCAAGAGAGATGTTCGCAATCGAGGAAGTGGTACCAACAGCGGAACCCTTAACCTCGAAGACATCGACTTCCAAAGGTAAGCAGGAGGCTAAGTAGTGGTCATGACTCCGAGTGTTGACGGAAGCGAAGTGACAGGTAACCGAAGGCGAAGACCCTCGAACCCCTGTTGCTCCTGAAAAGCCCGATGCTACCAAGCCAACCGCTAAAAAGAAAGGTACACCTGGGAACGGGACTAGTCCCCGCTCTCAGGAAAAACTCATTTAGTTTCTTGTCAATGATATACATGGCATTGCTTCGATATGACAGGGATTCCGCTCGAGGGATAAACAGGTAAAATAATTAAAACGTATATTAATGATATGACGGTTAAGTCCCTGTGCGCAGAGGACCACTTTAATTTATTTGCAGGAAATAATCAACATTTCTGGGCAATACGACACGAAGCTCATTCCAGAAAAGCGTTCCCTCAAAGTTGGGGCGACTGAGTTTCTCGACCTCCGCAGCGTCAAAACAGGGCACCGATATCCCCGACCAGGTCAAAGCCCTCGGAGATATCATGGTCACGGACAGCAAGACCTCGGAGTCGTTGCTAAAGGAGTTTACATGATCGGCACAATGGAAGCTTTCAAAGGCTCGTGCTCTCGAGAACAACCCTTCCTACAGAAAGGCCGTAGGTTATATTTTTCTTCTTTGTATATTTTTGTTTTAAATTCCTTTTCTATGCATGAAATACATCCCTCTAGATAGCATAGCTTACATTTAGAGCCTGTTTGGATGGGCTTGTTTTAAGTGACTTTTAAGCCAAAATAGCTTTTAAGCCATAAGTTAGGAATTCTAGCTTTTTGCTTTTGGCTTGTTTTTGTCATTTTAGCTTAAAAATAAGTGCTTAAAAGCACTTTTTTATTTTATCCAAACACTACAAAATGGCTTAAAAGCTATTTTGGCTTAAAAGCACTTAAAACAAGCCAATCCAAACGGGCTCTTAGCCCTTTTATCTTTACTAGGGTACCATTTGCATATAAAGCACTGATTACTATCTAATCCTTTATTCCTTTCGAAACTATGGACACATTCTTCCGATATGTTTACAAAAGTATTTTCTTGTATTTCTTCTAAATCTAATTTTTCTAATCCTATCTCATTTATTAATTCTTCTTCTGCTGATTCTGAGGTGTCTATTTGAGTTTTTTCTTCTATATCTATACTTACTATAGAGTATATACTTTCATTATCTGACATGCATTCGTCTACGTTTATTAAAGTTTCTTGAAAATCTTCTATTAATTGTGAATTTCTTGTTTTATTATTGATTCTTTTTGGGCACGTATTAGCTAAGTGTTCTACACTTCCACAAGTAAAACATTCTAGTTTATTTTTATAGTTTCTTTCTGTTCTATATTTTCTAACGTGTCTATTTTTATCTAGATATGGTTTTCTAGCTGATGATTTTCTAAGATAATAATTTTTTCTATTATATCCCTTATTATATTGAGGTTTATATTTTCTATATTTTTTCTTTTTATATTCATTCTTGTCATAACTTTGTTTTGTATACACAATTGATTTGCAAAAACTCATATTATTCTGTTTTAGTTGTTTTTGTATCTGTATATGGGTACACTTTTCTTGTAGTATTTCCATTATATGTTGTATTTTGTGTCCTATTGACCATTTTGTATTTGGATTTTGTATTACTCCCTCTCTTTTATACCATCGTTCTTCTATTTCTCTTCCTAAAACTCCTGGGAGTTTATTAAATAATTTTTTACCTAAATCTTGATCAAAAGCATTTCCACTAATAGTACAATAATAAAAATAATCATTTAAAAACTTTTTAATGTGAAACTAACTGCTTATACTTAATTGTTCTAATTTTATTAAAGCATTCTTCTGTAATACTACTAATCCACTATTTGGATCTTCGCCTGTAAGTAAACTATGTATTTTATTTGTAAAATTATAAGGATTTGGTCCCATTGCTATTAGGTTTTGAAAATCTTGTGGGAATTCAGACTTATAGGCTTCCCATAATCCTTTTGTTGATTCTCCTAAGAAAGTCTCCATATATTTATACATTGTTTCTGCATCTGTGTCATTATAGGTTTTTATATAATCTGCCACTACTATTTCTTTCCAGAGGTCTATTACCGAGTTCCACATTTGTGGATCATGAGCTACTATATTAAGTATTTTACCTTTACTTCCTCCTTCTTGTAACCTTATAGGTTCCTCTATAGGCATCCTTTTTCCTGATGGTTTTACATTTTTTGTTTCTATCTCTTGATTTAGTCTATATACTCTTCTTCTAGGTACATTTCCCGTGCTAGTATCTACTGTACTTTGATGGATTGTTCTTTGAAATGGACTGTGACTAGAACTAGTCGATTCCATTAATTCTTTTATACTTAATAGGGATTCTGTTTCTGTTTCTTCGTAACTATCCTGCATCTCTTCAAAGATTTGATCAAATTTATCGCATTTGTTTTGTGAAATATTTTCTTTTCTATATCCCCAATTATTTGTTCTTAATTCGCATTTCTTAAAATGTTCTTCTGTTTTACTTAAGGGTAATCTTCCAAGCTTTCATCCTTTACATTGGAACGTCTTACTCTTATTTTCTTTAACTAGTTTCCTTGCTTTTTCTAATGCTATGTCTACTTCAAATTCGTCTTGTATTATTTCAATATTCATACATTCAATATCTTCTACCGTACTTTCAGTTTCATCATCTATTCCTCTATGGGTAGAATAGTTATAATCAGTAATCCTATTTACTTTAATTTCAGGGAGAGAGATTTCCCATTAAACTCTTACAACATAAGAGTTTAACGTTTTTACCGCACCAATTTTACCGTACCAGTAAAATTATTTTACCGAACCAGTAAATCTTTCAAGACTAGAAACTTAAATAATCTTACTGTTAATGCCTATTAATCGTAATAACTATACCCATCCAGAAGGATTTGCTAGAAGTCTTACCTCAAGTCTAGAAGAATTTAAATTAGACGTAGATACCGGATTCTACTCTATAATAGACTTAGCTATACATTTTATATATTTAGAACAAAATAATAGTATTTGTTCAGATATATATAGAAAACAACTATATCTTATATTTCGAATATTATCATATCATCAGTCATACTATTTAAGATCATACTATCTAAGAAGAAGATTATAATTTGAAGAACGTTTTTACTTTATTATTTTATTCTAGACTATTATTATTACTTCCTATTTACCTTATCCTATTTACTTTCTATACTCTTTTTTTTTTACTCCACTCTGTTCATCTCTTCTTTCCAATCTTTTAAAGAATTAATCTTTTCTAAACTCTTTTTTCATTAACCTCACCCTGGCCACGGTTAAACATATATACCCACTTTTCGTTAATTTTGGGTTTGACTTAACCGGTTTCTCCTAGGAATTTATAGGTTAATCCATCAAAATTATTAAGAAATTGGAAAGATAACCATATACTAAGAGTGGTATCTAGTTATTTACCTACTAATAATTGAGGAATAATAAACATAAACTATACATAATAACATAAAACTGTAAAACAGGGGTAATATCCAGAAACATAATATAGATAAAATAAGTAACTTACATGTTTACAGGAGAGAGATTTCCCTTTCGGGAAACCCAAAAACTTTACTGGACTTGGGAATTAAGATCTGGCACACACAAGCATAATGATTTATTTATTTTACAAACTCGAGGTTGAAACTACTAAGGCATACATAAGGAAATATTTTACAAGGTATATTACAAGATATTTGGAGGATGGTGGGTGATGAAGGAGAGTATTTTGGTGTCTTGGCTTTCTTGAGAGTGTTCTTTCTCTTGTAGTTGTGATCTTCTCTTCTTCCTTCTTTCCCTTTTTATAGCTAAATTTTGTAGACGGATTTCAAAATGGACTTCAAACATTTCCAGAAATCTTTCTTGTCTAGCCTTGTAGGGTACTTCATTGGGCCCCATCTTCACATGGCTTAGGCAGGGATTTCTTTAGTGTTTGTAACTATTTCTTCCACTCAAATTTCAGCTTTTCTTGTAGTACTACCTTTTGTCACGTCTTCTTTTCTTTATGTCACTTCTTCTTTTTCAATTGTCTCCCGAATTATTGCTCTTTGTCTTTGTTGCTCTTATTTTCCTCTAACTGAGATCTTGCTTCCTTTTATGTGTCTAAGTTATGTAGAGCTATTGAATCAAAACTCATTCCAGAATCATCTTCGTATGGATCTTGGGCATCTTGATAATTTAAGTGGTCTTCATTATCATCTTCCCCTGAGCTTTGAGACCTTTCTGGACTTGGATTAAAACTGGGACTTTTAATCATATGTTTGTCTTGCTTTTCTTTTTCTTGAAAGAAATTTTCTAATGTCTGTTTAATTATGCTTTCTATTTTCTCATTTTTAATAGAAATTATACCCTTCTTTTTTAGTGCTTCTCCCTATGTTAGTGTTTTGGGTAGTCTTCGTCTTGGCGAACCTTCATCTTCACTTTTTGACAAAGTGACAGCCATAAACGGATTTGATATGTCTTTACCGGTTACCGTTTGAACCGGACTAGCTATATTATTATCCGATACAGTAGATTTTGCTGCATTCATTGGGGAATGCACACCCTTCTCATCCATTTTTTCTTGAGATGGAGAACTCTGTTTTGGACTACTCATCTCAGTGTCTTGTTGAGATATAACTTGAGTCTAGGATTGTGTCAATTCAAATTTTAACGCTGTATTCTTTGTTCTAGTACCTTCACTTGCTCCATAAGTCTTGTTTTTTCCTATGCCAAGATTTCATTCTTCTGGTTTATTCGTTTGAAGGCTTCCGTCATTGATGAACAATGATCAAACAATATTATCTTGTCGTTGTCCTTTTGGATGTTATATTGGGGAATTTTTTCTGAGTTTTGTCTGAGTGTTGGGGAGATATAGTAGTTTGGTCCTAGTATTCCTCTTGCATAGTCTAATGCTTCAGTGAAGTTATTAAAACCTTTGAAAAGTGGTTTTTCTATATTTTTAATAGAGTCTAGTACTTCTAACCATGTCTGAAAAATATCATTTGTCTTACCATGTATAACTACATAGTATTTAAATCTTTTTTCTTGGTTTTTGTCTGTAAAATACTGTCCTAAGGCAAGGCATTTCGAATGGTTGGTAATGCCGTTCGGACTAAAAACAGCTCCACCAATTTTTCAACGAAAAATGGACAGTATATTTGGAGAATATAAGAGATTTGTTTTAGTGTATGTAGATGATATATTAGTAGTTAGTAAGGATATTAAAGAGCATTTAGGACACCTACAGACAGTATTTAGATTATTTGTAGATAATGAAATAATAATTAGTAAAAAGAAAATGGAACTATGTAGAAATTATATCAATTTTTTAGGAGTAATTTTAGGGGATGAAAAAATTAAATTACAACCCCATATAGCTAAAAAGGCTCTAGAAATGCCAGATAAATTAGACAATACTAAAGAACTACAAAAGTTTTTAGGAATAGTAGATTATGCAAGAAATTTTAAAAAAGATTTAGGAAAAATAGCAGGACCACTATATGCTAAAACAGGCTCTACAGGACAAAAATATTTCAACATAGAAGACATTAAATTAGTACAAAAAATCAAAGAAAAAATAAAAAATATCCCTAATTTAAATATGCCATTAGAAACAGACTACTTAATTATAGAAACAGACGGGAGCTTTGAAGGATGTGGAGCAGTTTTGAAGGCAAAACCAAATAAATATAGTGATAAGAATAGAGAAAAAATATGTGCTTACCAAAGTGGTAAATATAGAGAAAAAGGAAATATGAGTAGTATAGATGCAGAAATTTTAGCTGTAATATACGGATTAAATAATTTTAAATTATACATATTGAATAAACAAGAAGTAACAATTAGAACTTGTGACGACCCGACCCGTCGTCTCATGAGTTACCGCTCCGTTTCCCCCATTTTATGCTTCTTCATGTTTCGTTATTGGTATGTGGTGTGTGAGAGTTGATTTGGATTGGCTTTGATAAGAAATAAGACACTTAGTCTCTTTAAGGAAGGCTTAAGTTGAAAAAGTCAACCGGACGTTGACTTATGAGTTATAGGGCTCGGATGTGATTTCCGGTGATTCGGTTAGCTTCGGGGGATGATTTGTGACTTAGGAGTGCGATCGGAATTGATTTTGGAGGTCCGGTGTAGAATTAGGCTCGAATTGGCGAAGTTAGTATTTTGGCGGATTCTGATTGATAGGTGAGATTTTGATCCGAGGGTCGGAATGGAATTCCGAAGGTTGCTGTAGCTTCGATATGTGATTTTTGATGTGTGTGCAAAATTTCAGGTCATTCGGACGCCGTTTGGTTGGATTTTTGATCGAATGCGTATTTCGGAAGTTTTTAAGAAACTTAGGCTTGAATCCGATGTGATTTAATGGTTTTAGCGTTGTGTGATGTGTTTTGAAGATTGGAACAAGTTTGAATAATGTTTTAAGATGTGTTGGTACCTTTGGTTGAGGTCCCGGGGGCCTCGGGGTGGTTTCGGATGGTCAACCGGACCATTTTTGGACTTAAAGATTGCAGGTTCAGCTATTTGTGTTGCAGAAGAAAATTGCTCTTCGTGTTCGCATGGGTGATGTCGCGAACGCGTAGAGGGAATTTGAGGGCATGGAAATTTGGTCTTCGCGTTTGCGTGACATAGGGTCGCGTTCGCGTAGTTCTGAAAGGCGAAGCATCGCGATCGCAAGGTTGTTTCCGCGATCGCGTAGAAGGAAGTTGGGCCCTGAGTTTTTTGTTCATTGCGTTCACGTGCTTGGGGACGCGTTCGCGTAGTTGAGGCTCCTGAAGGTTCGCATTCGCGGGTTGGTCATCGTGTTCGTGAAGAGTTAATATTGGTCAATGATTTTCTGTTCATCGTGAACGCGGGGTGTTGACCGCGTTCGCATAGAGTAAAATTTACCTAGAGTAAAATTTACCTGGGCAGAAGGGTTTTTATATTATTTCATCCGCGAAGCTTGGTCCATTTTCCTCCATTGTTGGCACCTTGAGAGCTTTTTAGGAGAAATTGAAGAGGGTTTTGACGGGAATTGATTGGAGGTAAGTCCTATGGCCTAGAAACATCATTTTATTGAAGAATCAACCTTTAAATTCATGGAAATTTGAGTAAAATTGAAAGAACTAGGGCTTGACTTTTGAAATGAAAATTTGGGATTTGAAGGGTCAAATGGACTCCGATTTTGGTAAACTTGGTATGTATAGACTCGTGGCGAGATGAGGAATCCATTGATGTGAATTTTATAATTTTTCGAGAAGTGGTCCCGGGGCTCGGATTTTGCTAGTTTTGAGATTTTTGCTAATTTTCGATTGTTTTCGATTGGGTATTGTTCCTTTAGCATATTGTGATGTATTCGCTCTGATTTTAGTTAGATTCGATGCGCGTGGAGGCCGATTTGAGGGGAAAAGGCGTCGTGAGCTAGAGATTTCACCGATTCGAGGTGAGTAATAATTGTAAATGATATCCTGAGGGTTTGAACCCCGGATTTGCACCCATAGTGCCATATGGAGGTGACTTGCACGCCGGATAGAGAGCGTGGGGTAGAGCACCGTTCGGGGGATTGTGACTTAGTCCATCCCGGTTGTTGATTTTACCGCGTAATTGACTTAAACTTATTTGATATATTCATAATTTGGGTTGATTATCGTATTTGGGCTTCGTGCCGATTATTTGAATCCTTCAGGGATTGATATCACTGTTTTCGCATTACTTTGCATATCATTTGATCTCGGTCCAAGGTTTTAATACTGTTTTGCAAACTCAGCCGTTTTTCTAAGATTTGAAAACTCAAACAATATTTTATTGACGTTTTGAGCTGAGAACTATTATTTTAATATTGCCCAAGTGGCATATGTGCATTTCTGGACTGAGCATGGATCGGGCTGCGCGCCGCAGCAGTGTTATAGTGATCTCTGGAAATATGGATGGCTCGGGCTGCGCGCCGCAGCGGTTTTGTATTGATATTGAGGCCGAAGGGCCTGGTTGGTGCCACGAGATGGCTTGATTATTTGCGCTTGGGCTGTAGGAGCCCCTATGGAGTCTGTACACACCCTCAGTGAGCGCCGTTGACGTTAAATATATGGATGGCACGGGCTGCACGCCGCAGTGGGTACCAGAGTGTACCGTCATATGCATTGCATTGCACTCATGCATTTGTTCCTATTTGTATTATTTGTCATGACATTCCAGCACTCGCATTTCATTGGCTTCTATGCTATTTATTGCACTGCTTACCTGATACCCTGGTGTAATTTGTTGATGGAGTGCTGTGCCGAGGGGCTGACTTTTGTGCTGACTTGCACTATCTGTTTCGCATTCATTTGCTTAAATGTTGGAAAAGATATTTTCAAAAGAGATTTTAAACTGAGTCCAGATATTTCTAAAGATTTCACGGTTTCATTATTTTCTTAAAGGGTTACACTGTCCTATGTAGCATGATGGCTTGCTTTACGTGGTTTCTTGATGCTCAGTTATTATTTACCTTTGTTACTCACTGAGTTGGAGTACTCACTTTACTCCCTGCACCTCGCGTGTAGATGCAGGTATTGTTTTACCCGGTAGAGGGTTTGAGCTGGATGAGGATTTACTATCGTAGCCGAGAAAGGTGACCGCCAGCGTTCGCGGCACCGGATTTCTTCCTTTTTATTCCAGATTTTTATCTATGTATTACAGGCTTTGTAATTGTACCAAAATCATTCTAGATGCTCGTGACTTGTGACACCCCGATCGGGCTGTGTTGGGTTGTACATATCGTTACTTAATGTCATTAAGTCGTGTTTTTGCTATTCATTTATGTTAAAATTATTTCGAAAGAGACAAATTGGGTTAGTTGGCTGGCCTTGTCTTCACGAGAGGCGTCATCACGATCGGGTTTGGAAATTGGGTCGTGACAAGTTGGTATCAGAGCCTAGGTTACTAGGTCTCACGAGTCATGAGCAGGTTTAGTAGAGTCTCGCGGATCGGTACGGAGACGTCTGTATTTATCCTCGAGAGGCTGTGGAACCTTTAGGAAAACTTCACATTCTTGAATTCTTATCGTGCGTCCTTGATTCAGCTTGAAAAGAAATTCTTGAAATTCCTTCCACGCGATTGTATGCGCACGCGAGCGCTCAGTATTTTATGTCCCTGGATGGTTTGTGATTCCCCGATCAAGGGGCGAGATGTAATCTCCGTGAGTTTGATGTTGGGCCAGTCTGGAGGACTTGGGGCCAGATCATGCCTATGGCTTGAGCACTGAGGTGCTAATTGTGTGAGCAAGTGTTTTGAACTTATATGTTCGGTATTGTTCCTATTAGCTAAAATGGCGGTTGGGTATTCATGTGATGAGTATGTTAGTATTGCGAGATGTAGTTATTTGACTTGGTAGTGACGAAGAAGTCTGTTGGATAATAGATGAACTGTTAAGTGTTCGTTTCCTATTGTGATTTGTTGTGTAGCCCGAATATGGGCACGTGAAGAATATTTTCGTGTCTCCTAGTTGGGAGTGAAATGCATTACATGTGGCGGTATGAGTTCAGACTCAGGAAGACTAAATGACTGTGTAACATATATGATGGTGGAAGGTATGCTGAAATAATAAATTGAGGCAAATCAGGTGGGTTATCTCCTGCGGAGTATTCTTAAGTGGTATGATCCATATGTGTATGTTAGAAGACCTCATGTATAATTGAAGGGGGTACGTGTTGAAATTTGAAAATTCGGGTCGCTTAAGAGAGTGGACTCAACTGATGTAGAGATGAATGTGAGATGTGTAGAGGATTACAGTACTAGATGATCGGTGTTTTCACAACTAGTAGATGATTTAAGTTTAATCTCACTATGATATGGTAGAATCATTAGAGTAGAAGCATTATAAGTTATCGAGTGTGTCTTAACATATGGCTTCGAGCCAAGTTGGGGAGGTTGTTGTTGATTAGCTGATCGCACGGTTATGTGCTATGTTGGTTCTGTTTCAAGGTATGCTGGCGGATCAGTCCTGGTTGCAGAAATTGAGCCGAGGATGGCACGAGTGAAGCAAAAATTTTGACAAAGGTTATATGGTGCGTCGTAGATGTGAGAAAAATAATAGGATGTCTTGAGCTGTTGTTGATAAAGAATGCTCAGTGTATAGAGAAGGAAGATGTTTGTTTGTATTGGAATGAAATCATATCCTGCGGTGTCAGAGTGCTAATAAGGCACGAGTGGTTCTATTCGTTAAGTCAGGTAATTTACAGTTGAATAAGAGTGAATGACTTTCGAAAATGGTTCTAATGTGTTCAAGATTCTACATGTGACAATCAGGTGTCTTAAGGTTGTGTATGTTGTTAGAGACTGTGTTTTCATTGGAAAAGGTCAAGACTTGTGGTATTTTTTTTTATGTTAATTATGGGATTCTATGTATCAGTATCTAGAAAGAAAAGGTAACGAATTTAGATTCGCAGGAAGTTCTTCAGAGTGAAGTATTCTGGAATATGGTAGCTCTAGGAACATTTGAGCGAGTATTCAGTGGCTTATGGGTCTTAGACAGTGTGGTCTTATGTTTGAGTCTCGTGTGGTAAGCCTGGGTTGAGGCATTGTGGTGCTACAGCAAGAAGGAATGTCACGTGGATGATGAATCACAAAGGAAATCAGATAGATGGAATAGCTTGATAGTGGACCGAATCGGTATGGTAAGGATATGATTAATTTCTTTGTATGTGTTCGAGGTAATGAGCCCTTACAGGTATTTTGCAGCAAAGCTCTTGAGTATTGACAGCTTGTTTAGTCTGGTCTAGTTAGAAGGATTCAGTCCTGACAGTTTAGCTTGTGCAAATGGAATTGGGGAAGAATTCTTGGTGGGTTTCACCGTGGTTTGGAGATGTATATATCATCTATGGGCATGCGAAGCATGGAATGCGTAATGATTCTCTTCCAAATGGGATCAGTGGAAGTTGTTGGCTAGGTGAGTTACAGTTCAGTTCTGAAAAGAAGTTCATAAAACTCTTAAGTAAAGAGTAGCCTCAGATAATCAAGGAAATGGTACTGCTAAATGGAAGTGATTTGACGAGAGTATATGTCTCGAAAAAAGGGTAATTGATTAGACTAATGATACTACGTTAGTATTGCGATGCCTTCTTGCTAGATCGACTGCTGATGTCTGAGTTTGTTTGATGGCACAGGGGAATCTTAGAATATCTTTCGTGGAGTGATTGGGTACTCGAGGTGTAATATGTATTCATACTGCGGACTTTGGGATCAGGTACAGTGATTCGTGTGCTATATGGAGTTGGAGACTGGGAGTTCTCAGGTTCAGACGTTGTAGTGGTTGTTGATCGTGTGTATTTGTTACCGTTAGCGGCTATTGGGATTTGGAGGCCCGAGTGGATCTTTCTTTGCTTGGTATACTAGATTTTGGACATGATATTGGGGTGTAGACTGGTTGTCTCAGTGTTGGGTTATTCTAGACTATTGTGCTATGGGCTATGTCGGAAAGTGCCACAAGTTGCGTGGCAAGGTGCATCGGATTATGTTCTAGCAGAGTGGTTTGTACTCCGAAGACCAGCGGACGGCTGGGAAGGATTGCTTTTCTTAATTGGGCCTTCGTGGCGGATGTCAGTGCAGAGGTTTCTACCATTGATTCAGTTCCGGTATTGAGGGGCTTTTTCGGATGCATTTCTTGTGGCCGGGCATGTCGCCGGGCGAGATTGTGGATTTCGGTATTTATTCAGTGCCGGGCACCGTATCGTACTGCTCCGGCAAGAGTTATAGTAGCGGAAGGAGCAGCTTCAGGCTTCTTGGTAATGAGTTCGTTGGTAGGCTGATTGGATACGTGTTTAGCTTGAGTTGGCTTGGTTGGCCCCGAATTGTGTTGTTGAGGGGTAGGTTCATTCGATCGTTATTGAACTTGCTAGTGATCTGGGGAGATCTATGAGTTGCTTTTCTGTGCTGTGAGACGTTATGATTTGTTGGGTATGGGCATATGTGGTGCGGTTCTATTGAGGATTCAGGGAGAAAGTTGAGCGGGAAGAGTAATTGAGTGTTGCTTGGTAAATGGAGTATTGGTTATGACCTATCGGGTGTCGAGTCATATGTTATTTGTTTCACCGTGGATGTAATGAATTGCTTTGGTTCCAGACATCAAATGTGCGTGGCTGTCGATTTTTGATCATGGTGACTTGAGGTGTTTCATGTGTAACGGTGTTTGGATAGGATCGCACATTGTGGCGAGGCCACGCGGGGGTATGACCCTTCGAGGTAGATTCAGGTATTCTATTTCTATGATGTGAGACGGGGTCTCAGCCTTGTGTTGTAATAGTACTGATGAGCTTGAGGTACAGCTCTTTCATTTGAGTCATTTGTCATGATTTGAGTATGTTCAGACCGTTTCTTATTGGTGCGTGTATTATGCAAGTTGTGGCTTAGGCCTGTATTGAGGTGTCGTATCACCAGAGTGGCGTGTTGGATCGAGGTGATCGTTGGAGTCATTAGTGAATACGAACAAATTTGATTTCAGCTTGTTAGAAGGGTAATATCGAGGTTCGGCTCGGAAATCTGTTGTGGTATTAGTCAAAAGGGAAGTGGCTTCATGAATGGTTGATCTGAGAAATGGTTACGGTTTATCGCGTGTTTTATTTATCGTTGGCAGAATATGAAAGTGTTGGAATAAGACTTTAGCTAATAAGAGGTTTTCTATCGGTATTTGGTTATTGTGGGCAACTGCTGTGAACAGAGGCTATCGTTTCGAGTGTTTGGATTATGTGGTATATCAGATGGTCTCACCTGAGGTTGCAGGTATGGGTTATTACAGCTGGTTCGGGCTTATTCTGAGTATAGATGTGAGGTTCTGATCTTGTGTGTGATTTCGGAAAGTGCAATGTGGTTCTATGGTTCATGGACTAGATGGATTGTGAAATTTCAGCTATGTTGTGTTATCGAACCTATGCGAGATAGGGTGACGTGGGATCACCCCCGGGTATATGCTTGGTAAGGTTATTCAGCTGTTGGTTGGCTTCTAGGACAACTCTGGGTACGCTCGAGGACGAGCGTTAGTTTAAGTTGGGAAGGATGTGACGACCCGACCCGTCGTCTCATGAGTTACCGCTCCGTTTCCCCCATTTTATGCTTCTTCATGTTTCGTTATTGGTATGTGGTGTGTGAGAGTTGATTTGGATTGGCTTTGACAAGAAATGAGACACTTAGTCTCTTTAAGGAAGGCTTAAGTTGGAAAAGTCAACCGGACGTTGACTTATGAGTTATAGGGCTCGGATGTGATTTCCGGTGATTCGATTAGCTTCGGGGGATGATTTGTGACTTAGGAATGCGATCGGAATTGATTTTGGAGGTCCGGTGTAGAATTAGGTCGCGAAGTTAGTATTTTGGCGGATTCCGAATGATAGGTGAGATTTTGATCCGAGGGTCGGAATGGAATTCCGAGAGTTGCTGTAGCTTCGATATGTGATTTGTGATGTGTGTGCAAAATTTCAAGTCATTCGGACGACGTTTGGTTGGGTTTTTGATCGAATGCGTATTTCGGAAGTTTTTAAGAAACTTAGGCTTGAATCCGATGTGATTTAATGGTTTTAGCATTGTGTTATGTCTTTTGAAGATTGGAACAAGTTTAAATAATGTTTTAAGATGTGTTGGTACCTTTGGTTGAGGTCCCGGGGGCCTCGGGGTGGTTTCGGATTGTCAACCGGACCATATTTGGACTTAAAGATTGAAGGTTAAGCTATTTGTGTTGCAGAAGAAAATTGCTCTTCGCGTTCGCATGGGTGATGTCGCAAACGCGTAGAGGGAATTTGAGGGCATGGAAATTTGGTCTTCGCGTTCGCGTGGCATAGGGTCGCGTTCGCGTAGTTCTGAAAGGCGAAGCATCGCGATCGCGAGGTTGCTTCCGCGATCGCATAGAAGGAAGTTGGGCCCTGAGTTTTTTGTTCATCGCGTTCGCGTGCTTGGGGACGCGTTCGCGTAGTTGAGGCGTTCGCGAACGCGGGTGTTGACCGCGTTCGCATAGAGTAAAATTTACCTGGGCAGAAGGGTTTTTATATTATTTCATCCGCGAAGCTTGGTCCATTTTCCTCCATTGTTGGGCACCTTGAGAGCTTTTTGGGAGAAATTGAAGAGGGTTTCGACGGGAATTGATTGGAGGTAAGTCCTATGGCCTAGAAACATCATTTTATTGAAGAATCAACCTTTAAATTCATGGAAATTTGAGTAAAATTGGAAGAACTAGGGCTTGACTTTTGAAATGAAAATTTGGGATTTGAAGGGTCAAATGGACTCCGATTTTGGTAAAATTGGTATGTATAGACTGTGGCGAGATGAGGAATCCATTGATGTGAATTTTATAATTTTTTGAGGAGTGGGCCCGGGGCTCGGATTTTGCTAGTTTCGAGATTTTTGCTAATTTTCGATTGTTTTCTATTGGGTATTGTTCCTTTAGCATATTGTGATGTATTCGCTCTGATTTTGGTTAGATTCGACGCGCGTGGAGGCCGATTTGAGGGGCAAAGGCATCGCGAGCTAGAGATTTCACCGGTTCGAGGTGAGTAATGATTGTAAATGATATCCTGAGGGTTTGAAACCCCGAATTTGCACCCATAGTGCTATATGGAGGTGACTTGCACGTCGGATAGAGAGCGTGGGGTAGAGCACCGTTGGGGGATTGTGACTTGGTCCGTCCCGGTTGTTGATTTTACCGCGTAATTGACTTAAACTTATTTGATATTTTCATGATTTGGGCAAATTACCATATTTGGGCTTCGTGCCGATTATTTGAATCCTTCAGGGATTGATATCACTGTTTTCGCATTACTTTGCATATCATTTGATCTCGATCCAAGGTTTTAATACTGTTTTGCAAACTCAGCCGTTTTTCTAAGATTTGAAAACTCAAACAATATTTTATTGACGTTTTGAGCTGAGAACTATTATTTTAATATTGCCCAAGTGGCTTATGTGCATTTCTGGACTGAGCATGGATCGGGCTGCGCGCCGCAGCAGTGTTATAGTGATCTCTGGAAATATGGATGGCTCGGGCTGTGCGCCGCAGCGGTATTGTATTGATATTGAGGCTGAGGGCCTGGTTGGTNATATATATATATATATGTGTGTGTGTGTGTGTGTGTCTGAACTTGCTTGCATAATAGTCTGGATCCGCCACTGCACATAATGTTTGACCAAAAAGTGTGGAGTTTTATTTAAACTAATGAAATGAGAGGACTTTAGGAAAATCTTAACCAACAATAATGTACTCTAGATCTAAGATAGAAGATGCGAGTAAAGAAGCATAGCACACATAAGATTTAACTAGAACATCTATAAAATCCCATATATAAAAGAAGATGATGATTTTCATAACATTGAGCAACCATGAAATATACATAGATAAAGCGGGTCACCAATATTTAAACAGGTGAGACCCCATACATTTGTTATGGCGAGACTGATAATATGAATTGAGGATATGAGCTTCCTGACTTCTTCCTTCTTCAGAGAGAGTGGAAGAGAAATGTGGATTTTACCCTCTCTCAGAGAGCATGTCAGTGTGCGTGTCTCTGTTTTTTCGCCCCTATTCTTCTTCTTCTCACTTAGTTTATATACTAGGTCTTCTTCTTTACCCAATGGTCATTACCCCTAGTACTCTAGTCGTTTGACTATATTACGGGCTGACCCCTTGAAATACCGTAATATCCGATTCGTCAGCGTTCTGAATACATGACCTCGACCGTAGCCGATATGCGTATCATTACAGCGTAGTATGGATACGACAGTCCCAAGTAACTTTTCGCCGTCCCTTCTCATGTCGATTCTTGTCTGGTCAGATTTTGACCCACACAGTTAGTTCTTCCGCTCGTTGAGGTCGCCTCTTGGCGAGCTCGATGGGTGGACTCTGTTGATGCAAGGGACGAGCAACTCATGGTGAGGTAGCGACGTGCTGCTTCGAGAGTTGTGTCAGACCGTCACGTCAGTTCAGAATGTCATTAATACTTCTCATGCGTCATTATGGTGCACGTTTTCTATGCATTGCATCGTTTCCCGTACCCTTTTTGTTTTCTGACTAGCGGTGTTTGGTTTTCTCACTCAGGGCGTTTATATCCCTATAATTAGGGGAGACTCTCTCATTTGAATGTTACGCTTCTTAATCGCTCAAAAGAGATTTTTGCAACTCTTCTTCTTCTCCTTCAGTTTCTCATATTTTTGCTTCTGTTAGGATTTGCTGTGACCACTACCCTTTTTCCTTTATCATCCCCGTTTCTTTTGACCAAAGAAAAGATGAGTGCTTCTTCCAACTCTGATAGAGTTGTTAGTGCTCCGACGTCGAAAAATAGTGTACCCCTGCTCGAAGAGGGAGTGGAAATGGCGGAAGATGAGGGTTTTCCGACGGTAGATGAGGTGATTTCCCGCCCAGGGAAGGCGAGGACCGACTTCAATAGCCCTGCTTGAGATGAGCCGGAACTCGTTTTTTCTACGATGGATGTTGCGGCGCTCACGACGTTCAAAGCCAAATAGGGGATCCCTGATCACATTGAACTGGTTCCGACGGATCAGGACATAGTCCATATACACCGTCCGGGCTACTGCGCGTTTTATGCGTATCCCATTGTCATCGGGTACACGCTTCCCCTACCTTCCTTAGTGGTGGATTTCTACCGCTTCTATGAGGTGTGTCCGGCTCAACTCTCTTCATACGCGTACAAGCTTTTCCTTATGCTCATCAAGTACGCGGAGCTAGACGATCGAGGGATTTTTCGACAACACATGCTTCACCTCTTCGCTCCCCATTTTCTTAGGGGTACGATGATTCATTTGCGTCACCGAAGAGCCAAGAGTTTGGTGGTGAAGATGGATGACAAGGAAAATCGCCGCTTTTGGGAGAGCTTCTTCTACGTTCGAACAGAACACGTCGTGATGAACCTGGCGGGGTTTCCTAAGACGTGGAATTTTGCCCGTAGGTCTTCCTTTCTTTTTTACTTTATGCATTTTTTTCTTAAGATGATCGTCGGTCGTCTCCCTTTAATGACCTCGTTGAGGGTTTGTTTTTGTTTTTGTAGCCGAGAGAGTACTCCGCTAGTTGCTGATATTCACGAGTGGGTGAGCGTGATTCTCCCCCATACGATGGGGATTCGCGAATGGGCACCTTTCCATGAGAAGTTTGGGTGCAAGCCTCTTGTTGGTGAGTCGGATCATTGTGATCTGCTTTGTTCTTTGCTCCGTAGTTTCTTTGACCTTATCTTTATTTGATCGAATCTCTTCTTATTGGCATGTTGGAGAGGAGTGAGAAGGGCGAGGGCTCCTATGCTTATTTTCCGCCAGCCGGCTTCCTCTGCCCCGCCCGTTCAAAGGGCAACTGCGGGTGATAGCACCCCAAGTTTGGTTGCTCGACAGGCCACGTCCGTGGCTGGATCTGCTCGTTTGGAGGTTGCTCCCTGGTCGGACACTCCGGTTTTCACAGTCTGTTCAACGGGTGAACCTTCTCGCAACAGTGGTGAAGAGGCACCATCAAAGAGGCAGAGGCTATTGGGGGGTGCGTCTTTGGTTGAGACGTCATCGAGGGGCAACCCTACTTCGGCGGTATCTGAAGCTGGCGGTGACACTGGCCTGGTGCAGAGGCGATGTCTATTTTGGTCGTGGAAGGGACCACCGTGGAAGGGGGACGGAGTTCGGGGGCCGCCGCAATTGTTCCGAGCGGTCCATCGTCATCTCAGTAGGGTCGCACCCTCTCTTCTGCTAATGAAAGATTGAAGGGCGTGGTGGTGGATGATTACGAATCTGATTCCGACATCGATCTTGAGGACATGAGGATATTTAAGGAAGGATTTACCAGGGTCGATGTAAGGGCGGAAGGTCCTTCTCGTGTGCTCGAGATTCAATCGAATTTTAACTTGTTGGAGGACACGGTGGAGTTGGTGCCTCAATTCATCTTCCGTGTTCCACCACCGAAAGTGAGCCTCTTCGAGAGATCACTGATTCCGCTTTGTCACGCGGTGTGGACGGGATGGCCTTGATGGTGAGTTTCCTTTCACTATTTTCTCTGTTTTTTGTGCTATTTTGCTTTCCTGACTCCTCCCCTCTCTCTTTTTTTTAGACTTACATGTTGGAGATCGAGAGTGCTCGTAGGGTTGATACTAGGGCCGAAGTCTTTCTTAAAATGGCCGCGAAGTATCATCGGTACTACAACAAGTGCCGTGAGATGCATGCGCAACTCAGGGCGGGTGGTAATACTCAATCTGTCTGGGAGGAGTTGGAGAAAAGAGATGAGGAACTAATGCGGTCTATCCGCAGATGCAGCGAGCTCGAGGAATTACTTAATGCCAAAGACGAGGAGCTCGAGGTGGGCAAATGGGTTGTAACGGAATGCGAGGATCTTCAGGCGAAGCTGTTGTCTTTACGAGCTATGCTTGAGCAAAATGCTACTAGAGTCGCCGATTTAAGTGCAGTATGGACGGAGAAGGTGGCCGAGCTAGAAAAGAAGGTGATCGAGTTGGAGAGAGCCGAGGGGGCTCGAATGTCGGCTTTGGCAAGGGCAGCGGTGCTAGAATACACTATCCGCGTCCTCAGATTTGAGCAAAAATTTGAGAGGGCGAAGGCCACACTGAGGGAGGCGCGACTCGAGGAGCGGATTGGTGAACTTGATTAGGATGTTTCGAGCTTGGGAGACCGATTTGCGGCTCTCGAGGCCGAGAAGGCGCAGCTGTTGGCTTAGGCTCCCCCTTAGGAATCTGCCTTTACTACTGTCCCCCGCCGTTTGTATGAGCTATGGGTCCATGCTGAGGCCCAACGAGATATATACAAGGGTTTGTCGGAGGCGGGGAGCATTTCAGGCCACTTTTGAAGATGCCCGGGCGAAGGCATGCGAGGCTCGTCTTGCCTGCAGTTATGACCCTGCGACGCTGGAGGCCGGTGAGGGTGCTGAGATTGAAGATGGGCTTCCTTCTGATGATGACAATGATGGGGAGAACGACGGTGGCATTGATGCCGAGTGAAAATTTTTTGACAGCTTTTGTACTTAGTTTTTTTTGTTCTTTTGTTGTTTGTTTTTATCTTTTTATTGGGGGCCTGCTTTTGGCCTTTTGTAAGGCGCAGCTGTTGCACATGTACATCTTCTGAATAAAATAGTCGCTTTGCCTTTGGTTACATATCTTTTAACTTTCTTTCTTTCTCCTCCTTTTTTTTTGAAAAAGATCTTTGGAATTCCCGGTAATGAGTCACTGATATTTAATTGGGAATTCGAATGAGGTTGAATCTAGTTTGCCCGATCCAAGCGAGATCAGATCTCGTTTTGTGAGTTCGAATGAAGTCACTTTTCATTTGCAAATTCGAGCGATGTTGACTTCTGATTTGCCAATTTGGGCAAAATTAGTTTTGACTTATATATTCGAGCGAGGTTGAATCAGACTTGCCAACTAGGGTGAAGTAAGTCTTAACTTGTATATTCGAGTGAGGTCGAATTCAGACTTGCCAACTTGGGCGAAGTTAATCTTGACTTGTATATTCGACCGAGTTCGAATTCTGTCCCGTTATGAGTTCAACGAGGTCGAATGTTGATTTTTCAATTCGATCGATATCGAATTTAGACTTCCGTTTGGCGATGGCCGGGGGCCGTTGGGGTGTAAATTCGAACAAGGTCGAAATTGTAACCCGTTGTGAGTTCGAGCAAAGTCGAACTTTCCTTTCACTTGGCGATGGCCGACGGCCGATGTACGTAAGTGTGTCAATTTGAGTGAGGTCGGAATTCAAACTTGCCAACTTGGGCGAAGTTAGTCTTGACTTGTATATTCGAGCGAGGTCAATTTCTGACTCATTATGAGTTCAACGAGGTCGAACTTTGATTTGTCAATTCGAGCGAGATCGAATTTAGACTTCCTTTTGGCGATGGTCGGGGGCTGTAGGGTTGTAAATTCGGACGAGGTCGAAATTGTAACCCGTTGTGAGTTCGAGCGAAGTCGAACTTTCCTTTCACTTGGCGATGGCAGATGGCCCTAAGGATGTCAATTCGAGCGGCGTCGGAATTGTAACCCGTTGTGAGTTCGAGCGAAGTCAAACTTTCCTTTCACTTGGCGATGGCCGATGGCCGTAAGGGTGTCAATTCGAGCGAGTTTAGAATTGTAACCCGTTGTGAGTTTGAGCGAAGTCGAACTGTCCTTACACTTGGCGATGGCCGATGGCCGTAAGGGTGTCAATTCGAGCGGGGTCAGAATTGTAACCCGTTGTGAGTTTGCGCGAAGTCAAACTTTCCTTTCACTTGGCGATGGCCAATGACCTTAAGGGTGTCAATTCGAGCGAGGTTGGAATTGTAACCATTGTGAGTTCGAGCGAAGTCGAACTTTCCTTTCACTTGGCGATGTGCGGGTTTGGTGGGATGGTGAGATTTTCATGTTGCATTACTTTTATTGGAGAACATTACTCGTTGCTGCATTGTTTATGCGTGCGTCAGGATGAGTCCCGGTTTGTGTAATATGGTACGTTGTGGAGGGTCTTGCTCGACCATTGCCTGCGGGATGGTATGGTGCGGAACGTTGTCCTGATGTGTTCGGTAGCGTTTGTTCCTTGTTCGCGCACCTGTGTGAATTCTTGTGTTCCTATCCCTATCCAAAAAAAGAAAAAATGACAAGTTAAGCCCAAATGAAACTGCCTGTTACCTTGACCTAATAGGTCGGCGGAGGGAGAAAGGCGCTGTAAGATGACTCGTTAGTCGCGTCTAGGCTTCTTATAGGCTGAACGTACTTTCCCCGTTGGGGTCTCGAGCTTGGGTCCCGGTCCAATCCCGTCCGATGTGCGCAAAAATAAGGGAAACAAAAGTTATATTCCGTACACAAATTACTCACTGTGCATACGGGTACAAAATAAGGCAGGATAAGCCGGTTATTTCAAAGAGCCACACAGTAGGCTATCGTCCTTCCCTAAGAGGTGGAACAATAGATCGATATATAACGCTAATATAACAAATAGGATCGCGAACGTGCTAAGTGCATAGTCGCTGTAATCCCGCTTTGAGTGCTCGTACAACGTACCGAACCCATCGCTACAGCGAGACGCGGATTTTGTGTAGATATCAGACATAATTTCGATTTCATGCAAAGGTCTGACCCGGATTGGTTTGGTTATTTCAAAAGCTTGTCTACCACTTTTTCAAGTTGGTGTTTATACTGAGATGGTGATGCTATGACAACCGGGAAGTGATACTTTGGCTGACTTTAGATCTAGAGGAAACTAAAATCTTGGCTAAGAAATTCCCACAGACGGCGCCAAATTGTTTGACCAAAAAGTGTTGAGCTTTTTGTTAAACTAATAAAATAAGAGGACTTTAGGCAAATCTTAACCAACAATAATTTACTCTAGATCTAAGATAGAAGATGCGAGTAAAGAAGCATAGCACACATAAGATTTAACTTTAACATCGATAAAATCCCATTATATAAAAGAAGATGATGATTTTCATAACGTTGAGCAACCATGAAAAATACATAGATGAAGCGGGTCCCCAATCTTTAACGAGGTGAGATGCCATACATTTGTTATGGTGAGGCTGATGATATGAATTGAGGATATGAGTTTCCTTACTTCTTCCTTCTTTAGAGAGAGTGGAAGAGAAATGTGGATTTTACCCTCTCTCAGAGAGCATGTCTGTGTGTGTGTCTCTGTTTTTCCGCCCCCTTTCTTCTTCTTCTCACATAATTTATATAGTAGGTCTTCTCCTTTAGCCAACGGTCATTACCCCTAGTACTCAAGTTGTTTGACTATATTACGGGCTGAGCCCTTGAGATGTCGTAATATCCAATTCGTCGCTCAAGCGTTTTTAATACATGACCTCGGCCTTAGTCGAGGTGCGTATCGTTACAACGTGGTATGGATACGACAGTCCCAAGTAACTTTTTGTTGTCCCTTCTCGCGCTGATTCCTGTCTGGTCAGATTTTGCCGCATACATATCATATGTCGAATCATTCAACACTTAGAATGGAAAATGGTCAAAACTGCCTATGAAGTCTGAACTACTCGAAATTGAATAATATTATCCTCCATTAGAAGTTGGTCTCAAATTTATCCCTAACATTATCAAAATGGCTCAAAATTGTGCTTTTGGAATTTGGCATATTGGACCTCATGGCTTTTTTTAGCCCAAATATCCCCCGAGCCAAGTGGAGCATGCATGAAGTAGTCAGATGCTTCTTCTGACATATGTCTAATTACGTCACATTGGTCAAGATTTATCCTTGTATTATGCATGCGAATCAATTTTGCCCCTATACTAAATATAGTTACGTAAATTGTAATCAAAATAAACAAAACAAAGATCCTATAAAGTTAAGAATACATTAAACAAGTATCAAGTATAAAATTAATTTGGAACAAACTCGACAGATTGGCAAGATAAATTATAAGGAGCAATAAACATGTCTAAAAACTATTACAATTAAGAAAATCATTTTGCAATCCTCTAAAATAGTTTATAAGAAAATATTTGACATAATGTTCTCAAAAAGTAGATTGTAGAAACTAATACTATATATGAAGTGTTGAAAAATCATTAACATGAAGAATGCATACTCCTGAACCAGTAATTCATTTAAGATAGACTATGATGACAAACTTGTGAAGAGGTGGTGGTGGTGGGGGAGGAGGAGGAGGAGGCAAGATCGAATCATATACATATGGCAATATTGAATCGTATTGTCACGACCCAATTACATTAAGCCATAATGGCTCGGACTGACCATCAGTTTGTGGATGAAATATTGTGCTAAGCTCAACCTGAGTACCCATAGCCTTATGCATAGATCACCAAATGAGCCCTCAACTATGTCCTCCGATAATGACAAAAATAGTCACTTCTTCCAGCCGCACTATTTGCCGAATATAAAAGCAAGCTTCTCAGAGAGTACGTAGTCCGGACAAGTAGGAAGTGAGCAGACTTAGTTAATTTATCAATGAGCCAAGCGAAATCGAACTTTTTCAAAGTACGTGGTAAGCCTACTATAAAGTCCATAGTAATACGCTCTTATTTTCACTCGGGAATAATCAAACTTTGGGTCAAACCACTCGTCCTCTAGTACTCGTACTTGACTTGTTTACCGCTCAAGCAACGAGATACATAATTGTTGTTTGACCAAAAGATATTGAAACCTCTTTGATTAAATCAATTAATGAAGATTAAGAGGTAAATCTCAGCCAAGTGTAATAACATCTAGATTAAATGATACAAGAGAAGAATAAGATGAGTAATGCTTGTCAATATGTCGGCACTAAATGATTGCTCATAAATATGATAACCTTAATATAGAGAAATATTGCAATGAATGCGATTGGCAAGATGGATGATGATGAATATGTTTCAGATATGTATTTAGTGAGCAAAGTTGTCTGTTTGTGTTCATTTTTTCATCCCCCCCCCCTTACAGAGTGTTTTTCCCCCTCTTTATAGGGGACAATCCCCCTTTTTACCCTAAAAAAGGTACAACACAAGGAATATTCGAAAAGCATATTCCTACTGTTCCCTATCATGCTAACACTACTGCAGGCGCCGCGCGTTCACTAACCGTTGTTGGTTGTCACCCTTCATAACGACCAAAGGACGCTACATCGTAAGGACCTCGTTCTTTGCTACACTCAGTAGCGGTCGTGGTCGTCCAAATTTTTACCTATACAATTATAATGTGCTTCTTCATCTTCTTCCACCGGTAATACTCAATTGAGGAATGGAGGAGGGTGACCACATTTTCTTTGCTGATATTTTTGGTAGCTGCCGCTAGTTTGGCGAGACCGTCCGCTTTGATGTTTTGCGCACGGGGTATTTGGTCGAGGCAGCATTCGTCGAATTCTGGTAGTAGTTTGTGAATTTCTGTCTGGTACTTCTGCCGTCTCTGTTCCTTGATTTGGAAAGTCCCTGTGACTTGATTTACCATGAGTTGAGAGTCACAGTGAAGGAAGAGTCGTCGAGCGCCATACTTGAGGGCTAATTTCAATCCTGCAATTACGGCCTCATACTCGGCCTCGTTGTTAGTCATTTCAGGACACCGTATGGATTGGAGAATCACTTCGCCCGTAGAGACTTCGAGGACAAGTCCCAGTCCCGATCCCGACGCATTAGATGCGCCGTCGGTGTAGAGGACCCAGAGGTCGGATCGTCCAGAAGTGCGAAGCACTTCTTGCTCAACCTCAGGCAGTATTTCTGCGCTGAAATCGGCAACGAAATCGGCGAGCACTTGCGACTTTATTGTAGTTCGCGGTTGATATGTTATATCATGCTCGCTCAATTCTATTATCCATTTGGCCAACCTACCCGATAACTTGGGTTTGTGCAGGATGCTCCTGAGGGGGAAGGTTGTTACCACCTTTATGGGGTGGCATTGAAAATATGGTCTAAGCTTTCGTGAAGCTATGGATAACGCTAGAGCCAACTTTTCAACGTGGGGGTACCTTGTTTCGGCATCAATTAAGGTTTTGCTGATATAGTAAATTGGAGATTGCGTACCTTTGTTTTCGTGGACTAAAACCGCACTTACCGCGACTTCGGAGACCGCTAGGTAGACCAAGAGGCACTCGCCTGGATCTGCTTTGGCGAGTAATGGCAATGAGGACATGTATGCTTTTAGTTTTCTTAGGGCATCGATGCATTCTGAATTCCACTGAAGTCCATGATCCTTCCTTAATACATTAAAAAATTTATGGCATTTATCTGAGACCGTGAGATGAACCTCGACAGGGCGACTATTTGTCCTGTCAATTTTTGTACCTGCTTTTTCCTGGTTAATGTTTCTGTATTCTTTCGATGGCCTTGATCTGATATGGGTTGACTTCGATGCCTCTTTGCGACACCAAGAAGTCGAGGAACTTAAGCATTTTTCGGGATTTAATTTCATGCCGTATTGCCTCAATATGTCGAAGACTTCCTTCAAATGATCGATGTGATCTTCTTTCCTTTTCGACTTCACCAGCATGTCGTCGATGTAGACCTCCATGGTCTTACCGAGTTGATCTTTAAACATTTTGGTGACTAACCTTTGGTATGTTGCCCTCGCGTTCTTAAGTCCGATTGGCATGACTCTGTAGCAGTATGTTCCTCTGTGAGTGATAAAAGTAGTCTTTTCTTGATCTTTTTCTGCCATTAGAATTTGGTGGTAATTAGAATAGGCATCTAAGAAGCTTAGCAACTCGTGCCCCGCTGTTGCGTCGATGAGCTGATCGATGTGTGGTAATGGGAAGGAATCTTTCGAGCATGCCTTGTTTAGGTCGGTAAAGTCAACACACATCCGCCACTTTCCATTTTTCTTCTTCACCATGACCACATTGGCGACCCACTGAGGATACTTTGATTCTCGGATGAAGCCATTGGCGAGCAGCTTATCGACTTCTTCGCTGACTGCGGCGTTGAACTTTCTCCTCATTTGACGCACGGGCGGGTAGAGGGGGTCAACATTCAGCTTGTGTGTGGCGATGTCTCTTGGGATGCCCGACATATCTGAATGGGAGAAGGCAAACAAATCGGCATTGTCAGTTAACAATTTATGGAACTTACCTGGTTCTGAGAGATTGTGCCCGATATAAGTTTTTTTTCATGATGTCATTATAGTCCAGTTGGACGGGATCGAGGTCCTCTATGGTTGCCTCGCAGGCTTCTACGGCGTCCAGGTCTTTGATAGCCTCTATTTGTACGTCAGGTTTGGTTCCCGATATGGCTGACTGCTATGCCTCCGCACTTTCTCCTTTTAGTTGCTAGGTGTGTGCACAATCCTGGGCGATACAGTAGCATTCTTGTGCGGTGCGTTGCTTGCCCCGAATGCTGAATATTCCCCAAGGAGTAGGAAATTTGATGACTTAATAGATACTTGATGGGACGGCTCGCATGGCGTGTATCCATGGGCGCCCTATGATAGCATTGTAGGCTGTTTCTTGATTCATGACGTGAAACGTTGTTTCCACAATGACTCCTCCAGCCAGAACGGATGCAATATCTCTCCAGAGGTTCGTTCAATTGCATTATTAAAACCTGTTAGTGTTATGCAACGTGGTATTATTTTATCCTTGAGTCTCATCTGTATGAGGACTCGAGGATGGATAATACATGCACCACTTCTGTCATCCACCATTATTCTTTTTACATCGGTATCCGCAACACGTAAAGTTATAACAAGAGCATCATAATGAGGGAAAGACAAACCGTCGGCATCTGACTTATCGAAGATGATACTATATTCGAGGTCATCGTACCGTTCGTGAGCGATTGACCATTTGAGTTTGTGTGTAGTGGTGAACTTTACGTGGTTGATTGCCGTATCATCGCCACCGCTGATGATCATTTGTATAGTACGAGCGGGTGAAGGTGGTCTTAGGGGTCCCTGGGGTTGATCGCTCCCTCGAACGAAGTTAGACCATCCTCGGTCGCTCATCAGTTCTTTCAGGTGTCCCTGGTTTAGCATTCTTACTACTTCCTGCCGCAGGCCTATGCAGTCTTCGGTCTTATGCCCTCTTTTCAGATGGAATTTGCACAGAACGTTCAATTTTCGGGTGCTCGGGTCGGATTTCATCTTTTGTGGCCATTGCACCTTTGTGCCGAGCTTCTCTAGTGTATACACTATTTCTGAAGGAGAAACACAAAAGTTATGAGGAGATAATAGTGGAGGCATACCTTTTTCGTTTCGATGTGGCGCGACATGTCGAAGAGTGATGTCTGCGTGTCATGGAGGAGGTTGGATGGATGTCCGGATGTAAGGCTGATGCCTCTCTCGATTGAGACGGGGCAGTTGATCCCTTCGGCCATCGTTGCGGCAATCTTTCCTTATTTCTGTTTGGACTGATGTCAGCCGTTGGATCGAACCATTGAGGTCGTCCTCGTCTGCCCTTACTTCGTCATAATAGGCGTTGTGGATTTCTTCCCAAGTGGTGGGAGGGTATTTCATGAGCCTATTTAATAGCTTTTTGGTTGCTCTCGACTCACTCCTGCTTAACCCTTTTTGGAAGGCTGCTACCGCCATCCCTTCTGATATGTTTGGTAGGCTCATTCTCACCCTGTTGAATCTGGCTAGCAAGTCCCTGAGTCCCTCGCCCGTCGTCTGTCTAACGGCGAAGATGTCATTTACCCTGGCTTCTGCCTTTTTCACTCCTGCATGAGCGATGACGAATTTGTCTGTCATTTCTTCGAACGTGGATATTCACCATGCTGGCAATTGTGAGTACCAAGTCAGCGCTCCCCCTGTCAGGGTTTCGCCGAACTTTTTTAGCAGCACCGATGACACTTGTTCTTTCAACAGATCGTTGTCTTTTACGGCTATGACGTAGTGGATTATTTGATCTTCTGGGTCTGTAGTACCATCATATATTTTCAAGTATGGTGGATTTTAAAGGTTTTTGGAATGGCATGGGGGGCTGCCCCTTCATTGTATGGTCGCTCGACGAATCGACCGACGTCCCGTTTTGGTAGCAACTTCGGAGCGCCTGGTATTTTATCAACCCTTTATTGATGCTCCTTCATCTGATCACGGAGCACCTTGTTCTCATTTTCCATTTCCTCCATTTTCTTTAGGATGGCTGCAAGTGCGTTGTTACCTGCATCAACAACAGTATGAGTGTTACCTGTGTGTGGAGTATCTAGTTTGCCGGTGACTGTTGCGGCGTCTGCGTGTATTGTGCCTCCGATATCCCTTTGAACGGGTTTATCAAGTATAATACTTAGATTGTTTGCCAGCCACTCTTCCAATAGTCTTTTCACAACTGGTGGTGCTTCTCCTGTTGCAGATGTGGAGGCTTCCTTTCCGCATGAAGCAATCACGCTTTCGTGCGGGGAAGGTGAGGTATCTCCCTCAGGTGTAGCATTCGGTGTCGTGTTTTAGTTATCCTTCCTACCGGCTTCGTTGATGGAATCCTGAAGGTTGGTTGTGACACATGTTATTGCTTTTAACCTTGCGTCTCCCTTTCCTGCCATTGTTGGTTTGTGCAAAGCTGGGAAGAGGTGACTATCCTTTTCTATGATCTAGATGAAACTAAGATCTTGGCTAAAGAAATCCCCACAGACGACGCCAAATTGTTTGACCAAAAGATATTGAAACCTCTTTGATTAAATCAATTAATGAAGATTAAGAGGTAAATCTCAGCCAAGTGTAATAACATCTAGATTAAATGATGCAAGAGAAGAATAAGATGAATAATGCTTGTCAATATGTCGGCACCAAATGATTGCTCATAAATATGATAACCTCAAATATAGAGGAATATTGCAATGAATGCGATTGGCAAGATGGATGATGATGAATATGTTTCAGATATGTTTTAGTGAGCAAAGTTGTCTGTTTGTGTTCACTTTTTCATCCCCCCTTACAGAGTGTTTTTCCCCCTCTTTATAGGGGACAATCCCCTTTTTTACCCTAAAAAAGGTACACCACAAGGAATATTGGAAAAACATATTTCTATTGTTCCCTATCATGCTAACACTACTGCAGGCGCCGTGCATTCACTAACCGCTATTGGTTGTCACCATTCATAACGATCAAAGGACGGTACATCATAAGGACCTCGTTCTTTGCTACACTCAGTAGCGGTCGTGGTCGTCCAAATTTTGACCTATACAATTGTAATATGCTTCTTAATCTTCTTCCACAGGTAATACTCTTTCAAATTCCTATACATTTTCATAGCCCGTGTATATAGAACACCACGAGCTATGTGCCACTACAAGTATAAGCCTTCTAAAATCACCCACGTCAGGAGCACAAATCCTACATCAAGAACACAAATCTACCATTAAGCCTCAATGCGCCATCTTGTCCAAAGAGTGAAAATATCCCTCGTTGCACCTTATCCTTAAGTATAACTTACCGTGGATCGTCATACTGCCCTAGCCTTGATCTACTCAAGTAAAGAGGATTGTGCTACCGCAGAAGCAAGTACCCTCTCAGTTTTGAAATATCTATCCTAACAAGTCTATTAGCCAATAACTGAACCTCCTAGGCTGAGCGACGCATCTCAGCAGAAATTCAAGCTATCTACGCTACTCCAAATTCAAATCATTCTGCTTAGATATGTAGTATAGGCTGCCACGGTGTATGTAAATATCACAAGACTCACCATATAAGTAATGCCTCCAAACCTTAAGTGTATATACAACCGTTGTAAATTCCAAATCATGAGCGGGATAATTCTTTTCATGGGTCTTTAACTGCCTCCAAGCATATGCCATTACCTTACCATCATATATTAAGATACAACCAAGTCCAACTTGCGAGGCATCACAATATATCATATACCTTTAGAACCTATAGGCAATGTCAAAAGCTGGGGCTATGGTCACGATCTTTAGTTTCTAAAAGCTCTTCTACCCCTTTCGGTGTTAACCAAGTCAAAGGGGTAGTTATAGATGAAAATTCTTTTGCGAACCATTTGTAGTCCCCTGTCACGCTTAAGAAGCTACATTTCTCCATTGGAGTAGTAGGCCTTGGTCAATTCTAAACTGCTTCCACCTTCTTAAGATCAACTTTGATGCTTTCACTAGACACCACATGACCCAGGAATATCAAGTAGTATCCAACAAAACTCATACTTTGAGAACTTGGAATAAACTTGATGTCACATGAGTGTCTAAAGATGGTCTTGTAAGTGTTGTTTACTTGTTCGTGCTTCTCTCTGGTGCGAGAGTACACTAGAATCATTAATAAATACGATAACTAAAGAATCAAGATAAGACTTGAACACCCTATTTGTTAGATCCATAAAGGCTGTTGGAGCATTAGTCGATCCAAATTACGTGACAAAAAACTTATAGTTCCCATAACGAGTCCTAAAATCTATCTTAGCAATGTCAGACTCCCTTATCTTCAATCGATGATACCCCGACCTCAGGTCAATCTTAGAAAAGAAATTAGCACCCTGCAATTAATCAAATAATTCATCAATGCGCGGAAAATGGTACTTTCTCTTTATGGTGAACTTATTTAACTGTGGCTAATCAATATGCATCTGCATAGGCCCATCCTTCCTTTCACGAACAAGACGAGGGAACTTCAAGGTAGAATACTTGTTCTAATAAAACCATTATTTTATAAATCCTGCAACGGCTCCTTGAACTCTTTCAACTCTACAGGAGCCATACTGTGAGGTGGGATAGATATGGACTGAATGCCTGGTACAAAAATTAATATCGTTGTCACGTGCAATACTTGATAATTCTATAGCAAATATGATAATAGGCTATAATTACGTATTTTAGTCGCTTATTACACTCTAATTTACTGCACTTTAATTGAGTTTGAGCTTTAATCGCTAGTGTCTTGCGCTAACTGTGTGTTTTATGCCATGTAGGAGTGATTCCGAGCTATGTAGATGTTATAGAATGAATTCAAGTGATTTGGAGCTTTGATGTCTGAGTAAAAGCTCAAGGAATTAAGCCGGGATCGTGTTTGGGGGTCAACGGATGATAGAGCGAACGAAGAATCGAGTAGGCATATCGCGTACTGTCTAGTAAAATGGATATAACTTTTTGTTCAGAACTCCATTTAGGCTCCATAATATATGGTTGGAAAGCTAACTCAAAGGCCTACAACTTTCATGTTTTACGTTTTTTCAAATACCAAACAGAACAGGTTGAAAAACGCGATTGAAACTGCAACTGCGGACCTGGCGCGGACGGAGACAGAATATAACCCAACTAGCGCGGCCTTAGCGCGGCCGCGCTAGTCCAGACGGAAAAACAGATCTGAAGGGTACTTTTGGAAGTTCAAGACCAATCCCCTCAACCTATAAAAGGTTTAGTTCGTCCAAAGGAGCAGGGGATAAGTTTTTAGGGTTTAGAACAAGGAAAAAAATAGGAGACACAATAGGAGCAAGGCGGGGAATTCTTCTACGAGTTTTTCTTTCCTCTTTCTATTTTTCATTGTTGGTTATGACTTTTAGTATTGTAGTTTTACATACTATTATAAATAACTAATTTGTTATCTAGGGTTTTGATAGAACCTTTTGTAGGATAAATTCTTGTTATGTTTTTATATAATTGAGCCATTGGATTTCTCTACTTGTTCAACTACGTGTTTATTGTTGTTGATTGAATGGCCATCGATTGACCGTGCCTATTTATTATGTGTTGCTTAGGAAAGGATACATATTTAGGTAGTTGTTGAACAACATCACTCCTAACGTATGTGAGAGATCAATACGGAGGGTTTAAAGGTAGGTTTAGAAATAACAAAGCCTTGACGTGGTCATAATGAGCGGGTAGATAAAGCTAACTAGCGTAGTTCAAGAGAATATGTCTAGTAAATTATTGTAGTTGCTCGAGAGAGAATTACAACACCTAAAGTGCTCACGATCAGTAGAGAATACATTGGCAAAAATTGTAGGGAACATAGCTAGAAGGATTCCGACAATTGGGGAAATCATAACTCTAGACCTGCTTAATTTATTCTCCAACCCTTTGTCTCGTTAGTTGATAATTTTACCGCTTTGTAGTATTTGCTAGTTAATTAGTTAGAAATATAAATCTCAATCTTTATAATTTAGGAAATTGTTCAAGCTTGTCTTCTTAGTGATATTAAACAGATATAGCTAAGCCTTAGTTCTCTGTGGGATTCGACTCCGAACTTTTAGATCGGATTATATTTGCAGCGACCGCTTATCCTTTTTAGGACTAGAGTTGGGCGAAATCAAAATACAATATGAGAACTTCCTTACAACAGGTACTGAATTAGTAGGAGTCTCCACACTAGTGTCTCGAATGAAGGTTACGTAAGCCAAACATTCATTCTCTGCCATTAGTTGTGGCTTCATGAAAGAAACCGATCGTGAAGAGACTAAGTGTACCCCTCCTATACCATACTAGGTACCTCAGGTGTAGCCAAAGTAATAATCTTGGTATGAAAATCTAAGATCACATGATGCGGAGACAATTAATTTATATCAAGAATTACCTCAAAGTCCACTATATCAAGCAGCAAGAGGTCCACTAACATATTGTGCCCATGAACAGTAACTACACAAGACCGATATACTCAATCTACTATAATAAAATCCCCAATTAGTGTAGAGCCATAAACACAAATTTCAAGTTATTCAAAAGGAATGATCATGTTCAACGCAAAGTATGATGGCACATATGAATAAGTAAAACCAAAATCAAATAATATAAAGGCATCACGATGACATGCTATGACAATACCCGTGATGACTACAATGCTATTATAGATAATAAGTTCAACCTTGTATAGTGTGGGGTTAAATTTTTCTTTCATAGGATCAATTTCGCTTATGGTCACTAAACGTTACCAATCGCATCATTAATGTCATAATAATTGTTTTTATCTCAACAAAATCAATGAACTATGTATTAGTCTCTCAAAAATATTTCCTTCGGTTCACTTTAAGTGATTTTTTGTTCTTTTTACACATATTAAGGAATTCACCTTTTAATATTAATTAATAATGAAATTGACCATATTAAATTTAATTTGCTCATTAAAAATATAACATACTATTCCTAGACTCTTTACTCCAAAGGCAACTTTGGAAAAACGAAGTTAATTATTTCTTGATATTTGAAAAAATTTAAATATTGTGGGCTTAAAAAAAAAGGGGGGGAGCAGAGGGGTACCATTTACTAGAAAGTCAAACTTCGGACACCAGGAAATAACGTAAACATTTTGACAATGCCTTCGTCCCCAAAATGCACAATGGAGGTTTCGCACTAGTTTATTTTCTCATCTTCGTCGGCAACTTAGCTGAAGCTTCACCAATCGACGGAGTAAAACCTATTATAGAGCATTTAGTAAAAATTTCCAACGAATGGGGTAGAAGGTATTGTTTGTGAATGAGTAATGCTGGAGAAGTTGGTTCGAAGATTCAAGGTTTGGTGCTGAGGGTGAAGGGGGAATGGTTCAAATGGTGGCTGTGTTGGGGTTTGTAGCGACAAGGTCCTTGGTGCTTGAAGCTCGCGAAGAAAAGCGTCACTTCTTTGAAGTTAAGCCCACAGTTATAGAAAATTTTAAAAATACTAAACATATCTGAATTTAGTACTATAAGAATCAGTGTACTATTAAATAACTAATCTCAAATTCAATATAAATAATGATAATCTGACTTCTAAAAGGTTAGATTCAAAGAACCGATTGCTTTTTGTTAGGATTTTTTGCGAGTCATTGTTTGAGCTAAAACTAGGTTTGTGACTTTAGGAATAAAATAGGTAAAGTTTAATGATCATATATGAAATTAAGTTGATTGAACTTTCTTTACTCATCCATAAGTTGCCCTTTACTATGCATACGATTCAATTTTTTAGCCCAAATGATAGCACATAGAGGTCTTAACTGCTCGTTGTTGTTGAAATTTTGGGTTGGATGTTCAAATTCTTTTATTAGATTCGACTGGATTAGATTTCTTCCATTTATCAACATTAGGGTAAAATTAAATTGGTTTAACTTTCTGGCAGTTTATTCTTGTTTTCAGATACACTCCCTGTTTGTTTTTGGACCAGAAAGGAAACTCTCAATTGGCTAAGAATCATCGTTTTGTTTTAGCAGAATTTCATTCCAGTTAAGATTTCTTCTGCATTACTGATAAAGGTATGTTCAAGAATTGTTCCTTTGTTCCTGTTGTGGAATTTTCTTTCTCATTCATATTTGTCTATCTTTTTCTTTTGAAGTATCTTTTCCACCTCTCTGGATTGGTTAAGAGAAACCGAGAAACAAATAAAGAAAACCTAGAATATTGAAGAGAAAAGTATGGCAATGTTGTACTTATTTATCATTTTTTATTTTTCTTCAAATAAAAATTAGAAAAAAAGAAAGAGGAAGGAAGAATATGCAGAGTGTTATGAATAGAATTCTATTTGGAGTGAATGTCTATCTTGTAGAGAGTTTTACTTTGTGGCTAAGTCATTTTTCCCCTATAAATAGAGGGGTCTTACCCCATTGTAAATCATCTCATATCAATAAGAATCCCTCTCTCTCTTTCTCTGCAATACTCTTCTTCTTCTTTTATGTTTTATAACACGTTATCAGCACGAGACTCTAACCAATTGAGTAGAAGCTTTGGATTGAGCATAATGATTGTCAATTATTCTATGAACTTCCTTCATGATTAAATTCTGGATTTAAGGTAAGTATTTTACTTTATTTTTCAATTTTAAATTCTTGAAATTCTATAATTTGATTTTATATACCAGCAAAGACGATAAATTTTGTTTGCAACTCTAATGGAGTTTGAAAGAAATTATAACCACCCAAAGTGGTAAAATTTCTATGCCTTGCCATGATTAAATTCATGTATGATTGTGGGCAAAGAATTGAAAATCCGTCTCATTGAATTTGCTCTATTCTCATTCCCTTTAGAGAATGTGATAGCAGTATGTGATAAGTCTGAAAGAAGACAAAAATTATTACTATGAAGGTATCAATGGATGTGGACGTGGCAATAGACGAAATTATAATCGTCATCATTGTGATACTGAGAATAATAAGGATTCTTAAAATAATCCTTCACTATGTGAAAGTAATATTTGTCATCAATTTGACATGAGACTTTATAAAGCACATATAGATGATTATGGTCCATTCACGATGTGAATGTGACAACATCTGATTTATGAATATATATTCATTCTTGGAAGAATATAAACGTGCTAGTGGTAGTGAATATGCCACACTCACCTCTAGAAGGAGATTTGAGAGGAAATAAGAAAATAATTTTATTATTATTGCATGAATGGTCATTGACCACCTACCTATTGTGGTTATGCCAAAATATTTTGGTAATGTAATTATTACAGGGCAAAAGTAGTTGAAGCAACATATCTTGCTTATAATGATTTTCACCATGACCATACTGGTACAAATTTTTCCTTGAAAGAGACGTTAACCATATGATTAAATTCATGTATGATTGTGGTAAAATTTCTATGCCTTGCCATGATTAAATTCATGATGAATATTGTGGTGTAGTAAGTCTCAAAGAAACTTATTCAATTTCCAAAGTATACGCGAAAGCGGTTGATTATATTGAGACTATAAATAAAAGAAAGATTTAATATCTTCTATTACTACAACTTGTAGTGGGGTAATATGTGTGTGAAAAGCTACCCGCTTTATTCTCCAGTTTGTACTACACAAACAAAAGAATGCCACAATAAAGAGAAGTTCATTGATATAAAAATCCATATCATAATAAACTTGAAGTTTATTGATAATTACACACGTCATGGTGTAAATCTGAAGTTTATCAATATTGATAATTTATTCAGTTGGCATAATTGGTTTAGCCATGTCAATTTAAGTATGATGTGAAAAAAATAATAGAGAATTCACATGGGTAAATATTAAAGAACTAGAAAGTTCTTTACGAATTCTCTTATATTGCTTGTTCTCATTAATTAATAGATCAACTAAAATTGGGATTGAATCCCATGAATGCTGGAAATATCAAAGGTGAATATGGGCCCATTCACCTGCCATGTATACCACATAAGATGCATCTATGAGATGGTTACATGTGCGATTATTATTAACCCGCAACATGGTGTTTGCGAGGTAACTTGCTCAATAATTTAATTTAGAGCATATTCCAAATTTTCTATTCAAGAAGTTCATCTTGATAAGTTGGTCTACATCGCAGCTAATTTAGCAAAATGATTTATTGAGTGGCTCCACTTAATAGCTAAACATTTGCTTATGAGAACAAAGTTTTGTATATCAGTTTGATATACGTTATATACGAAAGTATATTAATTCCTCCCCTCAAAAGTGGTTCATGGTCAGGAACCAAATAATTCTATCTTATTATCATTGATGTGCGGTGTATATTTTGATTAACACCATAACGCACAAGATGGGTTCTCAAAGTTGAGGAAACAAGTTAGTTTTTCTAACATGAGGGGGAGACAAGATAAACAGTTGAGAAAAAGTTACGTAGAATGAATTATCATGTGTACATCTAGATCCTCGAATAAACTAATATGAACTTGAAGTTCATAAGAGGATAATTCATGTGCAATTTATTGCAAAGCATGCCAGACGCATTTGCTGACCCAAAGAAAGTAACTATATTCTCATTGCAAATGCTCCTATTAATATAAGTCCTAGAAGGACAAAGTCTATGGTAAGTTTAAAGCGTATAGACAATCAGTTTCAAATAAACTTCTTGATAAAGAAGATGAGCAAATGATCAAAATGATCATAATAAAGGAGGCAAGTGATCGAGAAGATCACATGACATAACACTTCATAAAATCTCATGAGAGATTCAGGTACCTGAATATATGAATGAAGAGATCTCTATGTTATGTCTTTATGAAAAATAAGGAGGTTGGAACCGATATAAAATATTTGTCGACGACATCTATCATAGCGCTAAGATATATGAGGATCTTAAGTCTATTGAATATAGACACAAAAATATTGGCCAAATGGAAGAGCCACAATTCAAGTATAATTTGAATTCATATGAAAGACATGCAATTTTGAACATGTAGTTCAAATATTTGAAAGTATAAAGTCAATGATATGTGCAAACAGTTTTCAATATCTTATATGTCTAGCATGACATGAAAACTTGATATGCATCTAAAGTCTATTATATGGCTTACATGACTTAACTTATATGACAATCCATGAAGGATTTAAATTGCTTGAAGCATATACAATTCTTGATCATGAAGTACCACATCCTCATTGCAATTTGTGCATATATGTATCTTGCTATAATTATAAGCATGATAATATGATAGCGTGAATCTCTATGGAGATATTGAAAAGCCATTCCACGACATTATATGAAGACATTATATATCTATCAAGAATGATGATTTCAAGGTGCAATATATTCATTCAAGTTAATATGGCTGATTTGTTCATCAAATCTCTACCAAAGATCTTTTGAAGATGGTGCACAAGATTGGAATGCGAAGGCTCAAGGATGTGAATTGATGCTCTCATCAGGGGGAGTTAATGCGCGTTGTACTCTTTTTCCCTTACAAGGTTTTGTCCTACTGGGTTTTCCTTGCAAGGTTTTTAACGAGGCAACCAAAAGGCGTATTATTAGATATGTGTACTCTTTTTCCTTTTCTAGAATTTTTTTCCCATTGGGTTTTATTTTAGTTAAGGTTTTAATGAGGCACATTACTTATTGAGTAGACATTCAAGTGGGAGTGTTATGAATAGAATTCTATTTGGAGTGAATGTCTATCTTGTAGAGAGTTTTACTTTGTGACTAAGTCATTTTTCCCCTATAAATAGAGGGGTCTTACCCCATTGTAAATCATCTCATATCAATAAGAATTCCCTCTCCCTCTCTTTCTCTGCAATACTTTATAACACAGAGCTTCTTTTTTTTCACTGCCAAAGCTTAGTCTAGTGGTATTGGCGGGAGTCTCCCACAAAATAGGTGTGGTTCAATCCCGCTACCCCATTCCCAACCCTCCTGTGCAATGAAAATGATATTTTTTTTATTTAAAATAAACCTAACCCTAGCATAACTCCAAGCCCATTGTTTCAGTTAGTGGACATTCAATAATACTATCTTCAAGAGCAATGGAAGAAATCGAGAAGTGAAATGATCGAGAGGAGATAAGCTCGAGCAACTTTAACAAGAGAAAATGGATTTTTATACGTAGTACAAACCTACAAGCTTTACATTTGAAAGAAACGATGAAGAAATTCAAAGTAAAAGCTAGTTTATGGCGACCCCGACTTTATTTACCAATCGTTGTGAATCCTCATAAAAGAGATGAACTCTCTTGTTTTCACGGCCTAAATATCCTCTAGTGATGCAAGAAATGTTTTGTATAGCTAACCTTAACCGTCTTTTGTTTTTTTTCTGGTTAAATCATCCTCTCTACTTGCTAGAGCATGGATGTAATATATTAATCAACAAATACAATTTTGACTTACAATGAAACATGCTCTATTTAAAATAGTTAGAAGGATTTCAGTGTAAGCTCTCAAAAAATTCTAACTATGTTGAGAGGTATGACCTTGGCCTCTCCTATACATAGTACACCTTCAAGGAACATCAGAAAGATACATTATCTTTCAATACATGTTACTATCCAAAAAGAAAGAGTTTTTGTGAAGCTTCATTCTAAAAGATGAAAATTGCAATCTATCTATGTTTAGTGTTCACCCTTTGCTTCTTTGGGAAGTTGTTGGCTATCTATGATCCATGTCAGCTCTTTGCATTTCTGACCCAATTTGCTAAGCTGTCAGCAACCTTGTTGCCCGCCTTGCAACAATGTTTTATTCTCCATATGTCAAGCTGATTCAACTGGTTTATGATCTTTATCACTGTATCCCATAGGTTCCATGGAGGATCACTATTATTTAGAATCCAGTCAACCAAATGTTTTGAGTCACATTACACCTCTAATTTTTTAATCCCTTTGTCCATACACCAATCAGTGGGATTATACTGGGTTCTTTGTTGTCGTTGCTGATTTACAACTAAATTTTCCATCTGTATTGGCTGTCCAAATTAGATGGTCCAACTGATTAGGAGAGCTAATTGAGCAAGCTTCCAAAGACCAGTCCAATTATCCTACCAGAAGTTAGAATTTCCTCCAGTTATGTTTATGCGTTTGATAAGGTAAAGGACAGACAAAAGTTTCACATCCCAAAAACGAGTTCGTCTAATCTTTCATATTTTGATCTTTTACTCAAATTCAAATAGTCAGTCCACTCTGACTTTTATTATACTTCTGGGGACACATGACCTGATTATGGTAGATATTGTAGGGGTCAAATTCACAGTAACAATATATCATTTTCAGGAATTTTCCTCTTTTTTTTTTTTTTTTCTGTCATCACTGATTTTCTCTGTATTTGTTCACAATGAGTCAAAGTTAGCGAAATTGCTGCTTGTGAAATGTGAGAAAACTTCTACATCTCTGTTCATGTTGTCTTTATTTATATGCAGGAAACAAATAAAGATAAAGAAAAAGAGGAAAGCAAGCATAGTGACCGGAAAGAATCAGTTATCAGTACGAAGCTTGAAGAGCAAATGGCGTTACAAGTTATAACAACTGTTCTAGAGCCAATTATGGACTACATAGTCAAACCAATTGGACGACAACTTGGTTATCTGATTTCTTATAGGAGCAACATCCAGAATCTGAAAGTTGAAATGGAGAAGCTGAATAAGCTTAGAGAAGATGTGGAACAGTCAAAGGAGGAGGTTGAGAGTAATTTGGAAATTGTTGGAGATGGTGTTAAGGACTGGCTAAGAAACACAACTGAAATCCAAAAAGTGACCACCACTATTTTTCCAAGTGAAGCTGATATTGGAAAAGGATGCCTAAGGCAATGTTTGATTTCGCGTTATGTGTTGAGTAGGAAAGCTAAGAAGATGACTAATACTGTCATTCATCAACGAAATGACGGGAGAAATTATGAGAAATTTACCCATCTTGCTCCTCCAGTTGAGTCGTGGATTAGGAGCAAGATAGACTCTGATGATGGTATGTCAAGACAATTAGTCGTGGCTAATATCATCGAATCTCTAAATGATGAGGAGATCAATATGATTGCGATGTGGTCCAGGTGGTGTTGGCAAGTCGAGAATGGTCGAAAAAGTTATTGCAAAGGTCGAAGGAAAATTTTTTGTTTAATAAGATTGTGTCCGTGATAGTTACCCAGCAATCAACATGGAAAAGCTTCAATCCTTAATTGCAGAAGCATTGGGCCTAAAGCTCGATGAAAGGAGTGAGATGATGAGGGCTAACAAACTGAAAGCAAGATTAAAGATGAAGAATAAAATTCTCCTAGTTTTAGACGATGTTTGGCAAAAGCTGGATCTGGAAAAAATAGGAATTCCCTTGGGAAAGGAGCACGAAGGTTGTAAGGTCATAGTAACATCGAGAAGCCACGAAGTATGCTCTTATTTGCTTTTGAAGGGGATAAAGATTTTCACAATAAAGTCATTGTCCAAAAAAGAATCATGGGATCTCTTTAGAAGAAATGTTGGTGACAGAATCAACGATCCTGTCCTGAATAAAATTGCACAAGAAATTGCAAAGGAATGTGGGGGATTACCCCTTGCAATATTAACTGTTGCAAGTACATTGAAGGACAAAAGTCAGGAAAATTGGATAGGTGGACTTGCACAACTAAGATCAGTCCTGCCAAACAACATCACAGGATTGGGAGATGTATTTAAATCTTTGAAGCTTTCTTACGATCATATAGAGAGTGATGAAGCGAGGAAGTTATATTTACATTGTTGTTTATTCCCAGAAGACTACTCTATACCTCTGGAAATTCTTGCCATACGTGGAATGAGTTTGGGCATGTTCATAGACGTTAATAGTCTTAAAGAAGCTAAGATAAGGGTGAACTTCTTAGTTTATAAGCTCACAAACTATTTCCTGCTACAAAAGGGCAAGGACGATAGCTCGGTCATAATGCATGATGCTTTTCGAGATATAGCCATATATATTACATCTAGAGAACAACATCTTTTTGGGATAAACCATGATTTTAAGCTAAAAGAGTGGCCGAGGGATATTCACCATGAAGAGGTGACCTGCATTTCAGTACGCTTAACTACAACTGTAAAGCATCCAAAAACATTAAATTGCCCAAGATTGGAGCTCTTAGAATTAGAAACATGGAAAACGTCTGTCTCTCTGCATGATGGTATTTTTCAAGGGTCGAGAGCGCTTAAAACAATCGAAATATCTCGCATGAAATTTTCGCTGTTGCCTTCATCAATTGGATTGCTGAAGAATTTGCGCATGCTAAGATTGATTGATTGCGAGATGGAGAATATATCAATGATAGGTGAGCTAGTTAACCTTGAGATTCTGAGCTTGAGATATTCAAGATTTACTGTTTTTCCAGCTGAATTAAGAAGGCTAGAGAAGCTCAAGTGTTGGATTTAAACTGTTGTAAATCCATTACAAGTATTGCACCAGGCACTCTATCAAATTTTGTTGAGTTAGAAGAACTTGACATGATGGGTTGTCATAGAGTTAGATGGGAAGTGGGAAACAAAGTTGAACGAGATGAGAAATGTTTCACTTGTTGAATTGAAGGCGATGCAGAATTTGACCTCGCTAAGAGTTGATATCATCTCTGACAAGGCTATCCCAAAAGATACAAGTCTTCTGGGACCTGAAAGAATATTTCATACGCATAACGCCGGATAATCGTCTTATGTCCTCTATTCCTCCTAATCAGTACTCTAAGACGATACAATGTGTATTAAATGCAAAACATGTAGTGGATTGGATTCAAAAAATTGTAGTGGGTGTTGAACACTTGGTGTTGGAAGAAAGTCTGGCAAAGCAAATAATTGATTTGTTGGCTAGAGAAAGTTTCCAGCATGTGAAGAGGTTAGAAATCAACAGCTGTCATGAAGTTATATATATTGCAAATACATCGGGTTTGATCAATCTCAGGAAAACTCCAGGCCGATATGATTGTTTTGCTAACCTTGAATACAATAAAATTCGTAGTTGTACGGATATTGTTTATTTCCTCTCGATGCCATCAGTGCCGGAGGCTTTGCCACTTCTTACAATTCTAGAAATGTGGGGCTGTAAGAAGTTGGAACAAGTGTTCCTCCTAGGGGAAGAAAATCTGGGTGGTGGACGTGGAATCCAGATTGATAAGGTCAAGTTCCCCAGATTGGAGAAAATAGAGCTTTACAATTTAGAAGCACTAAATTGTTTCTGCAATGAGATTCACGGCATCCAGCTCCCTAGCTTACATACCCTGACTATCAGCAAATTACCTAACATCAGAGGATTCTTTCCCAATGATGACAGCCTTTCAACAGAACCCAACCATAGTGCGAACAAGCAATCCCTTTTCAGAAAAGAGGTGCACAACTTACGCCCAGTTTCTTATCAACTGTATTACTTTTACATTAATTTCCTTTTATCCCCAAAACATCGGCTCTTTTTCGTCTATAACTTAAATTTTTTGGTAGAAGTAAGTGCTGCTTGTTGCCTCTTAGTTAGTGGATAAAATATTGTAAGGATTAAAGTGGATACTTACCTATTTCCAATCATTTGGGCGTCTAGTATAGACACAAAGGGAAAAAAAAAGAATGTCTTACAAATCTAGAGATCATATTTTAGTAGTAGTACAAGTACTGAAATCAGGTTATTTATCCATATATACCTTATCAATGTCATAATAGCAGGAATCTGTCTCCATCTACAAATTGGAATTCTTTGGGGGTAAGAAACTTGAGCTTTCAAGAAATGTCTGCTTCACATTCTCTCTCTATCTTTTAACTTCATAACATCAGCACTCATGTTCATGTCTTTTTTCTTCTTATTTATCCAGCATGATTGCTTATAACTACTTAATCAGTAAAAGATGATTATTTGGTAGGACACATTGAGAAGTTTAAGGCATCTGGAACTCTACGATTTGGATGACGCAATGCTCTTTCACAACCAATTACTTTCCCGATGCTGCTTCAGAAAACTTGACTCTTTAAGTATGTCGAAATGCAAGAATGTGGCTCCTTGTTTGTTTATGGATGTTGTGAATGATGATGCTCCAAGTGCAAAGGATGAAGAAGAACAAGGAGAAAAGGTTTCTGAAACCTCCCTATTTCCTCATTTGACAAGTCTAATTCTCTCAGACCTGCCAGATTTAAGGTCTGTTGTTTCACAAAATATGCAAAAGGTTCCATTTGGTTATAACTTGAAAGCAGTATATGTAGGCTTCTGCAAGAGACTACTTCATTTCTCTTCACTAGCTGTGGCCAGGACTTTTGCACAGCAAGTTGAAAATATGTCATTTGTTGTTTGTAATGAGATGAAACACGTATTTGTTTTAGAGGAGAATGAGGTGGAAGGAGCTGATCAAAGTCAGATCTGTGACATCCAGTTTCCGATGTTGCGGAAGTTGAAACTTAGCTATTTACCGGCAATGGTAAGTTTTTGCAAGGGGGCTAACAACATTGACTTCCCAAATTTGAATGAAATATACATTAGTGCCTCGAACAACTTAAAAGGTTTTGTGATTCCCACAGATGGAGATCAATCCAGTGACATGCATTACCTATTTGGAAGTAAGGTGCGTAAACATGCCTTTTTTAGAGCTTTTATTTATACTATTCCAGGTATTAAATCTTTATTTATTTTTTCCTATACAAATTGGCTAGGGGTGGCAAAATGGTTAAAAGAAAACAGTTAACCACCCATATTATCCACTAAAAAATGGGTTGGATAATAACTTTTTAAATACAGGTCAGATATGGATAAGAACCATATTATCCATTTAGAAAATGGATAACTAATGGATAGTTAATGAATTTAACTTTTACATTTGTAAAGCCTCAATTGGGGGTTCCTCAAGTTTGGGAGACTAGAAATTCTCCCAAAAGTGATCATATTCATGAAGGCATGGATAATATGGTTACCCATATTATCCGCCGGTTAACCCGCTCTTTATCTGTATTAAATATGGGTCAGGTCGGATAATTTATCCGTTTTTTCATTACCCGTTTCTGACCCGTCCCATATCCAACCCGACCCCCTGTTTGCCACCCCTAAAATTGGCAATTGAAAGTAATGACCTATGTGTAAAATAAATAGGCATTTTACTTTGAAAGAGCACTGTTTAGCTAATAAATAACCTTTACTTTTGTATGTTGCGCAAAGATATAACATTCTAGCTTTAGCATGCAGATTCTATGAAACTTCAGTTTACTCCAGAAGAAAAGATTTAAGACTTTCTGTTGGTCAAATTTCTAAAGCATAAGCCTTTTTTTCACATGTATCAGAAGTTCAATAAATTACTATTTAATTGAGAAGTAAATGTAATATGAGATAGAGAATGATCATTGAAAATCCATTAGTGGTTTTAGAATAGGTAGTCCAACCAAATAGAGGTGCATCCCATCTGAGACTGTCTTTCCTCAAGGGCAAGAACTTTGCTAGATCCACATCATCAAATGTTGGCTCTTATTTACTTATTTATTTTGCTGTATTTTGTTGAAATTGCTCTGAAACTGCAGCATTTGATTAATCATCGCTTAGCCTTGAATGTCATTTTCAATTAGTTGTATATATACCTTATCATTTGGTATGTGAGGAGTGCAGAACTTATTAAAAGTTTATTCCACTTGGTACTTGATAGACAATTTTCCCTCTTCGTTGAAATATTGCATATTAGCAAACTCCCTGTACTATTATATCTTGTTGCACGATTTAATTTCTTCAATGTCTACTGGAATATTAACCCGATCACAATATGGCTGTTGAAATTGATTTAATAGGTTTCATTTGGAGGGTTGGAGAGTATGGTACTCCTGAATTTAGAGAGTAAGTTATGGTACCACCAACTTTCAAACACACAATACTTCAGTGAACTACAAAATTTATTTATTCAAGGCTGCCACGAGATCAAATACGTGTTTTCTTCTTTTTCAATCGGGGCCTTGGTGAATTTGAAGAAGCTAAAGATACGTTGTTGCTTCAGTATTGAAGCCGTAATTGTAGAAGATGAAGGAGGAGAAGGAATGAGCATGAAACATCTCTTTCCTAAATTGGAAGTTTTAGAACTACAAGAGTTACCAAAGTTGGGAAGCTTTAGCCAAAGAAAACATGATCTACAATTGCTCTCACTGAAAACTGTGACGATCAACTATTGTAGTGAAATGCAGATATTTGCTCAAGGATACATAAGCACACCAAGATTAGATGAACTTCAAATAGATGATAAATCCTTTCCCGTGAATGACATAAATAACTCCATATGCCAAGGATTTGAGGAACAGGTTCGTTTTACAATTCCTTACATTGGTATATTACCATCAAATATAATGATGTTTTCCTTTGTCCTTTCGGTACATGCATGCCTCTATTTATGTGGCAAAATTTCCCTTTCAAACAGAAATCCCTTTTTTTTTAAATTTAAATTTTTCTTTATAATTGTCACTATTTTAAAAATTGGGTGAAAATCATTTTGATCCCCCAAATATGCCTTAAAAATCAAACTCCTCCAACATTAAACAATAGACATTGTGCTCCTCCTTATAAGATTTAGATGAGAAAGAGCTCAAAGGATTATCTTATTAAATCTAGCAACAGGCTTTTAAAGACATGAACTACAACCAATTAAAGCTAAACTGTAGGCAACTATCTGCTAAAGAAGCTCCCACATAATAGGAACTAATAACTACTCCTAGATATGCTCCAAAACATCAAGAGACTTATTCAAGCTATAACAAACTAGTAAATGAGTTAGTGAAAATATACAGAATATATGAGTTAGTGAAAATATACAGAACATAATATAGGTAATACACCCCCTCAAGTTAGGCATGGTGCAATAATGCCTAACTTGGAACAACACCTAGTAAATGCTGATTTAGGTAGTGGCTTGGTGAAGGTATCAGCAAGTTGATCACAAGCATGAATATGAGTAACATGAACTTGCTGAGCTTGAACCTGGTCACGGACATATGCACAATCTACAGCAACATGTTTCATACGGGTATGAAACACTGGGTTTTGAGATAAATACGTTACTCCAACATTGTCACAATAGATTGTTGGCGTCTTTGAAATGGTAACATGTAACTCATGCAGTAAGTTTCGCACCCAAGTGAGCTACGAAAGTGCATTGGCCACTGATTTGTACTCTGCCTCGGTGGATGAGCGAGCCACAACATGTTGCTTTGTTGATGACCAACTAAGTAGATTTGGTCCAAAGAAAAGGATGTAACCTGATGTAGAGATTCTGTCATTCTGATCGCCTGCCCAGTCCGCATCAACATACATGTACAAATTAGAGTCAGAGCTGCGAAGGATGCGAAGTCCTGAACTCGCTGTTTCTTTGAGATACTGTAGTACTCTTTTAACCACTTTCCAGTGATCACCAGTCGGCGCATGCATAAATTGCGACATATTATTGACTACATAAGAGATGTCAGGCCGAGTGATGGACAAATACTACAACTTTCCCAGGGTGCACCGGTAACGCGTGGCATCAGTAGGTGGAGAACCATTACCTAGTCGAAGTGGTACACTGGAACACATGTGAGTAGAAATACCTTTGCAATTGTCCATATCCAGTTTGGAAGGAAGGCCCGAATGTATTTTGATTGAGAAAGAATGAGACCATCTGATGCTTTCTTAACTTCAACATCCAAGAAGTAGTTTAAATAACCAAGATCCTTCAATGAAACAGTGTTTTTGAGAGCGCGAAGCGCAAAAAAGTGACAAGGGCTCGCCTCGCTTCAAAAGCGAAGCGCACGCTTTATTAAAGTGAAGCACAATTCTTAAAAAACATAATGTAAAATTATAAATAATCAAAAACTTCAATTTAAAAACTTAAAAGTAGGTACTAGGTACCACCAAATCATCCACAAACCATAGGACGAGCAAAATCAAAGCTACTAAATTACTAGAATCAACATCTTATTCTTCTACTCTTCTTCTTCTTCTTCTTCAAGATTGTCAAAATCTTGAATTCCTCTATTATCTTCATATTGCTCGTCATCTTCTTCTTCCCCCTCCTATTCATGATCACTTTCATCTTCATCAATTAGGGATAGGGATTGACTTGTAGTAGCCACACTTTTTCCCTTCCTAATTGAGCTTGAACTTGGAGTATATCTCCTTAAACCATAAGGATTCTCCCCAATTCAACCACCAACCGCAACATCACACCAAGTGAAATTAGAGTCGCCTTCAAATACTTCTTCACCTTCACAATTTTCGAGGACTTCGGTTAGCCACTCATTAGCCTCATCAATATTGTCCAAAAGAATTGGATCAATTATATTGCGGTGGTTGTAGCTACGCCTTAATGCTCTATTGTATTTTATGAACACTAGATTATGGAGGCGCTTCAAGGTTAGTCGATTCCTCTTCTTTGTATGAGTCTGCAAACAAGATGTGTCAACTAATTAGTAGGAGTTTGGACAATTGAGATATAATTTACTTTATCTCAAAACACGAAATAATTCTTTTTATTTCTCACGTGTTCGAAAACACTCCAGTTCCTTTCACATCCGGATGAGCTACAAGTTAAACTTAGGACTTTGATGGCGAAAGTCTGTAACTCCGGAGTCTCTACACCATATTGGTCCCACCACTCAACTATAGAAGTCAAAAAAACTGTTCAAGAGTTAATAAGTATAAAAAATATATTAAAGTTAGAGCTATAAAATATAGAAACACTTGGTCACCTGGCGACTTCGTCTTTCTTTGTTTAATAGCAAGTTGGAGCTTAAAAAGTCCTTCAGCTGCGTTGTAAGTAGCAAGCTGATCTACTATCTTTTCTTGCAAGTCTTCATCTGGGGTCAAACTTGATAACAACCTGATGGAATCCTGTCCACACTTCTTTAGCCAATGAATTATTCTCATGCTGATCATAAAAGAGTGACGGGTTCACAATTAGTCCAGCTGCATGCAAAGGTCTATGAAGTTGCTCATTCCATCTTGCATTATTCTCATGCTGATCATAAAAGAGTGACGGGTTCACAATTAGTCCAGCTGCATGCAAAGGTCTGCTCATCAGTGAATGATGCTTGAATAGCTTCCTTGGCCCTATCCATAGCTTCATAGAGGTAGCCCATTGGTGGTTTTTGCTCCCCATCCACCAAACGGAGTACTTTAATCAAAGGGCCACCAATTTTAAGAGCATGAAGGACATTATTCCAAAAAGAATAAGAAAGAATAATGCGTGCAACCTCTTTCCCCGCACTTCCCTTTGCAAATTTACTCTTGCTCCATTCCTCTGAAGTGACCAACTTTCTCAAATTGCCTTTTTGCAAGTGGATACTATGCAAAGTGAAGAAAGCAGTGGCGAACCTTGTCTTGCCTGGTTTCACCAAATTTTTTGCATGGTAAATCTTCTCATCATATTCAATAACAAGGGCCGCTGAGAAATATAAGAATGTACCCTAATGCCCTGGCCAAAAACTATAGAGAAGGGTTTTTCCTTGAAAATGTACCCGAACATCAAGTTGATACAATGAGCCGCACATGGAGTCCAATAGACATTCTTGTACGCTCCTTCAATCATGCCACCCGCTTTCACATTTTCACTTGCATTATCAGTGACCACTTGAACAACTTTGCTTGGGCCAATCTTTTCGATGGTGTTCTAAAACAAGGTGAACATTTTGATGTGGTCAGTGGATGAGCCGCTAGCATCAATGGACTCAAGAAACAAACTTCCCCTGGGAGAATTCACCAACACATTAATAATCAGTTTCCTAGTTCTTGCCGTTCACTTATCCATCATAATGGAGCAGCCATACTTGTTCCACACAACTTTATGCTCTTCAACAATTTTATTAGTCTCCTCCACTTCCTTATTTAGATAAGGACCGCTTATTTCATGATAAGTGGGAGGCGTCATTCCAAGTCCGTATTGACCAACGGCCTCAATAAAGTCTCCAAAAGTGTCATAGTTGACACAATTGAAGGGGAGCCCAGCATCATAGACCCATCGTGCAAAAGCTCTAACTGCACGATCCCTCATAATGTCTTAGCAATTTTTTGTACATCTTTTCCACCAATCTTTGCTTCCGGCTTCTTTGGGAAATAGCAATCTATAGGTCCTTTAGTCGATGATCCATGGCTTGAAGAGATTGCATCTCTTCCCCGTTTTGTTGGAAGTGACAATTCTTCAATGTCATCATCATCATCATCAAGATTGGTCACCATTGGTTGATGACTCGTTTGATTTTTTTGCTCCTTTCTTTTTCTCAACAAAATTCGTTATTTCTTCCCTCACCTCCGGTGGGCATTTCGGACAACTTATGACATTTCTATCGCCACCAATAAGATGGTATTTAAAGCGATAAATTCCACCTGTTGTCGTCTTGTTACAAAACTAGCATACAACATTTGTATTCTTCTCATTAACTCTATCGCCATATCGCCAAGCCGGGTCTTTCTCTTTAGAACTTTGAGACATTTTGAAGTCCCTATTAAGATATAAGAAAATACATAATCAAATAAACTGAAAATACATATAATATATTTAAATAATAATAAATTTTCTAAAATGAAGTACATATAAAATTAATCAAATAAACTGAAAATATAACGTATATATAATTAATTTTATATGCTGAAATATAATAATAAAATGAAATACATATAGTAATTAAATTTATATGCTTAAATATACACTAAAATGAAAAGGAAAAAGAAAGAGAAAAATGGTTACTCTGTTTTGGATTGGAGAAAGAAAGAAAGAAAGAAAGAAGAAGAAGAAGAAGAAGAAGAAAGAAAAAAGAAAAAAACGAGAAGAACTGAAGAAGAAAGGAGAAGAAGAAATTACCTGGGTCCTGGACTGGCCGAGCCGCGAGTGAGAAAGGAGAATGGGTCGAGCTCGAGTGAGAGAGAAAGGGTCGGAAATGCCGTCTCTGTTTTCTCGATCTTCAGCTTCAGCAGGTAAAACCCTAGGTGTTGTGACTGTTTTCTCGATGTTACTGTTTTGTCGAAGGGGAAGAGTATTTTTGTCGATTTAGGGGTCTGTTATGTATAATAGAAAAACAGACCCAAATTTTTTTTTTTAAAACTGGCCCTCTGCGCTTTTTATACAGAAGCGATCGCTTCTTCGCTTCCGTCGCTTCGTCGCTTTCTCCATTGAAGCGTGCACTTCCACAGATCGAGTCGCCTCAGGCAGCTAGAAGCGATACTGGGTCGCGTCGCGTCGCTTCACGCTTAAAGCGACGAAGCGCACGCTTTTCTAAACACTGCATCGAAAGTCTTTCTGCCAAGGAACTGATGACAAATTTAATCACTTGTGGATGGTTTCCAGTGATTATGATGTCATCGACATAGACAATCACATAAATAGTTTCAGCCACATGCTTCCACACAAATAAAGAGGTGTCGGATTCTGTTTTAACAAAATGCATTTTCAACAGATGTTCACGCAGAGCATTATACCAAGCCCTGGGGGCTTGTTTGAGGCCATAAATAGCCTCCTTCAATTTGCAAACATGAGTCGGAAATTGCGGATTAGTAAAAGCTCGGGGTTGAGACATGAAAACTTCTTCATCCAGTTTTCCTTGTAGGAAAGCATTATTGATATCAAGTTGATGGACCAATTGTGTTGCACAGCTATAGATAGCACCAACCTGACCGTTGTCAGTTTAACAACAGGACTGAATGTCTCATGAAAGTCTAAGCCAGGGCGCTGGGTAAACCCTTTAGCAACTAGACGAGCTTTGAAACGGTCTATAGAACCATCTGTGTTTCTCTTGATCCGATACAACCATTTGCAGTCCACAACACTTTTGGACGTGTCTCGCGGTACCAGTTCCCATGTCTGATTTTTATCAAAGCATCATACTCTACTTTCATTGCTTGTCTCCACTCTTCATGTTTATCGGCTTATTTGAAAGTTACAGGAGTAGGAGCCAAATGAGTCAGAAAAGATAGTTGCTTTTTGGCTTGAAGATATTGTAGTGGGACCTAGTTATAATTCGATTTGGTGGTGGTGGTGGAATTCGGGGCAACAGGTATTTTAGGGGAGGGATCAATTACTGATGGGTTTGTGGAATTTGGAACTTATATGGGTGGACAAGTGGCTTCTCTGATGGTCGGGAGTGGTTGCTGGGATGGCATGTTGCTAGCTGTGTTTTGCGTCTCTGATATGTGAGCAAAGGTTTTATTTGTAGCAGTGTTGTACGAAGAAGAAGGGGCAGGGAGTTGTGAAGAAGAAGGAGCATGGAGTTGGGAAGAAGAAAGAGCAGGGAGTTGGGTATTACCTGATGTCTCTACAACTGTTGGTACTTGGTTGGTGCTGTTAGAGTGAGCGTCGCTACTGGAATAAGTAGTATTTTGAGAGTTGGACTCTATAGGGAGTGGGATAAGTGATGGAATAGAGTGGGGAGGAGATTGAACTGTTGTTGGACTGTCCTCTTTGGAGTCAACAACTTCCCAACGTAATTGTGAAGTATTTTTTCGTAATTGGATGAACATCTTTTTATAAGGAAATTCTTTTTCAAAAAAATTGGACATCACGACTTATGAAAATTTTGGACTGGAGTGGGTCAAAGCAGATATGAGCATACTGCGTTTGCGACATACCTAAATACACACAAGGGGTGGACCGGGGTTCAAGTTTATTTTTGGTATTAGGTTTGAGCCACGGTAACAGAGACAACTAAAAATTCGTAGGGTGTTATAGTTAGAGACCAAATAATATTTGGTAGGGTGACTCATTATTTAGGATAGAAGTGGGAAGTCGATTAATAAGGTAGACAACATAATGACAGGCAAAAGACCATAGTTCATGTGGTAAGGCTGTTTCATGAAGAAGGATTTTAGCCGTTTGAAGAATATGGCATGTCGATGTTCATCTATGGCAACACGTTGTGGTGTGTATGGAGGTGAAATTAAGTGTTCAATGCCATGTTTTTGAAGATAGGGCTGAAGATCGATGAACTCACCCCCTCCGTCTGTATAAATTGAAGAAATTTTCTACTAAAGAATAAAGCTTGGTGAATATTGACGCAACCTCACTTTTATTTTTTAAGGGTGTATTACATTTGGTGTATTGATCAACAAAAATGCAGTAATATAACTTTTTGTAGAGCGATAAAACGGGTGATGGTCCCCATAAATCACTAAAGACAATCTTGAGAAGAATATTACTGGACAAAGTGAGTCGTTGGAATGGCAAACGATGCGCTTTATTAGACGAACAAGCATTACAAAATTCAAACTTTTCTTTGCTAGTAACAGGTAAAGAAAATTTCTTCAGAATAAAAGTTAAAATTCTATATTGGGATGACCCTATCAACAGTGCGAAAGTTGAAGTGGGGCTTTTGTGGAGGCAAGGTGAATGGATGGTTTCTTGGATAGCAGACTCGGCCACTCATAGAGTCCATTTTTGCTTTATGCAGGTCCTTCACAACGAAAGTGAAAGGAAAAAATTCAATAGATGTGAGGTTATCTTGACAAAACTTAGCAACAGAAATGAGGTTCTTTTCAATTGATGGAGCACAAAGTGTGTCAGAAAGCTTAAAAGTAGTTTTAGATACTTTAATTAGAGTTGAACCAGTGTGAGTAATGAGAATGGTTTTACTGTCACCCATGGATATTTCTTCTGTTCCCATATACTCTTCAAGGTTGTGAGGCTCGGTAGTGACATAGTGAGTTGCATCAGAGTCTAGGACCCAAGAGTTTCCGGTCAATTGCAGGCCAGACACAAAGTTAGCCTGAGCTTCAAGACAATTGTGCGACTTGGAGCGACAAACATCTACTGCGTGACCAAACTTTTGGCACAATTGACATTTGACAGATTGCTTAAATTGTCTCCTGTTTTGCTGATTGTTGGAATTCGATTGTTGATTGTTGGAATTCCATTATCGAGACTGAGGCGGTTTCCATGGCTTATTGTTGAAACGAGGATTGATCCTGTTGAATTGAGGAGGGGTGTTAGATTTCTGGGCAACAACAGCTGTGATCATAGAGGATGATTTTTCCAAATCTGTGAGCTTGTGAAATAATTCTTCAAAACTCAAAGAAGAGTCTCGTGCGCATATGGCAGCAGAGATTTCACGGTACTCGGGGCCAAGGCCACTTAGATTTTTGACAATTAGTTCATTGTCATTGACAGGTGAACCAACAACTTTGAGAGCATCAGAGAGAGAACGAACCTCCTGTAAGTACTCTGCAATGGTTTTAGAAGCCTTCTTGGTATTTTGCAGTTGATCCCGCAAACTAAAGATGCGAGTATGACTTTTGTTGGCGTAAGCCGTGTGAAGGAGTTGCCACACTTTGTTAGCAGATGGTGATGTGGCAACAGTTGGGGCAATGGTGGGATCGACCGATGCCGTCATTGCTTGTTGATTCAATTGATCATGAGAAAACTAGATCTAATCATTGGGATTTGCGACAGTATGATCATATTGGGTAATAGTACGCGATGGAGCAGTTGTGGTTCCATCAAGATGTCCCATGAGTTGATGCCCATTTAGTAGCATCACAAGTTGTGCTTTCCATGTTGGAAAATTGAGGTTACCTTGTAGTTTAATAGGTAACTGAGCAACAAGATTAAATTGTACCACATTAGTGGTGTCAGAGGTTGCTGGCTGGCAGCAGCAACATCACTAGAGTTGGTAACTGGAGCCATAGATGAGAAAGCTTAAAGGAAATGAAATGGATCTAACTCGGTGGAGCTTATTGAAACTCTGGTACCATATAAGATTTAGATGAGAAAGAGCTCAAAGGATTATCTTATCGAATCTGGCAGTAGGCTTTTAAATACATGAACTACAACCAACTAAAGCTAAAGTGTAGGCAACTATCTGCTAAAGAAGCTCCCACATAATAGGAACTAATAACTACTACTAGATATGTTCCAAAACATTAGGAGACTTATTCAAACTATAACAAACTAGTAATGAGTTAGTGAAAATATACAGAACATATGAGTTAGTGAAAATATACAAAACATAATATAGTTAATATTTGATTGATATTAATAAGATCTATTATTATAATATTTTAATTGTGCCCATATCTTTCATTATTAAATTTCAATAAATTATATATGATTGATTATCTTTTTTCATTTTTTAAAATTTTGAATAAGAATTATTTTCACTATAGGTAAATTTATAACATAGATTAAGAAAAGTATCGTAAGATCAAGGCCGATAAGATTGAGGATAAAATAGGCATTTTAAAAATATATTTAATTTTCGAGGAGCAGAATGTCTATTGTTTAATGTTAGAGGAGGAGTTTAATTTTAAGGTGAAGTTGGGGGATCAAAATGATTTTCACCCTTTTAAAATTCTAACTATTAAAAGAATGCAGTGAACTTCAGTACTGTAGAAAAAGGGATAGAGATATTAGTAATGAATTGTATTGCTTCAATTTCATAAGCATCCCTTTTCTCCATGACAAATACCCCTTGTGGATTAACCTAGCTTGCACTCTTTGTTTCATAATTCGTACATTCATTTGAGTTTTATTATTACCGATTACATGAAATAAATTAATCCAGTTATCGTGTCAGTTTCTATTTCATTTATATTTGTCTTATCTTGGGTCTTCTTTCGTGCAACTTCTCTTCAGCGTGCAAAGAAAATGAAAGAAGTAGCAGAACAAATAGCAAAGGAAGAAGAGGAGTTGCAAGAATTTGTAAGAATTCACAGCTAACTCTCTTTGTTTCACAATGCTTATTATATTTACTTGAGTATTATTAGTTAATATTAATCAGGAAATCTTGTTTGTTTCTATTTCATTTATTCATCTTGTTATTGTTGTTATTAACTTAACTACACTCTTCTTTAGGATGAAGAACATACAACTGAAGGAGAGGAGGACGAGGAAGACTGATCATGGTAAGGTCAAGAATCCAAAAGTGCGGAGGAGGAATACCTACAAGTATATATTTCATGTAAGCTTCACCTTTGAAAATTATAGGTTCAATAGATTGCTAATCTTTAGCTGCTGTTCCTCATAAAGACCTCTGCTACTGGGTTGAAAAAACCTTAGCATTGTTCTTTATGATCTTAGTTGTACACTTTTAGTACATTCTTGAATTATACTTCAACTAATTATCTTCTTTTTCCATTTTTTTTTTAGACATGCTTACTCCTATTTAAGCACTAACTTTATTATAGAGTTATTAAATATCAATTTCCTTAACCTAAATATTTGCAAATACAGCATCCGACGAAATGTCATAGTTGATCCAACTGGAGTTGAAGCGAGTAATAACTCTACGATAGAAAATTCTGACCAAATCACCATGAGTTTTGTACACTTGTCATTATCTTGAAATGAATTGATGTTCCAATCAAGTTTGGCCTTGCATATGAGTAAGCTTTGTAAAGAATGTAGGGACAAACTTTTATATGAATGGATGGTACGTGTTTGAAGAAATGCCAATGAATGTTTTATCCATACATGATGGATTTCGAACTTAAGTTCAGAAGTTTTTATCACAAGTGAGCAATCTTATTATTATATCTTATAAGCATGTTTTTGACTGAGACTTACCTAAGTTGCTCCGACACGGAAGTTGAGGGGCCGCATCCCATGTCGGCAAGACACTAGTATGGGTGTGGGTATGGGATCCGTACCGGACAATTTTGGGTACTTTGGCCATGACAAACGGAAAAATTTGAGACGAGATACAATTTAATTCCCGAATCAGAACCAAAACTAGGGTAAATTTGAAGAAAATAGCATACCTTATCTGGGAAATCAATCTTTTACCTATCTACAACTTGAGAAAAAAAAAGAGAAATTCACACTTTACAAGCTATACGTAAGTATTCCACAAAATTTATCATAATTTAGAGATTTTTTTACATTTTTATTTTTTTGAATTATTTTTAGTTGGATCTCCGCACCTATGTCTGTACTAGGATCCGTATCCCTGAATCTTAGAATTTACATCTCGAAAGATCTGACCACTAGATCTGCACCCGTGTCGGACACCCGCATCCGTGTCCGAGCAACTTAGATACTTACTACTACTATAATTTAAAGCTTGGGCATTTCTATATGTGTGTATAACTCAAAGTGAATTACTTTCCTATACAGTATGAATGATTAGCTGCCTTAACTGATCAGGATAGAAACACAGAACTTAGCAGATGCCTCCCTTAGTCATAAAAGAGTAAGATAACCATTTTGAGCTAAAGAGTTGTGAAAATTGAGAACAGTACCAGTTTTGAGTTATGAGCTCTGAGCTTATCTTATTAGCTTATATATGATACTTTGAGTTTAAGTGCACTTATTTGATAGCATGCATGTCTCTTTAAAAGTTATTATAACTTCTGCTAATGGCTTTGAATAAGGTTCTGCTTGCTAAGCCAAAGGACTTGTGAGAAAGCACGGGAGAATATTTTATTCACATGTTCTAACAATGATACAATGAGTCCTATTTATATATAATACATGTGCTACTCCTACTACATATGGGATTAGGGCTATTTACATGTAACTATTTAACTACCAAACTAGCACTCCCCCTCAAGCTGGTGCATATAAATCATGTGTACCGAGCTTGTTACATATATAACTAATATGAGGACCAGTGAGGGACTTGGTGAAAATATCAGCAAGCTGATAATTCGACTTCACAAATTTTGTAGCAATATCTCCTAAGAGTATCTTCTCTCTAACGAAGTGACAATCAATCTCAATGTGTTTAGTCCTCTCATGGGACACCGAATTTGATGCAATACAAGTTCCATCTGGCTGATTTCACCAAATTTCAACTCCTTGAGTAATTGTTTGATCCAAATTAGCTCACATGTTGCCATAACTATTGCTCATATTCTACTTCTGCACTCGACCGAGCAACTATATTATGTTTCTTGCTCTTCCAAGACACCAAATTGCCTCATACTAAAACACAATATCCAGACGTAGAACGTCTATCAGAAGGTGATCCTGCCCAATCAGCATCTGAGTATCCAACGATCTGCTCATGGCCTCGATCCTCAAAAAATAACCTTTTGCCTGGAGTTGATTTTATATACCGAAGAATGCGGACAACTGCTTCCCAATGACCATTACAGGGAGAATCCATAAAATGACTTACAACGCTCACATGAAAGGAAATGTCAGGTCTGTAAGATAATTTAATTTACCAACCAGATGCCTATATCTTGCAGGATCGCTAAGAGGCTCCCGCTGTACCGACAGAAGTTTAGAATTCGGATCCATTGGAGTGTCAATCGGTCTACCACTTGTCATTCCTGTCTCCTCAAGAATGTGTAAGGCATACTTCCACTGTGAGATCACAATACCTGAGCTAGACTGAGCGACCTCAATACCTAGGAAATACTTTAGTCTGCCCGGATCCTTAGTGTGAAAGTGTTGAAAGAGATGTTGCTTCTATTTAGTAATATCATCATGATCATTGCCGCTAATAACAATATCGTCAACATAGACCACCAGATAAATATAGAGACTTGAATCAGAATGCCGGTAAAATACAGAGTGATCAGCTTCACTACGAGTCATGCCAAACTCCTGGATAACTGTGCTGAACTTACCAAACCAGGCTCGAGGAGACTGCTTTAGACCATAAAGTGACCGACACAAGTGACATACAAGGCCACGAGACTTCCCCTGAGCAACAATCCCAAGTGCTTGCTCCATATAAACTTCCCCCTCAAAGTCACCTTGGAGAAAAACATTCTTAATGTCCAGCTGATAGAGAGGCCAATGGCGAACAACAACCATGGATAGAAAAAGGTGGACTAATGTTATCTTAGCCACGGGAGGGAAGGTATCACTGTAATCGAGCCCAAATATTTGAGTATATCCCTTGGAAACAAGACGAGCCTTAAGTCGATCAACCTTGCCATCTGGACCAACCTTGACTGCATACGCCCAACGACAACCAACAGTAGATTTACCTGGAGGAAGAGGAACGAGCTCCCAAGTACCACTCGTATGTAAAGCAGACATCTCGTTAATCATAGCCTGTCGTCATCCTAGATGAGACAATGCTTCACCTGTAGACTTAGGGATGGAAAAAGAGGACAAAGAAGATATAAAAGCATAATAAGGTGATGACAGACGATGATAACTTAAACCAACATAATGGGGATTAGGATTAAGTGTGGTCCGTATATCTTTCCAAAGTTCAATCAGTGTGCTAGGGAGAGACAAGTCTGCAGTAGGAGCAGGGTCATGTGCAGGACGTGAATCAGCTGGGCCTGATGTTGAGCGCAGACGGTAATGATAAGTCAAGAATGGTGTTCCTATGGCTGGGGATCTAGGAGGAGCCACACTAGACTCCACATCGGTTGGAATGGGTAAGACTTCTGTGGCGGAAGGTGAATGAGGAGCTATAGTAAACTCCTCAAAGGTTGGTATAGGTAAGACCTCAGATATATCAAGGTTTTCAGAAGAGATAAAGAAAGGTTTAGACTCAAAAAATGTGATGTCATCGACATAATGTACCTACGAAGATCAGGTGAGTAACAACGATATCCTTTCTGAATACGTGAATAACCAAGGAAGACACACTTGAGAGCACGGAGAGCTAACTTATCTTTCCCTGGGGCTAAGTTATGAACGAAACAAGTGCTACCAAAAACATGAGGGGGAAGAGAGTAGGGTGACTAGGAAATAATACTGAATAAGGAATCTGATTCTGGATGGGAGATGAAGGCATCCGATTAACCAAATAACAAGCTGTGAGAACTACATCGCCCCAAAAACGCAACGGAACATGAGATTTAATGAGAAGTGTGCGAGCAGTTTCAATGAGGTGCCTATTCTTTCTCTTTGCAACCCCATTTTGCTGAGGGGTATAAGTACAAGAGGTCTGATGAATAATTACTTGAGAAGTCATAAACTGCTGATTTTGAGAAGATGAATATTCTAAGGCATTATCACTGCGAAATTGCTAATAGAAACACCAAATTGATTTTTGATTCTAGCACAAAAATTCTGTAATATAGAAAACAACTCAGAACGATCTTTCATTAAGAAAAGCCAAGTACATCTTGAATAATCATCAATGAAACTAACAAAATAACGAAATCCCAAGGTTGAACTGACTCTACTAGGACCCCATATATCAGAATGAACTAAAATAATTAGACTCTGCATGACTCTCAATACTACGAGGAAAGGAGGCTCGGGTATGTTTCCCGAGCTGACACGATTCACAATCTAATGTAGATAAACTAGACAAACTAGGCACCATCTTCTGAAGCTTGGATAAACTTGGATGTCCTAAACGTCTGTGAATTAGATCTGGAGGATCTGTAATTAGACATGCCTTGGAGGATTTGAGTGAGTTAAGGTAGTAAAGGCCTTCTATTCAAGTCCTGTGCCAATCGTCTGTCCCGTACTGCGGTCCTGCATAATAAAGAATTATCAATAAAATATATACTACAATGGAGGGCATGAGTCAAACGACTAACAGATGCAAGACTAAAAGGACAACCAAGGACATAAAGAACGGAATCTAGAGTGACAGAGGGTAAGGGATTAGCTTGTCCAACTCCTTTTGCTTTAGTTTGAGACCCATTGGCTAAAGTAACAGTGGGAAGAGACCGTGAATACACAATATTTGAAAAAAGTGATTTATTACCAGAGATATGATCAGAAGCGCCTGAGTCCACGACCCATGGAGACTGCGAAATACAAGCAAAAGAATTACCAGCAACAGAAGTATCAGTTTGAGCAATAAATGCTACTTGTGGAGATGTTTGCTTACTTGCTCGATAATGAAGGAACTCATTATATTCCCCTTCAGATAAAGAAAATCCCTCGTTACCTGTAGTCTCTGTCTGAGCAACATAAGCATTTTTGGGTGGACGACCATGTAAAGAATAGCACACGTCATGAGTGTGTCCAAGTTTATGACAATAAGAGCACTTGGGTCTAGATCTTCCAAAACAACCTCCTCCTCGTCTATTTTCATAGTTTGAGATGCCCGATTGTCCACTGTCTGGGATGCTAGAACAGATAAGTCAAGTGTCTGTGATGAGATCATTGGGTGACTTGGTGTTGCAGCAAGGCGAAGTAATCGAGAGAATAATTCATCAACTGTGGGGACAGTCGGACTAGGCAAAATCTGATCACGCATTGAGTCAAGATCATTAGGAAGTCCAGCGAGAGTAAGAATAGAAACATCTTCTGTCGCTGCTCTTGTTGCTTTTCAACACTAGCAGAAACTGGCATCAACTTCTCAAATTCCTCCATGACTGCCTGTACTTGTCCCAAGTAAGTAGACATATTTAATTCTTGTTTCTTTAAATTTGTCATCCGCGATATCACATCATAGAAATGAGATATGTCATTAGTGTATAAAGTGCGAGCCTTTTCCCAAACCAAATAATATGTCTGGAATGGACGAAACTAGGGCATCAACTTGGAATCAATATATTGCCACAGAATACTGCATAATTGAGCATCGATCTTCTCCCAAAGTGCTTTGGCCTTTTCATCTCCTTCGCTAGAATTCTTGATTAAATGATCTTGAACACCTTGACCTTTACACCACAACTCGACAAACGAAGCCCAAACTAAGTAGTTTGAACTTCCCATTAAAGGTTCTGAGGTAATAATAACACCGGAACTGCTAGAACCCGGGTTTTTAAACCCGAAAGTATCAACTCACAAAGACATAGTCGGATTGAAGAAAGGTCTATAAAATTATCGCCAAATAACAGAAAGAATCAATTGAAAACTTGCTGAAACAGATGAAGGAGACACTATTTTAGCCGAAAAATACTATAGCTGCCGGAAAAAATCAGTGTACTCGCCGGAAAACTCAAAGTGGTCAGAATCAAACAAAAACAATGTGGCTGGGGTTGGAATTAGTAGGCGACCTAACTCTTCTGAATTTTTTTTTGTCAAAAAATGGCCGGAAGTGGCTGTACTCGCCGGCGCGTGAGCTTACGCGCACGCCAGAACCCTTGCTTCTGAGGGCACGTGAGGAGGCTTCTGTCGGAGATTTTACTAGGGTTTGGTTGCCGGACGATGACGGATCTTGTGGTAGTGTTGGATTTTGCACAACACTAACGGAGAGAGAGATGACGCAAACAGCGTTGAAAAGTCGCCGGAAAATTGAGGCACGGTGACTTCTGGCTCTTTATTCTCGTTCCCGGATGTGTCTCACCACCACGGCTCTGATACCATGTGAGGAAGCACGGGAGAATATTTTATTCACATGTTCTAACAATGATACAATGAGTTCTATTTATATATAATACATGTCCTACTCCTACTACATATGGAATTAAGGCTATTTACTTGTAACTATTTAACTACCAAACTAACATGACTTATCCCTTTATTTATGTATTTCATAATCAAAACCAACCATACAGGTAAGTCGTAATACATCATGTGAAAGTACTCAAGATTTCAAACCATTGAACGGAATGCTAAAGCTCTAAATGACCGGTCGGATCGTTACACTTACCTCGTATATTGATGTGAATTTGGTCATGACCTCTGAAGGATAGTTGTATTCGCCGAAGTTTAGTTTCCATTGATTCAAACGATTTATTATATGGGCATTTTAAGCAAAGTTAAGATCAATTTACCAAAAATTTGATGTGTTAAAATGTATAGTCACTTAAGGCCTAAAGCACCAAATCTAGTGCCATAGTGTTGGAGAACAAAGTTCTTGAGTTTTGACTTTAAACCTTGTAACGTCAAAATTGAAGTCATAGTGTTGGTCGATGAAAGAGCGAACCCTGAATGAATCTTCAATAGAGTAATTAAAAACACTTGTATTTGACGAGAGTTTTTATTCCACCATTTCAAGACTCCTGAGAGCGCATTGGGTGATAGTTGGGCGCTCTTTAACTCAAAGTATCAAGAAAGGTTATGAATTCATCCCATAACTCGATATGAAGTAAATGTAAATGTACTGCCACTGTTTGTTAGTATTGGAGTTGGACTCTTCCAACAAGCTATTATTAGTTATTGTATTTGAGTTGGACTCTTCCAACAAGATTAAGTAGATATCTGCAGGAATACTGCTTGTACTTTGTATCACTATATAAAGATGAATACAACCCATAAAGGGTGTGCGCTGGGTTCATATCTTGGTATCAGAGCTAAATCTTAATTTCCAATGAAGGATCTCGGCCCTCTTCATTACTCTTTAGGTGTTCATATTACAAAAACTTCTAAATGTCTCCATTTATCTCAAGCTAAATGTGCTCGTGATCTTCTTTCTTGTGCATCTTTACTTGATTGTAAACATGTTCTATCTCCTACATCTAGTTCTCGACCATCTGCACATGAGTGTGATTTGTTTTCTAGATCCTTCGCATTATCGTAGTCTTGTAGGTGCCTTATAGTATTTCACTATTACTAGGCATGATATAAATAATGTATTTTAATTCATGAGTGCTCCTCGTACCATTCATTTTATTGTTGTTAAACAGATCCTTCGCTACCTTGTTGGTATGATAACCCTTGGCCTTAACCTACGTTCTTCCTCATTTTTTTTTCTAACGGCCTACTTTGAAGCTGATTGGACTTGGTGTCGGACACCTGTTGATTAACTATTGGTTTTGTCATTTTTTGGGTCCAAATCTTATATCTTGGAGTTGTAAGAAGCAATCTATTGTCTCCCGCTCTAGTCCAGAAGCCGAACATCGAGCCTTAGCTCATACCATAGTGGAATTAACATGGATTCAACATTAGCTTCGTAAATTGGGTAATTCTATTTCTGAGCCACTTTGGTACTATGTGATAACATAAGTGCTTTATATTTGTCTACTGATCCTGTTTATCACGATCGTACCAAATATTTGGAGATTAATTTTTACTTTATTCGGGAACATGTTGCAGCTGGTTCTATTTGGGTTCGCTATATATCTACTAACATATAACTTGTAGACATTCTCTCTAAAAGTTTATCGTCTCATCGGTTTTCAGTTCTCCGTGACAAGCTTCACATTTATTCTCAATCATGTCAGCTTAAAGGGGCATGTTAATGTACTGCTAGTGTTCATTATTGTATTTGAGTTGGACTCCTTCAACAAGCCACTGTTAGTTATGTGAGCGTTACTGTGTTAAAACACAAATTCAGAAAAAAAAAACTGTTAGAAAAATAAAAGAAACTGGAAAAATAGAAGCGTTTAAGAAATATTCCGAGTCCACAATTTTCTTGTGTGTCCTTAAGGAATTTTAACCCCCTCACACGTTGCCAAGGTAATGGATTAAATCCTCCTAGGATAAAACGGAATAAACCTTCCTGCAACAGTGGCAATACAAACTGCAGGATACCAACGAACTCAAAGAACGGAGCAAAATCACACTTACGAATTTGAGAGAGAGAGACTGCGAATTAGGATGCAGTATATTCAGAAAGAAAGAAGTTCTGGATTGTTTTTCGTGTTTAGAAAATGGAGCCTTGTCTCAGAATTTATAGGCAATTATCAGAAGAGGTGTCTGGAAAAGGTGCCTTTTCAGAAGAATACGCTGCCTGCCGCGGTTCTACCGCGGTCGTGGCAGAACCGCGGTCAGAGAGGCTCTCTGAATCGGCCTGCCGCGGTTCTACCGCGGTCGCGGCAGAACCGCGGTCAGAGAGGCCCTCTGAACCTTCAACAGGGTTCTGGCATATTTTCAGCAGTGATTTGGCATTTAATTAATTATTAAATAATTAAATAAATTTTGTCCAAAAATAATCTTATCAATCGATCATTTGACAAATCCAAATCCGAAGCCGAGCCGAGCGAGCGACGACGACGGCGCGAGGGTTCATTCTCTTCAACTCTTTTTAAGAGCTTTAAGAAGTGATTCTATATATAAGCACACAAATGTGGTTGTCCCTCACCAATGAGGGACAAAGTGCAAGACAAAAGTTCACTTCTTCAAATTTTCAATTTCCCTCCATTTTATTTCCCTCCATTTCCAATTCACACTTCTTCTACTTTAAAGCCCAATGGCTTAAAGTCCAACAATCCCCTACATGAATGGGAATGGCTGTATCAAGAAAGATCATAGATGAAAGCTATGTGATTTTGCAAGTAAGGATTAATTGCATCTGGATAAGTAGGTTTCCCTTTGAACTTTCCGTATAGTGAACATATGTCGGATATACTCGGTCAATCGGTAGATTTGATATCTTTGAACCGTCGAACTTTAGTGTATACCTAGACAACCATATGTCACACAACCAACCCTTAACCGTCTTTTGATTCTTATTGTTGTGTTCGTTTTAGCCATGAACACCGCCTGGTTTTATAAGTGCGTAGAGAATTGGCCTTACAGAATTCTCATTGAAGCGGCTTCCACTTCACACTTACATAGGTGATTCCTAAACGTGTAATCCTTTAGATTGACACTATTTGATAAATACCTCATCAAACTTAGGTAATCATTAAAGAACGTGTAAAGTTCTATCCTTGTTACTGAACATTGTCTTCATCACGAGAATGGACCAAAGATTTTATTTTGACAATGTTGAACTGGTCAATTACAACTTTGTTTGAGCTCCTTAAACCTAGATCTCGGAACATCCAAAATTCTAGGCAGAGTTACCGCCATGTTGACTTGTCCTCGGCCATAGTCCCATTCCCTTAGATGATTTCTCAACTCCCTCTCTAGTTAAGCCTTTTGTAAGCGGATCCGCCACATTATCCTTTGATCTTACATAATCAATAGTGATAATTCCACTAGAAAGTAGTTGTCTAACGGTGTTATGTCTTCGTCGTATATGACGAGACTTTCCGTTATACATAACGCTCCCTGCCCGTCCTATTGCAGCCTCACTATCGCAACGTATGCAAATAGGAGCCAAAGGTTTTGGCCAGAACGGAATGTCTTCTAAGAAATTTCGAAGCCATTCAGCTTCTTCACCGGCTTTATCCAAAGCTATAAACTCTGATTCCATTGTAGAGCGAGCGATGCACGTTTGTTTGGAAGACTTCCAAGATACTGCTCCTCCACCAACAGTAAAAACATATCCACTTGTGGATTTTGTTTCTGTTGAGCCGGTTATCCAATTTTTCATCACTATATC